>NW_020442456.1:416561-449745 GCF_000699045.2 Agrilus planipennis | reverse complement strand
GTACTGTACGGATTATACGCTCCTCACCGGTTAAGAGTTTGGCCGAGAGTTGTCTCCTTTCTTTTCTGGTCTAGTGCTGTTCTTTTCTACTTTGCGCCGGTCAAACTGAAGGTCACATCGCTACAGAAACTAAACAAAGTATACATAGTAGTACAGTAAGGGGTGGAGAGTTACGATTAGGTTTCTAAGTGAAAATGTCCTAACAGATTTTTAAGTACGCCAGTAATTGAGGAAGTAGCCAGAAATTAACACAAATGTAAACCTCGGAATAATTAATTAAATTCCTAGAAGACGGACAGGTGAGCTGGAACAAGAGGAATGATAAACAAGGATGAAGTACAAGGAAATTATTATAAAAAAAATATAATTCGTTCAACAAGGATATGGAAATTTAAAAAGGGAATTTGGAGTGATTTTTGTCTTTTTGATAAGTGTACGAGTGATATAAAAAGATAATGGAAAGTCAACCAAGACACCCGAAAACAAATGTTACTAAGTAAAACATTAACATCGTTCGCTGCATTATCGAATACGACCGTCACTTAACATTTTCAAAAATTGCATGTTGAGTTGATACCTTAATTAATCATCGACTTATCACAAGCTAACGAAAACATCACAGTCTTGAAGTATGCCAACTACTACTGATCCTTTACCAAACATATTCAAATGCTTTTCTGCAACAAATAGCTGTCTACCACGAGACATGGATCCACCGTCCACCACTACACCCCAAAGAATAAACATGAAATTATTTACGGAATGGAAGAAGCTGGGAAAAGTTTAACCCATTGAGGCACAACTCGACTCTCAACTGACAAAGTGCCTATAACCGTTTTTGGGAATTTTAAACATACCTATTCCACATATAATTGCAAGCTTTCGGATGAAACGATACTCCCATTATACCAACAAATCAAAATTCTTGATCCTAAAAATTATTCTTTTGCATGACAATGTCAAACCCCATTTTGCCTCAGAACGCACAATAAACTCCAGGTTGTGTTTTAGGGTGAACTGAAAGAAACGGCCTATTGGCCAGTATTAATCAGTACTGCTCGCTCTGTTCGATCATCAACTGTGTTACGGCCTTTGACACGGCGAAGTTCGAATTTCTTCTCATGTGATGCTTTATGGAAATGTCGAACCAATGAGAATGCGTCCCTATTTGTGCAGCAGCTTATATAAATATGATATTCCTTAGTTTAATGCAAGAAATGTATACTGTCGCGTAATCAAGCACCTTTTTGACTACTCACTAATTTGTATAACATTTACTCTTTTTAACCACTATTATTAATTAATTACTAATTTACCAATATATCGCATACTTTATTACTTCTTAGTTCTTTCTACTTCGCTTTGTATTGCCTTATAACTCGAACTCGTATTAACTGTCCCGAAAAAAGCTTTAAAACTTTTGGGTGGGTGGCGGTTCGGGTGAGAAAGATGAGACGGACGAAATGAAGACAGAAGAGGGTGAAAGATTATCTGTGGAATATTACTGTCTCAACATTTGCCTAAGTGATCCAAGGAAATCACAGAAAAACTTGAACCAAGACACGGACTCAGAGTCAAACCGGCGTCCTCCTGAATGCTAAGCAACGGTTTAAACCTCTAGGCCATGTCGCTCGGTACTATTCTGTTCCAACCACGCAGCAACTACTTATTGGTCTTGGTCTAAAAACATCCAGAATGTGACGTCAAGAAAATCTGATCTTCTTTATCACTATGTATCTTATGTTGCCTATACGTGACATTGTGCATTGAGTTACCTATATGTGACAATTTATTACAGGAAATTGTCATTTGCACATAGCTATGATATACATTATATAATATATATATTTATAACCTCAAAAGCTGGCCTTGAGTTAGCGAGATAATTTAGAGTTAAATGTTGGCGAGTGGTCATTAAAAAATAAATAACTGTTAACCCCTTTTGGCTTTGATTTCACGTTTATTATAGACAAGGGAAGAATGGACAATAGTTACTATTTCATACTATATCGTTACGTATTGTTTTTTAAATCTATCACTTTAGGAAACAGTTTTCATGACATCTTTTTATTTTTCAGCATATATCAACAATGGGAGTTTTAATGTTTGGATGATTGATTGGTTTAAGCTATCTCAACCACCTTGCTACGCATCTGCAGTGCATAATATTAAATTTATTGCCAGGTGTTCTTCAAATTTGTTAATGTCACTTCGTTCTTCAGGATTGAGGTCGGAAACAATCACATGCGTTGGGCATTCCTTAGGTATTTACAATACAATAAGTAGAATATATATAAACATGCGCAAATTATTCGAACTTACAATGAGTTAATAGAATATCTTCCCGTAAAATAATTAGAAAATTTCAAAACCTTGGTCATCAAACGTTTTTATAGTTACGAAAGGTAATCTTTAGATGTAAATAGATCATTTCAAGCTGTGAAAGTATAGTCCAAGACTTTTAATTCAATTTTGTAACTACCTTTATCACAAAAAATCTCAAGCAAACATTTAACGACCGGATTTATATTTTCGAACTACGTCTTTGAGAGATATGTAATCAATTTAGATTTTAGGACATGAAGGGCCCTGTGGCATCACACTTCCGAGGAGTATACAAAATGCAAAATATAATACTCAGAACACAATATTGACTGTGTCACTATTTGGCAAATCATTGTATTTTCATATTTCTCTAGAAAAAATCTTGAAGCACTGAAAATTATGAAACATTACGTTGCCACCTTAAAACACAACTGGCTTCCAAATAATTTGAAAGAAATTAGACCTACTAGTAAAAAAAAATTAAAAGCTAGACTGACGACACATACACATAAATGAAATCAGTATTTTTCGTATCTCTTCTCCCTTTATTGTAAAATTCCATAGCATGTATTATTCATCATTGTTACTGTTAAAAAACTAGACAATTTAAAAATTATGCATAATATACCCACTAACTCACATAAGAATCTAAGAAAACATGGTACACATTATAGAATAAATGCAATATTTAAAATATTATAGTGTTAAGTCTTTTTTTACCATATTGGGGCCGCCTTCGCAGATGCATACGAGGTCTGTTCAATAAGTTTTTTAAAAGTATATTTTAAATTTTCGCGGGTTACATATATTCAATTTCCGACTTTTTTGTGACGTTATATTGGTACTCATGTCTCTCGCTTATACCGACAAGTTCGGCCATGTTGAATGTTCAGCTAATTTTTTACAGCTGCTTTGCTTGCGCGTGTTTTGGCTCGTGTTCGATTTTTGTCTATTCCAAAAAATGGATCAAAGAATCTGTATCAAATTTTGTGTGAAAAGCAAAATTAAATCCGCGGACGCGTTTCGGATGTTGACTACAGCATATGGTAAAGCCACCTTGGGCAGAAGCAACGTTTATCGGTGTTACAAAATGTTCTCAGACGTCGAGAAGATGTAAACGACGAAGAGCGTGCCAGATGCCCGAGTTTTCTTCGATAGCAGGGGCGTGGTGCATCATGAGTTCTTGCCACAGAATTGAACGGTCAATAAAGAATATTACTTGCATGTTATGCGCAATTTGCGAACAGCAATCCGCCAGAAGAACAAACATTGGCTTTTGCACCATGATATGAGAGCGGTTCAATAAGTACCCGTGTTTGAAGACTGAGGACGTTCCTGAGGGAAATTGGTGTTGTGCTGCCATCTATCAAACCACGCCAGAACGAATTTCAGACTGATTGATAAGTTAGTTTGGATTTGGCAACCATTCAACTGAAACGTGTTTCGTTATTTTCGATAAGATGGAAAAAGAGCAGTATCGTTTGGTAACTCGCTTTTTGTTTTTGGATGGGAAAAAATGCGAGGAGATGAAAACAAAGTTGGATACTGTTTATGGAGACATTTCGCCATCTATGGCCACAGTTAGATATTGGTTCAACGAATTTAAACGTGGGCAAAGATCCGTTTTTGATAGGAACGACCAGGAAGCCTGGCAAACGTTGTAAACCTAATAAATCATTTTACGGATATTTTAGGAAAAGCAAGAACGATCACTGGACAATTCTACAGTAAGTTATTGGACCGCTTCGACAAAAAATTGAAGGAGACACGAACGTATTTGACGAAAAAGAAGGTGCGTTTTCAACACGATAACGATTGGAGAGTTCGACAAATTTTATTTTTTGAAGGGGTAAAAAAAATGGCAGGGACGTTGGGAAAAGTGTATCTTTCTAAAAGGGGACTATGTTGAAAAATAAAAAAAAATTAAAAAAAGAGGTGTCTTCATTTCTAACACGTGTACTTATTGAACCGCCCTCGTAATGCTTCTACTGACACATCGTTGCTTGTGCGCCAATTTTTGGCCAAAACCAACACACTAATAATGCCGAAGCCTCCGTGTTCCCCAGATCTAGCAGCTGTAACTTTTCCTTGTTCCCGAAACTGAAGAGAACCATGAAAGAACGACGCTATGCATCGAAGGAGGAGCTGAACAAGATCACATGAAATTATTTTTTTGAAGTGTTTCGAGATTTGGAAAAAAACGTTGGCACAAGTGTATAATACCTGGTGGGGATTACATTGAAGGAGACAAAATAAATATTCATGAATAAATAAATAATTTTTGAAAAAACACAAAATTCGCGATACTTTTTGAACAAACCTCGTATGTGCTCTAGCTGGCACGCGCCGTACTTGATGACTCCATTCATTATTTCATATAAACAAGCTGATTATTACATATAACACTCATAATAATAGTTATTTGTACGGGCTAAAACCAATGGNAAGTATACTTTACGTATGTTATAACCGAAAACATTACACGCTAGCCTAGCCGAGTTGAAACTGCATAAGCTTACGTATATAAGTCAACAGAAATCAGTAATCCTTGATACATGCGAAATAGTACGCAGATTTCTTAACAACACTGACATATCTCCGTTTTCGGAAAACACAAGAGGTTAAATTAGGAGCGGAGTTTTTAATAATCACCGATCATAATTCAGGGCAAGAAATACTGTTAACTCTTTAAAATTTAAGAACAGAAAATTGGTTTCCATATTATATCCCAAAATATGTGAGTGAGGTTCTTTGGCATAAACCCGTCTTCACTTGCTCAAAGTTGTCAGTGAAAACTGGGAAGACCAGAAAAATCATAATAATAATAACGAGATACACGACCCCGATTTGGCAAAATGTCTCATCGACAATCTAAATTCCGACCGGCCAAATACTGGGCAAAAATGTAACATACATATGTTCGGTTAGGTTAGGTTGGAGCTAAATTAAGTTACGTCAGATTCCTTCCTAATATTCAATTATTGTTTATTTATTATTTTCTTACATAAAGTTATCTTCAGTTTTCAATGGATTATGTATTTACATTAGATTTTGTAATTAATTATAAAAAAATATAAATATGAATTTGCAGTGTAATATTTTCAGGTGCTCATATTTGTGGGCTGATATCTAGGAATATCTTATTTAGAATGCACAGGATTGTTGCGTTAGATCCCGCCAGGCCGTTAGTGCCTCGCTCACAAAGGTTAAGCAGTAGTGATGCGTCGGCCGTTCATGTCCTTCATACAAATGCGGGCGATTACGGAGAACTTGGACGTTCAGGTCATGTTGACTTTTGTATTAATGGAGGAAGAACTCAAAGTTTCTGTGAATCGACATCAAGTAAGAATTTATTGTGATTATAAATTACGAATGTAAAAGATTGAGGTAAATGTGGGAGAGACTAATGATGGGCGAAATTGACTACGTTTACCTTTAAGATTCAAATAATTACTCGAATGCAATAATTGTGACCCATGGAATAATCGTATTTTTATTTTTAAATTAAGGGTATCGAATGTAGGAACAATAACACAGGTCTGCAAGAGAAATGCTGTCGGGATGTTTTCATAATTTCTATGTATTCAGGTGTTCTGAAAACTATAAAGTGTAATTATACAACACGCTACTGAAGTGAAACTTCTTCAAACACACAAACATACCGGGATAGGGGTTAAGGAATTGATTTAATGGTATTATTTGTACACTATGAATTTAAATTTAACACTATACATGCCGGAGTTGCCTGTAACAAACGTTGCATTGCGAGTAGAGGGGGGACATCCGTTGCATGGTTTCCTTACATAGCAACTCGCATGAAACGAACTTACCTTACCGTGCGTAAAGAAGTGTAAGTTAGGAGGGTTATTTCAAAAATAATGTCCGGCACAATACAAAATAATGTTTTTATATAAGAAAGATTATACACGTACGTTTTTACAGTCAGAGTTCTCTATTCATACTGTTCATTCATTATTTTACATTTCTCTATTCGCAAAATGTTCGCTTATATTATATCGATTCCGATAAGTCATAAATAATATCGAAACATAAACAAATGACAAAGCTGGTTGTATGGCTGGTTGTTTTAATCGTCAGGAACTGCAAAAGATTTTGATACACTTGAGGCACCTCTGGGTGGCAATTCTAACATTCGACCATCCTGCTCTCCAGACTGTCCTCAGGCTGAAATTCATCCTTACAGGTTCATAGCGTCTGGAACAAAAATGTTTTGTCTGTTACGGTAACGCCTAAAGGTGAATCTAACACCTCAAAGCGTGTTTGTTTCACTCTATAATTTGATAGAATCTAGCTTTTCTTTCAAGCTCCTTTCGCTCTAGTTGATGACTCTTTGTTAGTCACAACTTAGCGTTTGCGAATCCGGTGAACCTAGTGCTTAAATCACACCAATTTCACTCGAATTCTAGCTTAGGTGAATCTGTCATTTAAGTGATGACCCTTTCACTCGAGTTTCAATCTAGGTGAACCTGACATTTTAATTTATGCCCATTTCACTCATATTTGTAAACTAGATGAACCTGGCATTTAAATTATGCCCATTTCACTCAAGGAGAAAATTTCACAGAGCAATTTAAAAACTTTAGAAAGATGACAAGCCTGATGGTTTCGTCTAACCATTTGTCTCATTCACCTCTCGCTATCAATCCTTCGTCTTACAATAACGTACCTTTCATTCGTTTTAAGGGTCTGTTTATATCTTACCCTGCATGACAATCCAAGGCTTTATCTTGTCTACTGCCACAACTGTTCGGCTTGACCTCTTGGCACCGTCACGCAAGTCTTCCACTTCATATCTGTCATTCAACAGGACCTTGGTGACGCGGAATGGACCCTTATATTTTGGGACAAGTTTCCGACTCTCACCGGTACTCGGATAATCAGTCTTCAGTACAAGTACTAGATCACCAGCACAATACTGCTTGGCCACGGCTCTAGCTTTGTCGAATCTCTGCTTCTGCCGTTTTTGGTCTTCCGTAATTCGTTTCGCAATATCTTCCCTTAATTTGGGTAAGTCCAGTCTTTTCAGGTCTACCTGGATTGCATTTAGGATGCACGACTCTGCAGCATTTCGAGCTCTGTACCCCGCCAATGCCTCCATTGGGCTCATTCCTAAGGGCTTGTTAAATGTGCAATTCAATGCACTCTGTATTTGTTTGACGAATTTGTCCCATTTATTTTCAGGCTGCCCTGCGGCTGTACTTGCCAAAGCATTGAGGATAGTCCTGTTATACCTCTCGCATTGTCCATTTGCTCTCGGTGTACAAACAGCGTTTAAGACATGCTTGATGCCATATGTTTGGCAAAACAGAGTAAATGCCTTGGAGGTGAAAGCAGTGCCTCTGTCCGAAATAATACGGACTGGTGCGCCAAACAAATACATTATGTCTAGTAGAACGCGTGTGACATGTTTCGCACGTGTGTCCTTCACAGGCTCCACTATGACATATTTAGTAAATCCATCCACCACCACAAAAAGGTACTTGTTACCCTTTTTACTAGTTACAAAGGGTCCCAAGTGGTCCACGTGAAGAGTGTGGAATGGGACTGGTGATTTCTCAATAGGATGAAGCATTCCTTGTTTTTTTCCAGCTGGTTGTTTGTAATATTGACAACATAAACAGGCGTCAATATATTTTCGCACGAACTGTCGCATATGCGCAAACCAATGGTTTTCTTTTATTTTATGCAAAGTTTTCTCTAGGCCAAAATGGCCCGACTCGTCGTGGCACAGTCTGCATATTTGCCACCTACAAGTTTTTGGCACCACCCAAGCAACATTCTCTTCGTCAATTTTTCGATATACCTTTCCGTCTCGTAGTGCATAGGTTTCAAAATATTGCTTAGTATCGTTGTTTGGTTTATCTTGCAAAATTTTCCGTACTCTACTGATCTCTTCATCCCGAAGTTGGGCTGTTAAGATCCAGTCCCCTTCGGTTAAATTTACGTTACACACCTCCTCGGCAGTGTCTACAGGGTGCCGGCTTAAAACGTCGACATGGCTCATCTTTGATCCTGGCCTGTACTCAATACTAAAATTGAAATCCTGAACCTCCAACCACCAACGCCCTACTCTTGGCAGTAAGTCTCTTTTTATGAAAGTGGTACGCAGAGCATTGCAATCCGTAAAAACCCGAAACGGTATTCCTAACAGATACACTCGAAAATGTCTTAAAGCCAAAACCACCGCGAGTGTCTCTAATTCGTAGGAGTGATAAAGTCGCTGTTCTGGGGTCGTTTGTTTGCTGTAGAAAGCAATAACATACCGCTCATCTTTGTTTATTTGCATTAAGATTGCACCGAAACCTACAGAACTAGCATCGGTGTGAAGTTCGGTTACCATGGTCGGATCAAATATACCAATAATAGGTCGTTTGGTTAGTGTCGTTTTGATTTTCTGAACCGCTTGGCTCTGTTCTTGTGACCAGGTCCACGGTACATTTTTTCTTAACAATCGTGTTAGTGGTTCTACAATGTTTGCATAGTTCTTTACAAACCTTCGGAAATATCCCGATAAACCCAAAAACTGCCTCACCTCTTTAATACTTTGAGGCTCTTTCATAGCTAAGACTGCATTTATTTTGGATTTTCCGGGGCGTACTCCTAACTCACTGATTTCATTGCCTAAGTAATCAATTTTGGTCTTGAAAAATGAACATTTCGTGGGTTTTAACGTTAAATTATTCTTTCTAAAGGCTTCTAACACTAGAGAAAGCCTGGATAACCCCTCATCAAAATTTGGACAAGGGATTATTATGTCATCAATGTAGGGAAGTGCTATTGACTGTTTCAAATTTCCCAAAACTGTGTTAATTAATTTTTGAAAAACCGCCGGGCTATTTGTGAGGCCAAAAGGCATTCGCAAAAACTCGTAATGGGATTCGGGAGTGACAAACGCTGTTTTCTCTATAGAGTCAGGGGCCATTGGCACCTGGTAGAACCCAGAAGCGAGGTCTAGACTTATAAAATATTTGCTTCCGCCTAATTTATCCAATTGGTCACTTATGAGTGGTAGTGGGTACCTGTCTTTTATCGTTACCGCGTTTAATTTGCGATAATCAATGCACATACGGTAGTCATTAGTTTTCTTTTTGACAAGTAATACTGGGCTCGCGTAAGGGGAAGGAGATTCGCGGATAATCTGGTTCGATAACAAATCATTTATCATTTGCGTCAGTATGTCTTTGTCTGATTGTGACATTCTGTACGGTCGGTATACGATTGGCTCTTCCGTGGTGCACTTGATATGCATTTCGATGGCGTTTGTTTTCCCTAAATCATTCATTGTAAACGATATGCAATCCCTATATTGCTTTAATAAATTTAAAGTACGTAAACGTTCCGCCTCTGTTAAATTTCCAATGTCAAAAATATCAAAATCAGCATCTCGAACGGTGCTTATAGTATTACAATTGAATGACTCGAATTTATTAGAAAGAGGAGGCAACCTTTTTAAAACAAATCCCGTGGCACTTTTTGTGAATGATACATGTGGTTGGTTCAAAAAGTCAGTTCCAATTATGACATCATACGGTAAATAAACATCGTCGATTATAATAGTGTTTACTTCGACGATAACGTCGTCAATCTTGACTGCCACATTCGAAGTGGTGTTGCTTGTTATTTCATTGCCCATGAAACACCTGATAGTAACATTTTTTCCTTCAGTTTGTTTTGAATGTACGTGTTTAGCGACTGACTTTTTCATCAAAGTGCACGTACTACCAGTGTCTACTAAGCATTGTACTTTTTGCGCATTAATAAAGCCAGTTTTTACGTAAACGTTTTCATTTTTAGAACTGTTACCGAATGAGGTTTAGGGAGTTTACTTTGGGAAATTTGCATTTTTTGTCGGTCTTTGCTGTTCTATTCCTGTACTTCCTTTATTGACTTTTCGGTTGACGCAATGTTTTGTAAATACGCGGCCAACGGTCCAATGCTACGGAATTCAGCCGCCCGGGCTGATAGTTGGATGTTTGTATTAGTAATACCCTGAATTACACTGTCGACGAGGTAGTGTTCAGGGATTGAAATACCTAAATTTCTCAATTTCGAAACTTTTTCAAAGCAATAACTATTTAAATTTTGTCCAGGGGATGAAGTGTATGTAGCTGCCTCGACCAACAACTTACCGAATTGAATATATTGCTTGGGAAAGTGTCCAAAAGAAGTGCTTTCATTTCAGACCAGGTTATACACACTTTATTTAATGCGCCATACCACTTTCGTGCATTACCTCTGAGGTGGCCAGTAGCTAGTCGAACAGTCATACCATCGTTCCAATGATAAAATATTGCCAGTTCATGAACTTTACTGACCCTCTTGACCGTGGTTAATTTCTCGGTGGACGGATCAAATTCTGGTATTAAAGCCTCATCCACATGCTATAAACGCATTGGCATTGCTAAAGGAGGTGTAAATGAACGGGTGGTATACTTCGTTTACTTTCTGTAGCGATGTGACCTTCAGTTTGACCGGCGCAAAGTAGAAAAGAATAGCACTAGGCCAGAAAAGGAAGGAGACAACTCTCTTAACCGGTGAGGAGCGTACAATCCGTACAGTACTGCACGGAAAAATTGACCATTTTATCCACTAGAATTTCATTGCTCAAATGTGCTGTTATTGGTACCATTTACTACTGAAAATATCAACGAGATGTTTATTTACATTTGAAGACATATTAAAGGCTTTAACGCTTGTTTTCGACTCGCACTATTATTAATGATTGAACAAAACTTCTGGCAGGTACTGTATGAAAAAGTATGTATGTTTAATGAAAGTATAATGAACTTTTTTTTTCCTTACCTACCATTTTGCCAACGCGCATCCAAGACATTGGAAAGGGCACATCGCTACAGAAAGTAAATGAAGTATACTCGAGTATAGCGTATAGGTCGAGGTTCTCTTACTTCGTGTCTAATCCGCGCTAATTCATCATTTTGCTCGTTTTGACGCATTTCCTTCGTCTTTCTGCTTTTCTATTGTTAAGAATTACATTGTTTGTTAATAAAGTACTATTTATTCCGAGTTGGTGAATTCGTTAGTCTTACAACTAAGAAAAAAGGACCAAACTTACCTTTTGTTATTACACAATTTAAGCAATATAAGTAGTCACCTATTCACTTAATGTTTTTTTCTTTTATTAAATAAATTACTATTAGTTACAGTATGTAAGCAGTAGATAATATCATATGTTTTGTTTTAACGACCTTCAATGAAGGCATAGTAGTGGTAAAAGCTGTCGTTATTGTTCATTTTCATTTTTCTTTACAATACGGATAACAACCCAACATAGTAAACTCATACCATGATGTAAGGAACCTTTAACGAAACGACTTCATCCTTCTACTGATACTAAAGGAATAAAGTCAAAATTTGAAACAACGTGGGCTCGAATCCCGCCGTACTGTTGAGTGAAAAGTTACAAATATATTATTAAAGTGAATTTTCCTTATAGACGAGAGGTATTACGAGTTTTTCTGTCACGAAAGGGCAGAGAGTTCACTAGAGTACCGGTGGCGTGTGCTGTGCTCAGCTGCTGTTTTCTTACCTCTGCCCTCCACGTAGCTGAACATCATTGCCTCTATTTGTTACCGCGCCATTTGTAGTATTTTCTAAAAGATGCTTACAATTGAATGACTCGAATTTATTAAAAAGAGGGGGTAACCTTTTTAAAATAAATCCAGTGGCACTTATTGTGAATGATACATGTGGTTTGTTCAAAAAGTCAGTTCTAATTATGACATCATAACTAACTATAACGTCGTCGATCTTGACTGCCACATTCGAAGTGGTGTTGCTTGTTATTTCATTGCCCATAAAACACGTAATAGTAACATTTTTTCCTTCAGTTTGTTTTGAATGTACGTGTTTAGCGACTGACTTTTCCATCGAAGTGCACGTACTACCAGTGTCTATTAGGCATTGTACTTTTTGCTCATTAATAAAGCCGGTTTTTACGTAAACGTTTTCATTTTTAGAACTGGAAATAAGATGTAATTCTTTCGTGTTATTGAATTTAGGATTTCTCGTTTGGAAGCTTGTTTTGTTTTGTCTCTTGCAATTTTCTTTCTTATGACCGTAAAAATTACAAATTTCGCATTTTATAATGGGTTTCTTGCAAAGTTTGACGCGATGGTCGCCGCCACAATTAAAACATGTTACCGAATGAGGTTTAGGGAGTTTACTTTGGGAAATTTGTGTTTTTTGTCGGACTTTACTGTTCCGATTCCTGTACTTCCTTTATTGACTTTTCGGTTGACGCAATGTTTTGTAAATACGCGGCCAACGGTCCAATGCTACGGAATTCAGCCGCCCGGGCTGATAGTTGGATGTTTGTATTAGTAATACCCTGAATTACACTGTCGACGAGGTAGTGTTCAGGGATTGAAATACCTAAATTTCTCAATTTCGAAACTTTTTCAAAGCAATAACTATTTAAATTTTGTCCAGGGGATGAAGTGTATGTAGCTGCCTCGACCAACAGCTTACCGAATTGAATATTACTTGGGAAAGTGTCCAAAAGAAGTGCTTTCATTTTAGACCAGGTTATACACGCTTTATTTAATGAGTCATACCACTTTCGTGCATTACCTCTAAGGCGGCCAGTAGCTAGTCTAACAGTCATATCATCGTTCCAGTGATAAAATATTGCCAGTTCATGAACTTTACTGACCCTCTTGACCGTGGTTAATTTCTCGGTGGACGGATCAAATTCTGGTATTAAAGCCTCGCCACATGGTATAAACGCATTGGCATTGATAAAGGGGGTGTAAATGAACGGATGGTACTTACATTAGCTCGAAGTTCTCTTACTTCCTGTCTAATCCGCGCTAATTCATCAATTTGCTCGTTTCGACGCATTTCCTTCGTCTTTTTCTTTGATCTCTTTGAACTTCGGGGTGAGGTGCTACTGCTGCTGTCCGAAGGAGATCGGTGACGGTATCTCTTTTTCTTACCCATCACGCTTCGAACACTCTAAGACGGCTAGCACTCAAACACTGTTTAACTACTTACAAATAACTAATTGCAATTGTTCTTTGTTTGATTTGTGGGCACAGGGGTAGAATCCCACTCCTGACTTGTAAGTTAGGAGGGTTATTTCAAAAATAATGTCCGGCACAATACAAAATAATGTTTTTATATAAGAAAGATTATACACGTACGTTTTTACAGTCAGAGTTCTCTATTCATACTGTTCATTCATTATTTTACATTTCTCTATTCGCAAAATGTTCGCTTATATTATATCGATTCNCAGTCTTAGAACTGACGACCTTATGATGACGATGATGAGAGGGAGTTGTTTCTATCGCTACTACTAAATAAAGAAATAGGTTGTCATTGTCGAAATCTTTACATTAAAGAAAAATGGATTAGATTACACTCTTGTGAGCTTCTCGAATGACATTGATTAGCCCTACGTGCAT
Organism: Agrilus planipennis; assembly: GCF_000699045.2. Classification (NCBI taxonomy): domain Eukaryota; kingdom Metazoa; phylum Arthropoda; class Insecta; order Coleoptera; family Buprestidae; genus Agrilus; species Agrilus planipennis. The sequence goes on along the minus strand of NW_020442456.1, from coordinate 435,973 downwards.
TATCATCGCATCTAACTTTTACTTGGAATGAGAATCGTGTTTCTTTCAACATTAAGGTTACTGCAATTGTTATAATACATTCCTTCCTCCTTCAATGATTTGACCAGATTTTAACTGAACAAAACTTTATTGAAGAACTTAGAATGAAGAAATAAAAGAACAATACAATTTGTGAACAGCGTTTCAATAACAAATCTCGCTTGCTCACTCAAGTACTACTACTTAGTGACTTCTATCAGCAACTGACTCATTACATTTTTAAAATTTGTTCCCATGGAATAAAAAGGTTCCAAGGACAATATATGCCGTGTACACACTTTTTACAATATACAGGTCTGCAGAGAGTCTAAACAATAACCCGATATTAATTCTGCGAAATGCCGATAAGTAATCCCGCCGACCTGTACATTGCTCACATCTATTACATNTTTTTAAAATTTGTTCCCATGGAATAAAAAGGTTCCAAGGACAATATATGCCGTGTACACACTTTTTACAATATACAGGTCTGCAGAGAGTCTAAACAATAACCCGATATTAATTCTGCGAAATGCCGATAAGTAATCCCGCCGACCTGTACATTGCTCACATCTATTACATGTGTGTGCTAAAACAACCTTAACAATAATATTATAAAGAAATACAGTTCATTACATAAAAAATACAACACAATAGGTACGATTTTATTTTAATTACTGTTTTTAAATGTATACAGACCATAACTATCATTGCCTTCTAAATAAAGAACGCCCTGTATGAACTAACAAACATAAACTTGTTGTAACCTGAACGTGCGCGCTCCGTAGTGCAGAGAGTGGACGGTACAATTACGTGTTAAATCGTCATTGTTTTATAGATCTTGGTTCAGTATAGTGCAATGTCGTCTATGCGGAAGTGTGTGAATTCATCTGACAGTTTCTGTTATATTAGTGGCGAATATATGGCATATAAGCAACAATTTAATATTACGGACTTTGTAAAAAAAGTATACTTTACGTATTTTGGCATAAAACTTGGAGATGAGGATAAAGTTTAGGCACCTCATAAAGTCTGCAAACGATGTGTTGAAGACCTTCAAAATTGGTTTAAGGGCACAAGAAAAACGCTTTCCGATATGCGATTCCTATGCTATGGCGCGAGCAAAAGAACCATACTGATGATTATTACTTTTGTTCATGTAATGTGAAAGGGTATAATTCAAAACGGAAGCAGTCAATTTCATTCCACACTTAGATATTCGTCCCATCTATCATGGGACCGAAATACTAGTGCCCAAGGCCCCTGCTACCTTAGAAGAGAGAAGTTCTGACGAAGGTGGTGCTGTACCTGAACCCGATGACAAGTCAAGTTTTGAATTTGAAGATGACAGCAGTCCGAAATTGTTTTCCTAGGGCGAGCTAAATGATTTCGTAAGAAACTTGAATCTTCCCAAAAACGCTTCTGAGTTACTTGAATCAAGGCTCAAAAGCCGGGAGTGACATCCTTCTGGTTTAGATATCGTGAGAAGCAGTTCACTTCATACTTTGCCCAAGAGGACGAGTTGGTTTATTGTACCAATATTGAAAGTTTGATGTATGCCTTTAAAATCTCATCCGACCCAGTACAATGGCGTATTTTCATAGATTCTTCAAAAAGAAGGCTTAAAGCAGTTCTGCTTCACAATGGCGGTTTCTATGCTTCCATTCCTGTCGGTCATTCCGTACACCTCAAGGAAACCTACAAGTAAAGCAAATTAAAATATAAGGACCACGACTGGAATGTGTGCGGTGATTTAAAAATCCTGGGTATGTTGCTCGGACAACAATCTGGGTTTACTAAATTCCCTTGCTTTTTGTGTCTATGGGATAATTGGCCTCCGAGGGAGCTTAACGTTGGCGAAAAGAACGTCCTGCATGAAATTTTGGTGTCTCCTCATAAAGTTCTTCTACCACCGCAACATAAAGCTGGGATTTATGGAGCAGTTTGTAAAGTCACTTCAAATACTTAATATGAAAGTTGTCAGGTCTCTCGAAGACAAAGTTGAAGGAAGGTGTTGTTGTTGGACCAGCTATTTGACGGCTTATGGCTATTCCAAGAGGTCATAGAGAAATTTTTAGGTAATAACAAAGACCCAAAGTATAGACAAATCGTCAAAAGAATATTAAAAGCATTTCAAGCTTTAGATTGCCTAATGAGTTTAAAAGTACGTTTTCTTCATTCCCACCTCGACTACTTTCCAGAAAATTTAGATGTGAGTGAAGAGCAAGGTGAACAATTTCACCGAGATATTAAGGAGATGAAAAAAATATACCAGGGAAGATGGAGAGTCTCAATGATACCACATTACTGTTGGACGCTTCAGAAAGACCTTCCAGATGCTTCCTACAAGCGAAAATGTACCAAAAGGAGTCTCACTGGGAAAAAGAAATGTGTTTAGTGCTTACTAATGAACGTATTTTAGATTAAAAAAAATAAGTTTTGTTACGCAATTATAAATTAAAAATTTTTTTTTAGTATTTTAACGTTTATTTTAAGATGATAACTTGTTTAACATTAGTACCTAACATTGTCAGAAAACGTGGCGTTCTATGACAAAATGAAAGTCATTTTCGGATTCAGCACACCCAAAACATAAACATTACGCAAAAAAAAACAAAACAGCTCTCAAATTTTTTTGCAGACTTGTGTAATTGAATGGTTTGATGAGCTCGTAAATAATGGATTAGCAGAAGGAACGTTTTTCATAAATACGTTTTGATCTTGGTTTAAGTATTATAAAAGTTAACAGATCATATTTAAATTCAAGTATTGTTTTTAGGTGCCTCATTATGTAGTCACATTTGGTCTGTATGTTACATGGCCGAAAGTATTAACCCACAAACTGCTAAAAGAGCTGAACCATGTGTACGAAGATGTCCTTCTGGCCCAATATCTGTACATCGAGTGGGTTTCCCGATTCTAATGGGACAACACACACCTCTGTCGTTAGTATTTTATTTATTAAGAGCATAATAGTACATACAGAAGGGCCTCGATAATCCGAACATTCAAAATTTATACTCTTTTCGGATTACAGTATCTAGATATTTCCAAAGGTATTTCTTAAACTGAAACCAAGATTTTTGTAACATTCACCTATAACATCCTTTTTGGAATTTCTAAATTAACTGTTCGCGGTTCTTCTTTTTTTTTATTGAAGACTACTCGACCCTACCTCATCCTCTGCTTTATATCCCTACTACACCTTCTGTCCTGACTTATCTGGCTATTAGATACCTAAAATCGTCCACTTCTTCTAATTTTTCGTCTTGCAAACCAGTATTTTTGTTTTACTTTCATACAGTACTGTTTTGTCAGTACCGCATCCACTTTACTTAAATCTATGTCCTTGATAGATGCTAACACTGCTATATCATCTGCAAATCTGAGCATGCTAATCTAATGTAGTGGTGACAGTGTGCATCCCTGTCTGACTCCCTTTTTAATATTTACATTTCTAAGTTTCAGCCCCAGCTCTATAACTGTTTGCTCTTTATCACTCTTCTATCTTTGTAAACTACTGTATCTATATTCTGGTTTGTACTGAATCATTAAAAATATGTATTTTTTCAAATGAATTAAAAAATCCTCAATGTATGATCATTTATTTTTAAAATATCTCTTCTTGTACTTTCAGAGCCTCTGGATCTTATTGCGTTGAGTCCAAAAATCCACCGTTTTGCCCCACGGGTAGGAATATGCCAGGCGATCCAAGATGCTGTTTATCTGATTACATTGGTGACGATTAATATGATTACTGAAGTACGTTGGATCTTAATATTTTTCTAAAATGCTGTAAGTTTGAAGACTGCCAGACATCTCAGCTTTAATAAATTATTTTTGGTAATATACATACATACCTACTATATTTAAAAGGATTAGAATAAACATTATCTATATTTTGTCTTTATTTTCACATGATTAGTTCAATATAAGAGTGAGGAGGTAATGTCATTTTTTAAATATATTTTGGATGAATAGTGAAAACGATTTGAGTTTTCCTGGCCAATCATCCAGAGAAATACAGCAGTGCAACGCCACATTCAATCAGCTGATAATTAACAGCTACATTTCTTTTGTGTTAATTCATAAACTATAACCGATAGGTATAGGGAATCCTTATATCAGTCGACGCAGAATTCAATTTTACGTTTACTAATGAAATAATATACAGGGTGTTCCACTTGAAACAAAAACAACGTAAACGTGTTCGAAGTTTTACACCCTGTATAAGTTTACGGTACAATTCCAGATAGAGATAGCTGATCATTCAATATAGCGACGGTAATTTCAAAATTAGCTGAATAATACGTTATTTAAGATGAAAATGCAATTTTCAAAAGTTTCAGAAAAATCTAAATACCTCGAAATACCTTGCAGACAAAGTTGTACAATCAAAGTCCACCTAAAAAGTTCTCTGAATCTAAAAATGTCATAAAAAATATAGTATTCCATTGAAAATAAGCTAGTTGATGTTGACTTCCGGTATAACCGGAAGTGACAAAGTGACTAAGGATTGCAAATATTTTAATTAGAAAGAGCGTCAGCTTTTAGGTTGTTTGCCGCAATTGTATACATAATAATAAATTGTACTGTATCACTTTAGCAACCGTAAAAATATCTGAATGTGTCTATGTCATAATGTTGTCAAAAGTATTTTGTTTGTATTCTTCAAACAAATATACAGCCTTTTAAGAAATGGCTTGCTGTAGAATTAACTTTAGTAAGCGAGGAAGAAGCTTCTTAGCTTTTATTTTGAAATTACTTTGTTTCATTGAAATAATAATTGGGACAATATTCATTACATTGTCCTGTGGTGGCGTTACTATTTTGTTACAAAACATGGTTTTCGAGAAAAGGGAAATGCAGTTTGCATTTGTTGTAATGATATTTATTGGAATTCATGTAATAATTCATAACACAATAGGATTCAAGATTATTACTTGTTGTTATAAAAAAGCAGAAAGGTAGGTAAAGATTGTTTGCCTTTTAAAACTTAATTGAGGAAAAAATTTATTGCAAAATCATGGTAGGTAAATAATGTAGCAGTTTAAGCAAAGTTCGAGAATGTGGAGTTCGCAATAGTTTTGAGGCGACAGAGAGAAATTGACTAATATTATTGCTAAATTTGTTAGAATTTTTTTCAAAAATGTATATTATTAATTCCTGAAGTTTCTGTAGTTGTTGTTCTTATAGAGTTACAAGGTAGAAATGGGATAATTCGAATGAAAAATAAGTAATGGATCATTAGGGATATTTCGATTTACGATTAATTGATGCTATGTTGTCAAATGCGAATGTCAACCACTATACGAGTAAGTCCATTACCATTTTAGTTGAGTTCGAGCGACGTGCAATGTTGAATTTCAAAATTTACGCACACTCGAGTCTCCCCTTTCTCTACAGGGTGTTAAATAAGTAGCAAGCTTGCAGGAAGTGATAGGGCATTATAAAAAAGTCAGTCGCAGAGAAATACGACATTGTAACACCTCAGTCTATCAACTGCTAATTAGCAGCGCCTGTGTTGTATTTATTTTGTATATTTTTACTCAAATTTTGACTAGTACTTGTTAGATTAGACTGAGTGTGATTTATGATGTTTATGTATCTAGCCTACAGTAATTTCTTTGTTCTTATAACTTTGTAGTGGAATTCACTAGCAATGTGTCAATGCCATAGGTCAGTGTAGAATAGTATTGTAGCGAGCACAAACGTGTTTGTGTGCGATCGGGCACACGTGTGCATGAACGGCTTATCGACTCGCCGACTAGCTGCGGGCGCCTTCTTTCATGTGCGCCTTCTTTCATGTGCGCCGTATTTGTGTGTGTCGTACCTGCGTTCTGGGAAAGCAGTTAAACAGTTGAAAGAAAAAATAAACTATCCGGCTGTTTCCAGAAGGTTCCCGAAAGTAAACAAAAGAGTATTTAAAGGAAGAGACGATCGCCGAAAAGAGAAGAAATGCATTGACCGTTGCAGAAGTCAATCGGGAAATAAATTGACAGTGATAGTAGTGAAACAAATAGCGCAGTGAATAGTAATATATCAACAGTAGTGTAAATAAGTAGAATAATTTATAAGTTTAGTAATAATTTAATAGTGTTTTCAGTTCTTTAATAATTAATGTAAATAAATAGTTTTTGTCGTTATCAGTCTTAGAAGTTAATTTTATTAAACCCACGAACATTACAGTATTATTGCATTGACTACTGCGCGAATTTCTCAACGAACAATTTCCTAGACGCGGGATTGGACGACAGTCGTGTAGCTTGGCCGGCGACTAGTCCTGACTTAAAACCGCTTGACTTCTTTGTCTGGTATTATACTCGTATAAAATAGCGGTACATCAAACGTCAGCATAGAGCACTAATGATTTTTATGACCACCTACGGCCGCTGCAAATGTAAAGTACATCCATTGACAGGCATTTTTGCGAAATACTAAATATTTTTTGTAGTGTACGCACAATACGTCTGTGTGTCCGTGTTTACTGGTGATGTAATTCAATTTTTCTAATAGGAGAACAAGGCTATTAACGAACCATAAATAAAAAAAGAGTAATACACCTTGGCAATACCTTAATGTCGGTTTGGAAGTTTAATAAAATTGCAATTACCTATCTTCTAGAGGATATTAATTGTTCTATTAATGTTTACGTAACGTTAATTTTTTTACTTTTATCACACTAGGCTATGCATTATTATATGTACGGTTCCTAATCCTTCCCCAAGGATATTAATATTTATGAAAAAGTAAGCAATTCTAGAGTGAAAGTTTTTTATTAAATTTTATAATCTACACACCTACGAGACACATTGAATTTTCGCCTTAGAAATACGAGATTTCTTCAAATCTAAAAAAAAATATCAGGAAATATGAAACAAATTTAATTATTGATGACGAAAATCTTCTAGGCTTTTCTGCCGTGGTCGAATTCTGATTGCAGACGTTTCGTCATGCTTAATGTTTAATAATAATAATGATAAACGGCTGCTAAATGTCACCTATCCACTCTTTCCTATCCTGAGCTAATCTTCGCATTTCTCTAAAAGTAGAACAACTATTTGCGAACAGTAATTTAATCTAGGTCTACCTCTACCCCTCTTAACTCCCGTTTCTGCCTTTAATATGTCTCTGACTAAGCCTTCATGTCTGAGAAGGTGTCCTACTAATCTATCTCGTCTATTCCTTATTGACTTCCACTATTAATAATTAAAAATGTAAAAATATTGATTAGTTGATTTTTTTGTCCAAGTATTTGCTGTAACAGGAAATATCAAGTTGTAGAAGTAGAAGTTTTAGAGACATAAAAATAAGTTATTCTAATACACCATAAAATTGTAGCCGAAATTAAAATATACATAAATGCACCACCGGCAACGGATACCACACCATCCATACTGAAACGGACTCTGCCAGCCTTTTATAAGACTATAAATTGGTTATATTTGTAATGAAAATATTGTTCAATTTTTTAAAGGAAAAGCACTCGAACTGCATTACAAATGTGGATTATTTTGGGAATCAACGTCGTACTGCATATAACTGTTGTTGCTATTTTGACGTTTAGAATGTTATCGTATGTGTTCGATTCTCTAAAATTATCATTGGAAAAGGGTATTAAAGAATATTTGAGTAATCCTTATTGGAGAGGCAAAATGGATAAACTACAAGTAAATATGCAGTGCTGTGGTATTAGCAGTTATCTTGACTGGCACACGTCCACATGGATTCTACACTACAATGCTTTGTACGATTCAAACCTTTCAATAAGGTAGGTACATTGTTCTAACAAATTTTCCTGTTTTTTGATTGGAATAAGGGTAGTGAGGAGAACGGACGTATCGAGGTGGTTGTTGTTTAAATAATCCAAATGATACAATGGAGGGTAAAGCAATAAATGTGCACTCTGATATTAATTAATAACACCTTAATGCGTTCACGACGTCAAAGGATCCTTTTTTCTTTTCTTTTTGGGTGTTTCATTCCCACCAGCCAGTAATGCTGGTGGGCGGGCAGTCCCTCCGGACTATGCCGGAAGGTAGGGCGGAAGGACCTCTTCAGCTTCCTTTAAGGAATCGTGGGAATGGGTGGGTGATGGTTCGGGTGAGAAAGATGAGACGGACGAAATGAAGACAGAAGAGAATGAAAGATTATCTGTGGAATATTACTGCCTCAGCATTTGCCTAAGTGACCCAAGGAAACCACAGAAAAACTTGGACCAAGACAGTCGGAGCCGGAATCGAACCCGCGTCCTCCCGAATGCTAAGCAATGGTCTAGACCTCTAGGCCATGCCGCTCGGTCGTCCAAGGATTCAGAATGTACGTTTATGGGAGTGGCTCACTACGGCCCTTGGTAATAATTTCATCCAACAATAAGAGGCGTTGTGACCTACCGGTGGACACGTAAATTGGTAATCTTCAATCAGGTACATAGGCTTTTACGGCCGGTGTCTAATTGAAGGTGAAGAGCTTCTGGGCTTTTCTGCCGATGGCATCTTCAGTGCTTCACAATTCAGCCACCGATCATGCAATAGTGAAACACTAAAGATGCCATCTATTAAGCATGGTGAAACGTTTGCAATTGGAATTCGACCACGGCAGAAAAGCCAAGAAGCTCTTCTACATCAATTTCAATCAGGTAATTTAGTTTTAAGTAATTTATCACTAAAAATATCAGAAAGAAGAAAATTAGCAAAATAAATAATTATTTGTGATGAAAATCCACAAGAAGTAGACTACATAATCTCTAAATTAGAGAGACAAAGCAAATTTTCGACCGAGTTTAATTGTACTCTACCGCTACTACCAAACTCGTACTGGAAACGGCTACATTGATACGTGAAGTAGAAATATTAGTAAAATATTATTAAGATTTGAATGCTTAAAATAAGAAACTAAAAACGAACAGTGCAGACTAATTCAATTTAATGAAGATGTACTACTGAACGGTCTGAAATGGGAAAATATAATAAGCAACTCAAAAACCTTGTCTAACGGTCAAAGCCAAAACAAAAAATAAATGCAGCGCAGCGGAAAGAGTTAAAGAGTCATTACAGTCCAGCACATAAATCTTCGAATTTTTATGCAGTAATTCGGATCGAGATGTTTTCTGCATTCGATTCGTATGACCGCACACTTTATTAACATAAGAGATGAATTCATCTTCAAATATGACCTAAACCAGTACATAAGAAAAATTCAAAAATGATAAAACAATTGCTTTTAAAAGAAATCTCTTATGTTCACAAAATTTGTAATCGGTCTCACGAATTGAATGCAGGAAACCCTTCTCAATCTGACTTACTGCACAAAATTCGAAGATGCAGTGCTTTATTTCCTCGACTATTAAACAATATGAAAAATATTAAAGTGGAAAACTGTCATAAAATTTCATTGTGATAAAAATAGGAAGTAAGCCAAAAAAAATAGTTACGAATACTACTATATAACTTATTGATAACGACCAAAATTATGATATCCTACTACCTATCAATTATGAAGGCGACAGTAAAATGGAACAGCGGGTCTGTGCGTTTGAGTAAAAATTAATACCGAAATGCAGAGATGGATAACGCTGGGCTTCTTTCAGAAATCAGCGGGTATCTCATCAGAGCCAACAGTCTTGTTCTTTCATTTAGGTGACTGCTTTGTTACTGCATCAAGGATAATCTCTGGTTCTTGTATATTTATTGACCCAGAATTGTATCTTTGTTTAGCAATTTAGATATTTTTACTTCTGCGGTAAAATTATTATTATGAAAACTTACAGTTGTTCTCTGTTGGTTTTTACCAGTTCTTTAGTTCTCTGTTCCGTCACGTATCTTTCTTAGTATTTATCTGACCTTTTGAGACTCCTAAGACGTTGGTTACCCCATATACTTGATACTAATGGAGACAGCAACTGCATTTTCTTTTTTGGGTGTTTCATTCCCACCAGCCAATAATGCTGGTTCGAACTACGCCGGAAGGTAGAACGAAAGGCCCTCTTTAGCCTCCTTTCAGGGAATAGGTGGGTTGGTGGTTCGGGTGAGAAAGATGAGACGAATGAAATAAAAACAGAAAAGAATGAAAGATTATCTGTGGAATATTACTGTCCCAGCATTTGCCTAAGTGATCCAAGGAAACCACAGAAAAACTTGGACCAAGGCAGACGGACCCAGAATCGGTCCGACGTCCTCTCGAATGCTAAGCAATGGACTAACCGTCTAAGTCATGCTGCTTAGTAGCAACTACATTTTTTTTGTTTTTCTTTTAATTTCTCATCTTCAAAAGATACCTCCTGAATGGGGGATACGCCGACGCGCCTACCGACTAAATCCCCTCATCGAGTAGAGAGATCAACCCGGAGGATATACATCCCAAGAAAGGTTCAATGGGAAGAGGTTGAGAGCGGGAAGGTAATAAATGTAGGAAGGAAGCATTCGACGGAAATTGATATCAATGGTCGATTGAGTTGTGTGGGCACTCACGCTAAAAAGCGAAACTAGGAATCAGCGGAAGGAAAGTAGCTCAGAGTAGAAGGTGGTAGGTCCTTCTGAAACGGTCGTTTGGTTTAGGGGCGAAGTCGCCAAGCGTCGAGATGGGCGGGTTTGGGTGACCTGACACTGAGGCCCTGCGAACATAATTGCAGCCTGGGGAAGTGAAGGTAGACCAGTTTCTTTCAGAATTTGGATATTTCTGATGAGCCAGGGATAGTTAAGTGCGGAACGAAAAATCCGCATGTAAGTGCCTTGGAGAATGTTTAGGCGGCCAGATGAGGACGGCGTAGGAGCAAATGCTTCTAATAATTGCGTTGAACGCACGGATTTTTGTTTAATGGGAGATGGAGCTGTTTTGGAACTTGAAGAACATAAAGGCGGCTAATGCCTTGACACGGGTGGCAAGAATGTACTTTCGTCATGTCAGTGTTCTGTCGAAGACGACGCCAAGGTAAGTAACGGAGTTGCTCCATTTGATGCTGTGGTTGTTAACGGTGATGGCGGAATGTTTTTGGGGTCCTACGGGAGAAGAAAATTGCTTCCGACTTGGCCTCGGTAATGAAGAATCTCCATGTTCGGTACGAAATTAGTAGCAGGGGCAAAAACATGTTAATTTTTGCGGAGCACTTGAGAATGGTTTGGGCGGAGTTTATGAGAGCGATGTCATCGGCGTAGAGAGTTGTGACGATCGATGGATGGGACGCAGAAAAGGTTGAAGAGAGAAGAGATGACAGCTTGGAGCCTCGGGAAACACTAGCCGTTACAGGTTTGCTTATGGATAAATCAGAGCCTACACGAAGGGTTGTGTCAGAGAGGAAGAAACGGATAACCCTGATTAGGAAATGTGGGGTATTGAGGGCGATACGTTTGGTGATGAGACCTTTGTGCCAAATCCGATCGAAGGCTTGCTGGATGTCGAGCAGAAGCATGGAAGTGTGACGGCGCTTGTTGAGGTTGTCAGAGATGTGTTCGAAAACACGGAGAAAATGATGTGCCGTGCTGTCTGCGAAAACTGCGTTGAAAGTCAGGGAGTAGGTTGTTTCGCTCCACGTGGTCGAGAAGCTGTTTCAAAAGGATGGATTCAACTACTTTGTTCAGCAAACTGAGCAGACTAATGGACCCGTAGCTTAAGGGAGAGCTGAGGGGCTTTCCATTTTTGGGGGGACAGATGACGGTGGCTTCTTTCCAGGCCGGAGGATAATGATGGTGCAGCATGATAGCGTTCGTGACGCGTAGAGAATTCCGTCCGCGCCGGGGATTTTTTCTATTTCAGAGATCGAATGGTGAGGAATATTTCGCGGAGGAATGTGTATTTAAAGTAGGAACTAGCAATTGCATACTTCTTTCACACATTTGTACCCGATGCGGTATGCATAAGCGTTGCGACTGTAATGAGGAAGTGGCAATTTACATAAACTGACGCTGTATACCTACTACTAAAATTCTCAGACATGCGCAGACATAACATAACAACGTCTAAATGAGATCTTTATCTGCACTATTGAATCCATGATACAATAACCTGTATTCATTGGTATTAGATCCTTTTCCAGACCCCTACTACCAATTTAGGAGTATTAAGTATATCGGTTACCCCTACATTCGATAAGCATTGAAACAACAGAAGTAAACAATTGCAAACTAGTTACCACAATCGATATGAGTGAGAGTTTATTTAGTACCTAAGAAATTCTAACTGTTGTAGCTTAAAACAGCCGGAGGGGCTTTTTGATGTACCAGTTGTTCCTTGGAGTTGCTGTAAAATAGATTTTCCTATGCAATGTTTTCACGACCCCCTTCAGCAAACTCTTTCTCGTCACTTATGGGAACAGAAAAACGAAGTAATCCTGGAGAGTATAAATACCATCGGTTGTTTAGAAATAATTCAAAAGCCAACAAAATCAATAACAGTNGATGACGAAAATCTTCTAGGCTTTTCTGCCGTGGTCGAATTCTGATTGCAGACGTTTCGTCATGCTTAATAATAATAATAATGATAAACGGCTGCTAAATGTCACCTATCCACTCTTTCCTATCCTGAGCTAATCTTCGCATTTCTCTAAAAGTAGAACATCCCACATCCTTAACTGCGAACAGTAATCTAATCTAGATCTACCTTTACCAATGTTACTTATATTTGGATTATCTGCAGCTATAGTTCAAGTAAGACATTCAAGTAATTTACTATTTAAAAATCACCTTTTCTCTTTATATAATAAGATTTCTTTAAATATGCATTCACGTGATTAAAATTGCAATATTAGTTCAGTCCTTGGAAGGACTAAAACGTAATCGGTTCCTCTAATCAAACTACTAATTCAAAAGGTGGGGAAAAAATTTAAAAAGGTGTATATTTGCAGCACTTTTGTAAATAACTGCAACATCATTAATTCATTTTACCCCCGTACCTTATTGCAATAAGTTTTGTTTCTTGATTCAATATTTCCAAAAAGAATTGCTACCTTGTGATTTATTATCTTGAAATAAAGCTTGTGCACCCGTGTTTCTAGCTATCTAATGATTCCCTTGCGAAGCGCATCAGTAGATAAGCTATGGCAGTTCGGCTTTAAAATCCCCTGAAGATTCATTTTTTCCTTTCCGTTCAATTTTATTTCCTCCACCCCCACTCTGATATCACGGCTATCGGCCGTTGTCAACCATTTGACAGTTGTCGTCGTCAGCCACTTTTTAGGACTTTGCCACTTGCTCCAGTTGCTTCGCTCCTTCTGCGGATGCTACGATCCCTAAGGCTCCCATTACAAAATGACATAAGAATAAGTTAGTCAGGTTAGGTTAGGTTATTGTTTCGCAATCGCCAGGTGCAAGCAGCACTGGCGTTATGTTACCTAAGTTAACCCTACACCGAAGTCTACGAGTACCAGAGATACTATTAGGATCTGCGACAGTCTTCCCGGAAGAAGGGTGAATCCAGTGTTTAGAAGAAAAACTTACCTGGTGCTTAAGTTCCGAAAATTTACTTCGCCATGGTATTCAAAGACGAAGATGATGATACAGTACGGTGAAAAAGTCGTTTCACTAACAAATATTCTTGATTATTTGAACTGCAAGCTAACACCTACTTACCTAGTGGCTTAGTAGGTCAGTTAGCAACCGTTTAGATAGCGGAATTAATAATAATCCGGGAGTCGGGAGTCGGATTTAAGATCCCGCAGATACAAGGCGATGAGGCAGCTTACAGTCATTACTCACCCTGTGGTAGTTTAATGCTATTTCTACTTTCCCCGATTATCTAATAACGCAGGCTAAGATGATTAAGATCATAAAGTCGTCAATCCTAAGACTGGTTGGACACAAACCTCTACTCTTTCATATGCCCAACTAAAACTAGAACGTCCCACAGCCTTAACTAATTGCGAACAGTCTAATCTAGGTTTACCTCTACCCCTCCTAACTTCCGTTTCTGCCTCTAATATGTCTCTGATAAGACCTATCTCGTCTACCATAGAGTCCTCTGTTCTCCTATTCTTCCTAATACCTCTTCATTTCTAACCTTCTCTATCCACGGTATCCTCATCATTCGCCTGTAACACCACATTTCGAACGCTTCTAACCTTTTATTTTCCGCCGCGCCCACTGTCCATGTTTCGTAACCGTACATTGCCGTGCTCCAAGCATACACCTTTAACAACCTTTTTTGAATTTCTAAATTAACCATTGGCGATCATATAAGTGACTTATTTTTATTGAAGGTGACTCGACCCTGTTTTATATCTCTACTGCTCGTTCCGTCCAGACTTATCTGACTTCCTAGATACCTAAAATCGGTCACTTCTTCTAATTTTTCGTCTCCTATCTTATATTCGCTCTTTCCCTACTTCTTCTTCCCTTGCATACCAGTATTATTGTTTTACTTTTATTTATTTTCATACAGTACTGTTTTGTCAATACCACTTCCATTTCACTTAAAGCTGTCTTTAACTCCTTCTTGCTAGATGCTGCTACTGTTATATCATCTGCAAATCTAAGCATACTAATCTTTTACACCTGTATATCTATCCCTAGCGTTGTACTGTATTTAACGAAGTTGATCGCGTTCTTCGATGTGTAGATTAAAAAGTAGCAGTGACAGTGTACATCCCTTACATAAAATACGTTACTGTATACTATGGTGGAATAGATATATCTCAAAATAAACATATAAATTCACTTCTTTATGAGCAATGCCACACCCTACATAAAAAGAGATTATTTTAAGTAATCGTTTACATCATCTTCTACACTTACTTAAGTTTTTATTAGATTCAATAAAGATTTATAGTGGCCTAGGCAGCTAGGTTTCGATCACTAAACTGGTTACACCGTTATCGAACTTTCGCATCCATTTGATTATCGCAGTCCTGACGCTACCTAAGAAAAAGTCAGGTGATATCTCCGTGTGAAGTTTGAAGAGACAGCTAATATAAAATGAAAACTGTTTTTCAAGATAAATTTACAGCTTCGGATTATCAGTAAATCGTCTACTTACTTATCGTCGACAATAAGTCATCATGAGAGAGAATCACTAACGCTTAATAGGTAAGTATTATTTTAAAATCAAAACTTTCACGAAACATGCAACATTTTCAAGGATTGGATGAGTTACCGTTATAAAATTAAATGAATTCAACTAAGTACCACTTGACATTTAAAACAGTGACAGTTAAACATTTAATTTGGTGTATTAAATTCTTTTTTAAATTCTAATCGTATATATCGGCAAATAAAATGGCTGAAGGGCAGGGTAAAGGAAACGTTAGCCTCTCACAAACAAATCCGGAGGTATTTACTGCAGAGCCTAGGCCAGGAGGTTATGTTAAAGCAACTAAGACTTTCGCAGACGACAGTTCATCTAGCGAAAGTTCTAGTAAAGTCAGCAAGATTGGAAGTACTGGGTCAAGATGTACATGCAAAGCAACCAACGCACCTGAATCAACGGATGACGGGGTAATGACGCCTAGGTATGATTATTTTAGTAAAACTTTAAAGCATTTACTGTTGAATATTAGTCTAATACTACCCGACATACTTTATTTAAGGGACACATATGTTTAATTTAGTGTTTAGTGGCACAAGATTTTAATCTTAATATACATAAATTACGTGTCACGTTGTTTGTCCGCGATGGACTCCTAAACTAGTTCACCGATTTTAATCAAATTTGTACACCGTGTGCAGTTTGATCCAACTTGAAAGATAGGATAGCTTACATCTCAATTTATGATCGCAATATTCAATAGATGTCAAACTTCCAAACGTTTCATATAAGCTACAATTTTAATAGCATGACCACCACATGTTGCTGAGGCTAAAGTATAGGTTAAATTTATTTTGTAGTAAACGAAATACAGTGAATTTTACTTTTTCAATTTTTGGTGTTAACATAGCCGGCTACGTCTTACTTAGACTGAAGTATAAATTAAATTCATATTATAGTGAATATAATACAGTGAAATTACTGGTACTAGATGAAACAAATTGAGTTTTTGGGTAGTACTCTATATCATTTGCTTACGTTAGTTGCGAATGTTTCGCCATGTTTATCCGAAGACATCCTTAGTGCGATTCATATCATGATCAACTGCTAAATCATTTTTTCAGCATGTTTTGTAAGTTGATTTTATTTACAAGTTATTGGGATTTGATGTAGGCATCCGGTTAGAAATACTTTATCATAACAAAACAAGAAACGCTAATTCGACATGCTGACATGACGTTTCAGTACTACAGAGACAAAACGTTAAATGGATTCCACGAACATTACTTTATACTGAACATTTCTGAAATAAGCGCCGATTATTGAAGGGTATCTACTGAATACAATAAGAAATTGCATTGTGATTTTAGCAGCGTAGTTAAGGAACAGAAAGAGTTTTTAGAAAATCATACATTACAATCCAAAGCCGGTTCTGGGCGTAATTTGGTAACGTAGCGTAATTGCGAAAAGAACTGCTACATCGATTGCGATATAGTTGGGGGTACCTACATAGTTCTGCCGCAGAAAGCGCAATTGATTACGACAACCTTCTCATAGTAACACACTGACCTACATACTACCACAATGACTGAAATACTTTATCAAACTGTACATCAATTTAGATTAGGTTAGATTGCGATAAAGCAACAAATAATTACGTAAATATCTTGAATCGAACTTAATCTGTTCCAACATGTAACAGACCAAAAATTTAATAGAAAAACATTGATTCTGCTAATTGCCAACTGATTGATTAAACCATGAGGACTCACACCAAATACCACAGCACTTCGAAGAAACGCGAACACCTCTATGAGCATACTCAGCGCAAGACTGTCTTACGTTACGTTTTTCTCGAAGTATCACAGTCTCCCCTTTAATTTTTATTTTTTACCAACTGATTGAATGCGGCGTTGCGTTGTCGGTAAACTTTTGAACCTGTAAGCATTTACGTCTATCGTCCACTTATATTGTGGGCATATTCAGCGCAAGACTGTCTAACGTTACATTTTTTTTTCCAAGTGTCACAGTCTCCTCTTCAATTTTTATTTTTTACCAACTGATTGAATGCGGCGTTGCGTTGTCGGTAAACTTTTGAACCTGTAAGCATTTACGTCTATCGTCCACTTATATTGTGGGCATATTCAGCGCAAGACTGTCTTACGTTACATTTTTTTTTCACAAGTGTCACAGTCTCCTCTTCAATTTTTATTTTTTACCAACTGATTGAATGCGGCGTTGCGTTATCAGTGAACTTTTGGACCTGTAAGCATTTACTTAATTTCAAGTTTTATGGTGCCCCATCGCAAGCTCGTGTTTATGGAATAAGTGCGTTATTCCAAAAACACCATGTATAGGTACACATGCACTAAAATGTTTTCATGAAATATAGATGTTTCCAATTGAATCAAATTGATATATACTTACCTATTTATGTTTCATTTACAGTTATCTTCTCTTGAAAAAGTTATCACAATCGAGAGTTTCTGAAGATCCTTGTAAAATACCCACAGACTGCTCTTTGGATGAAAGCTCATCACGACCTTTAGACCCAAAAATCCAGAGTACAAAAATGCTCGCAATTACTATAAGTTGCGTAATGCTTTTGGCTTCACAAGCAGATGTATCCCTTGAGAATCTCACAATCGCAGAATCTTACCTTGACTGCATGAGAGATGAAAATGGAGACTATCCTCCTAATATTGAAGGAATACTGAAAAAAATATGTGATCTAAAGAAAAATAAATCACCTCAAGAAGATACTCTACCTAAAGCCGTGGAAAGTACACCCTGTGATAGAAGGGTTGAGTTCAAGAAGGCTGAATGTCCAAAGCAGAAGAAAATAGTTCCTAAAGTTTCAAAAGCACAAAAGTACTCCCACAAAAAATAGAAAGCACTGAAAATTTTACAATTCCTACTTTTAATATATTTAGAAAAAAGTACTGGTAATGAATACAGTCATATAAAAAGGGTAGTTGACGTTCTTTTATTCATATATAGGAAGAAGTGGGGGAATTGGGAACACTTAACTTCCAAAACTCAACAGTAATAGAAAAAAGTCATGATCGACTTTAAATGTAAAATAAGCATTTCCTACAAAATTTTTTTTAAAAAATTAACATTTTATTAGAAATATGAACAAAAGCAAAAACATTGCTGATCCATTTTACCCAATACCGAATGGGATAATAGGGAACGGCACAATTAAATCTACAATGAACTATCATATCACTCACGCAACCTTTACTAGTCTCACCGATAGTGCATTATTCATGTGCCCAGAGTTTACAAATGACGCACATGATCCAATCTTCTGTCGGTGGAAATTCATACTTTTCATTGCACGTTTTACAGTAAAACCCCTTTTAGTTTTCCTTTTAAAGCCTTTGTCAAATATGAAATATTAATCTGAAAATTAATTTTGAATTTGTTACCCACTACACGCTACCTCAAATTAATGAGGGAAAAATTGTTGCTATTGTCACACCCCCGCCGGGAATCGAACCCGGGACGAATGTTCTGACCACTAAACTACAAGAGGTGAGAGGTAGTGGGTAAAAAATTCAAAAATGAATTTTCAGATAAATATTTCTAAAAATTGTTTAATTTGTACCTTTGTCAAATTTCTGACTCGTTTACCCTTAACTCGAAGCCAATTTTCATTGGTGAATTGGCTAAAATCTGAATTTGCTTCTCATTCTGTTGCTTAGGAATGATTCCTGATTTAGGGAATTGATGATTTCGGCAAGAGCAACAGAAATGAATGGAACAGAAGTATTATTGGTAATGTTCAAATCGTCATCTTCAGAAATTGAAGTGACATCCTGCGTTGGTGGTTGACTCTGGCTGACAATATTCAAACTTTGTTCAGGTATAATCATCACATTTTTGAATCAGGGATTAACCAAACACCGTATTTTCAAAGCTCTCTTCAAATTTGTCAGGATCATCAGGTTGAATTCCAACGGTTCTAAATCCACTGACAGCATTGCTTATGTTAGCTATCTTGTTTTACGCCTTTGTTAAATTTTCCGGCCTAGTATTGGTTTATTCATTTACCAGGATTGTTAACCATGTAAAGCTCACATTGTTTATTGTATGCTATCTTCAGTGAACTGCAGATTGTAAGACCAAGGGGCTGCATTTTGTGAGATACATGGAGTGGCAAGTTGTAGGTTATGTTCTCGAAAAAACTCGTATGGTCCCAGGCTGATGTGAGTTTCGTGATTGTCGAGTATTAATAATACTAGTTCTTCTTTGGTAATTTTCAAAAAAAAAAAATGAAGTGACGCAAGTAATCAATAAATATGGACCCATTTATCCAACCATGGTAATCATGTCGCTGTTAGAGCCTTTAAGTAATAATTCGCTCATTTTATTTCTTTCGAAGGTAAAGATAGGGTTTATCCCTATATTCCACTAGCGCTGACAGTACAAACTAC
>NW_020442456.1:412654-416404 GCF_000699045.2 Agrilus planipennis | reverse complement strand
GGTAATAATAAGAAGAATAACATTTGTTAAGAGAGAGATACTTGAGTTGGTGTATTAAAAGAAAAATGTTAAGTTGTAAGAGAAGTATAATATTAGTATGAAATTAAATTATATTCATATTAAATGAATAATGGAATTCGTATTACTAATACCCAAAAATATTAATTTTTGAAAGAAGACTTTTGAAGAATTTGAAATTCATTTGAATCAAGAATTGTATTTTGAGAAATTTATACCTACAGAATGCATATTAAACATACGGCACAACTTGATGGAGAGGTTATTCCGTGGGTTATTCTAACAATATTTGTTTCTTTGATGATTTTTAGAAGATACAGGGATATAAATATTTTTCGACATTAACAATATTTTATTATAGAATCTAAGTATTATATGTAGAACTTCTTATTTACTAGACCTGTTTAATAGACTACCCCCAGCTATAGAGTGCATTTTTCTAATCTTTTCCTCACTGAACGTCGAACTCATTCAAAAACAGTATGGTCATTTTTTATTAACTTACATCATACAATACTCAGATTTTTCAATACCTCCTCATTTTAGAGTGAGGTATTATAAACTACTGACTTCGGATAGTTCCATGAATAAAAATTAAAAAGGGGTTTGAGTCCAAGGGTCGAGCAAGTTATAAGTGAGGTCCACCTTAACTAATTTGGCGATCTCCAAAAAAAGTTGTTAAAAACTCACGAGTAATTGCTCTAAAATGCGCTGATATATCATCGTGCATAAACCATGTTGCATTTATTTCCTTCTTAATAATCGGAATTATTTAAACAAAAAAAATTTGTACTCGACAAATCCAGTGAAACACTCTCCAGGTTAGTGGCCGCATTATCTCCCCTTATTAGAGCAAGCGTGCCGTGACAAAACATACATATCCAATCATTACTTTCGCTGCAACTGGTATGCAGAGACAGACCAATTACATGTGATTATTAGTAGTAGTCGTTCGGATGGTAAAGTTTTTGACATTATCACAAAATATACAAATAAATTGAGTGCGAAATATTAGGTAGGAGCCATGAGTCACTGAGGCAGATTAAGTTAAACGGTCGTACCTCTACCTTCCTTGACTTCCGGGAGGAAACTATCTGTTGTATGGGGATGCGGTGGTTCGTCTTCTAAGGGGAGATTTCAGTACAGGGCTGTCAACTATGATTTACCCGACGATTCCCGAACCATATGGACCATTGGATCACCCCTTCCTCACGGTTTTACGCCCGCTTCGCGGACCACACTTAATCTCCCTCGCGAACTTCTCTTCATCTCCTCTTTCGTCATTTGGCTTTGCTCTGTTTAGAAGCCCACATAATGTTTGTTTTTGCCATCGTCATACAGAACCCCTGGAATTTTCAGTCGACTCACAT
The DNA here is from genome assembly GCF_000699045.2 of Agrilus planipennis. Taxonomy (NCBI): domain Eukaryota; kingdom Metazoa; phylum Arthropoda; class Insecta; order Coleoptera; family Buprestidae; genus Agrilus; species Agrilus planipennis. The sequence goes on along the minus strand of NW_020442456.1, from coordinate 415,016 downwards.
TGACCATGCTCGCGTGTAGTTACTGATATTATCACAAAATATACAAATAAGTTGAGTATGAAATATTAGGTAGGAGCCATGAGTCACTGAGGCAGATTATGTTAAACGGCCGTACCTCTACCTTCCTTGACTTCCGGGAGGAAACCATTCGCTGTATGGGGATGCGGTGGTTCTCCTTCTAAGGGGAGATTTCTGTACAGGGTTGTCAACTATGATGTACCCGATGATTCCCGAACCATATGGACCATTGGATCACCCCTTCCTCACGGCTTTACGCACGCTTCGCGGACCACACTTAATCTCCCTCGCGAACTTCTCTTCATCTCCTTTTTCGTCATTTAGCTTTGCTCTTTTTAGAAGCCCACATAATATTTGTCTTTGTCATCGTCATACAGAACCCCTGGAATTTTCAGTCGACTCACATTGACCATGCTCGCGTGTAGTTACTGATATTATCACAAAATATACAAATAAGTTGAGTATGAAATATTAGGTAGGAGCCGTGAGTCACTGAGGCAGATTAAGTTAAACGGTCGTACCTCTACCTTCCTTGACTTCCGGGAGGAAACTATCCGTTGTATGGGGATGCGGTGGTTCGCCTTCTAAGGGGAGATTTCTGTACAGGGTTGTCAACTATGATGTACCCGATGATTCCCGAACCATTTGGACCATTGGATCACCCCTTCCTCACGGCTTTACGCACGCTTCGCGGACCACACTTAATCTCCCTCACGGACTTCACTTCATCTCCTCTTTCGTCATTTAGCTTTGCTCTTTTTAGACGCCTACATAATGTTTGTTTTTGTCATCTTCATACAGAACCCCTGGAATTTTGAGTCGGGTCACATTGACCATGCTCCCGTGTGGTTACTGATATTACTATCACAAAATATACAAATAATTTGAGTATAAAATATTAGGTAGGAGCCATGAGTCACTGAGGCAGATTATGTTAAACGGTCGTACCTCTACCTTCCTTGACTTCTGGGAGGAAACCATTCGCTGTATGGGGATGCGGTGGTTCGCCTTCTAAGAGGAGATTTCGGTACAGGGTTGTCAACTATGATGTACCCGACGATTCCCGAACCATATGGACCATTGGATCACCCCTTCCTCACGGCTTTACGCCCGCTTCGCGGACCACACTTAATCTCCCTCGCGAACTTCTCTTCATCTCCTCTTTCGTCATTTAGCTTTACTCTTTTTAGAAGCCTACATAATATTTGTTTTCGTCATCGTCATACAGAACCCCTGGAATTTTCAGTCGGCTCACATTGACCAAGCTCGCGTGTAGTTACTGATATTACTATCACAAAATATACAAATAAGTTGAGTATGAAATATTAGGTAGGAGCCATGAGTCACTGAGGCAGATTATGTTAAACGGTCGTACCTCTACCTTCCTTGACTTCCGGTAGGAAACTATCCGTTGCATGGGGATACTGTGGTTCGCCTTCTAAGGGGAGATTTCAGTACAGGGTTGTCAACTATGATGTACCCGACGATTCCCGAACCATATGGACCATTGGATCACCCCTTCCTCGCGGCTTTACGCTCGCTTCGCGGACCACACTTAATCTCCCTCACGGACTTCACTTCATCTCCTCTTTCGTCATTTAGCTTTGATCTTTTTAGAAGCCCACATAATGTTTGTTTTTGTCATCGTCATACAGAACCCCTGAAATTTTGTCTCGGCTCACATTGACCGTGCTCCCGTGTAGCGGTTTCACGTTTCGCAAAGTCGACCCTGTATATCCCGGAACCATAACAAGTACTATTACGTGCAATAGTTCCGCGTTTTTAAAGTTTCAATTCATAGAAAATAAAAAATATAATTTTGTAAATTACGAACCCTATGTGATGATAGCCACTAAAGAATTATAATGACAATGAAAATACAACGTTTTGGGCATTACATTAAACTAAAGTAATCTAATATCTTTTAAACTGGCTTTTGCAGTTTTATATTCATACAACCGGTTGGTGACAAATGCTATCTGAAACAGTAACCTATTTTTCCTACCACACAGGTTACAATTATAATTACTGCTAGACTTCTCTACACGTCTTGTCGGAATTTGAAGCTGCAAGACAATAAGGATGGAACTGCACCAGGTTGGATAATAGGTCCAGGAGATCTAAAGTCTTCCTGATCATTTACTATTAACTGGATGTAACATATCTAGTAGTAATACAATGCTTTATCAGAAACACGTGTTTTTCATTACTTTTTCAGAAGTCTGTTTCACGCAGTGAAGTTTTAAGGAAATTCAAAAAACCATTTTAGACGTCAAAACATATTTCAAAATTAATTAAATATTTCATAATTATAACGTTGCTATTCTTTTCAAATTCATAAAAC
>NW_020442456.1:411483-412621 GCF_000699045.2 Agrilus planipennis | reverse complement strand
GACTCTACCCCTGGGCGATGATGGTTGCGACGCTCCTAAAAATGTAAGTAGACCTCTTAATTAGTTTTTTGTGTATTGATCTACATTGAGAGGAAGATCCTTTTTGTAAAAATTGAATTCAATTTTCTATATTATTTTTTATAATAAAGTTGTTGTTGTTTTTAAAACTTGCCTATCTTGTCATCTTAGTACCTGATCCCCAGATACGCCAAAATAATTAATTTGCATTAAAACCAGGTAGTTAAAATAAATAATCAACAAATTACCGATGTAACATAAATGGTGAAGACACCGTTTCCAAATTGAGCGTGACAATACGTAGATATCTATTATTATCAGCGTTTCTAAACTTTTACATTGAACTAAAAAATTCCTTTATAAGTGAAAATCAGTTATACTATACATATAATTATGGTTGCTGATTTCCAACAAGACTGTGCGGATTTGCTTTAAAATCTATTCAGTTGTTGGAGAAGTTGTTACAATTTAGTAAATTGATGCTTTCTCTAGTTCACAGTAACGAATATAGCACAAAATCGTTTAAATTTCTGGTCTCGATTAATTTTATTACCAACCAAACCGATAAGGGTGTAACAAAAACAAGTGCTGAGTTTGCAGGAGGTGATAGAGCGCTATAAAACATGTAAATTAAGTGAATGTTTGTATGTCCGAAATTTTAACCGTTTACAAAAAAAGCGTAGTTGTACGGATAAATTTAATTCCGGCTCTGGTAAAGAAATACGGCCCGGATGGTGATTACAGTATCAGTGTAGTACTGGTTTTGTATTTTTTTTTGCTCATGTATTATTTATTTGTTAGATTCGGTTAAATGTTATTCAGGGTGTTTATGTTAACAGCCAACCTCTAGTAACCATTTATTATTTTAACGTTTAAACCTTTTCGTTTATGTATTGTAGCGACCACGAGCGTGATTGTGTGCGATCGGGCATACGTGTGTGTGAGCGGCTTATCGATTCGCCGACTAGCCGCGGGCGCCTTTCTTCATGTGCGCCGTATCTGTAAACGTGTGTGTCGTATCTGCGTTACGGGAAAGCAATTAAACCGTTCAAAGAAAACGAGACTTCTCTGGACGGCTGGAGAATGTTTCCGAAAGGAGGCAAGGGAGTATAAAAAGGAA
>NW_020442456.1:398210-410226 GCF_000699045.2 Agrilus planipennis | reverse complement strand
GTATTTTCTAAAACGCGCTGTTAAGACAGCAGGTAAAAGTTGGTCTGTGTTCTGTCGGAGCTGCCTGCGGAGCGCTGATGAGATCCAAAAAGATCGAAATCGCGATCCGCGTCTGGCAGTTTCGACAGAATACAGACCACTTCAAATTATTTTATTCGTTTATGGTAACGTGGCTATCACGTTGAGGTGAGCTACGCCGGGATTCGTTTCAGCAAGTAGATATCCATATATTTAAATGGACCTAGCTGAAGCATACGTAATCCTAAAATGTAGCACTGTACTCTACAGATGGCGTTTACAGCGCCATTTGTCGTATTTTCTATTATTTATTTGTTAGATTGGGTTAAATGTTATTCAGGGTGTTTATGTTAACAGCCAACCTCTAGTAACCATTTATTATTTTAACGTTTAAACCTTTTCGTTTATGTATGTTTGTCTTACACATTCGATAGTTGGCAATGTTTACATTCTCCATTCATGTAGTTTTTATTGCACTACGCTATGTGGGTCTACCACCTATGTTATCAATCCACGCACAGGACCTACTTCGAGTTATGAATAATTGGAATTTTCTTAAAAAAATTGCCCTTAACACACCTTGCGATTGTTTATTCTGTCTAGTTTACACCCTTCAAAGCTCGGCACTTATCTTTGTTTCACCTGTAAAGAGAATTTAACTACTAATATCCAAACGGTGCAATGTAATACCATCTACTGGGTATTTGCTACTATTAAAGTATTTCCAAATTAGGCAAGGCCAACGATATCCTAAGACAGCGGGGCTGTAATAGAGTGACCGATATATGACGATAAATATTTTTACATATATTACACCTATTACGGAGTCGACCATAAATGTAAAACTAGAAGACACTTTTTAGAGGTATTTAAATTTAGTAGGTACCAGCAGAAGGTCATTTCGTACTCTAGTCAAATTTTTAGATTTAACTAATTAGTTGCATTTCTTGTAGCGTGTATTTATTGTTGAAATTAGTTTGTAGTTAAGTAATCTGATAAGATAACATATCGCCGGTTTGTAATAATTTGGTTATTTTTTATTTTACAGCAGTCTCGGTAAGGTTATCTCTTAGTACTCAGGAAGACCTGACCTCAAGGGCTCGAAATCTGTCCTATGTATTATAAATAGGTTATTGAAGGTGAGCAATAAATAATTTTTTGTGGAAATAAGAGTTGAATAAGAATAAGAAACCTAAAACTGTCACAAAAAAAGCGTTATACTTCTAACCATTTCATTGTCTTGTACTGTCTATANGTAATTATGCAAAGTTTATATCTCGGTGTTTTGATTTTGAAATAAAATTGTTGTAATAATCAAGCGCTAAATATTCAGTGTATTTCCCTAATCTTCATCTTCAATCTTCGTTTGAGTCAGAAGATTCATCGTCGACTCCTACTTCAATAATCAAGTCTTCAATGACCCTTTCGACCGCTGGATCTTCTAATATGTATGCATCTTCTTGCTTAATAACTTTGTTGCACACAGTTTCCCATTTTTCGATAGAGAAATTTGAGAAAAAATCTTCACAAAGCTCTTTTACGTCATCCAAGTTAAAAGACACATTGCGTTCGGTAACAAAATGTTTTAGAGCTGCCCAAACATATTCAATTGGGTTTAATTCTCGATGATATGGCGGTAATCGACAAACATCATGACCAGCTTCTTGCATTATTTCGTCGATGTCGTAGATTTTAAACTTCTGCTTATGCAGTTTTATAATTTGGTACAATTCTACTTTAAGCATACTGCCTTCGAAATCTAAATGTCTTTTTCATAGCCAATTCTGCATTTCTGTTTTTAACGAGTTCGAATTAGGGCACTTTTCTTTTTGAACTTTGTAGTATGGGGCATTGTCAATAACTACAAATGACTTTGTAGGCAAATTAGTGAGAAGTATTTTTTTCTTGGACCCACTTTCGGTTGTTGGAAGAATAAAACCTTTTTGTTCTTTTTCAGCGTTCATGAATTGTAGTACATTTGCAAGGAGTTCTTTACACTGAATACTTAACGCTTATTTTCGTTTTCTATTGTTTTCCTGCAAATGGTACTGTACACTTTTGTCTAGTTCTCGCTCGATGATTGGTGGAGAAATGATCTCCGCAGGCAAATATGATTGAATTTGGAATTATGCTACGGTGCATCCTAATAAAGGGAAGGGGCATATCTCTAACTTCTTGCAATAAACAGTATGAATCTGTGATGTATTAGACAGGTAGTTGTAATCCGGAGCTCATGGCAAGAAGGTAGAACACCTCTCTTTCTCAAATATAAGACTCTATTTATCACATAAAATCCACACTTATGTTGGTAGAGACTAACATCACAAAACGTCAATAGTTTGACAACTAATTAAGAAGCATTTTGTATTACCAAAGATTTTGACCAAATGTCATTAGAAACCTGGTTATAACTTAGGTGTACCTTAAAAATTATTGTACTGAACCCCTTACTCAATTAAATCTAACGTCACTCGTAATAGAATAAATCTAATGTAATGTTTTACTGCATTTACTTTTGAAAAAACAATGAGGTTTGGTAAATAATAATTCCTAACAAGCAGGGGCGCAATAAGAGGGGTCTACGGGTGCCTGAGCACCCATTCGATTGGGTTGGGCACCCAGTCAATTCCAGTCGATTCCGATAATAACCCAACTCCGAACTCGATCTTTTCAGCTTATACACACTCGCAGTATATAAATATTTATAGTATTCTGATGAGAGCACCCAGTCAAACTGTAACGGTGTTGCACCGCTGGTAACAAGTACTTTTAATTTTTTGAAATGTTTACATTTTTCAGAGAATTTAAAGTGAACAGTAGGAATTCCTATTGAATTTTTTCGAGTTGACTTCCAAATAATCATCAAAATCACGGCCATGGTCAAGTACAAAGTCCCCATCAAATATCTGACTTGATTCTTAGCAATCTCTATGAGATAGCATTTAACAGAATACCTAATGCAGAAATAAAGTACCACAAACGGCATGGTGCACGCAAATGCTACATTTAGTGGAATTCAATATGTTAGAAAAGATTCATTTACGTTGTTGGATGTCTACATGTTAAACTGAATCCACAGCGTAGTTCACCATACGTACAAAGAAGTTCATGCTGGTCAGTATTGTATTCTGTCGAAACATTCAAACAGATAAAAGTTGCTCAGTGTTCTGTCGAAACTGTCTAGGACGCGCTGATAAATTCCAAAAGGATAGAAATCGCAATCCGCATCTCGGCTGAAGAGGACCCTAGTTGGTCCTAAAACGGCCTGAGGTAGAGGGGTTTTAGTCGGTAGGTCCGAGGACTTCTTCCTCGGGAATCCGACACTACCCAGTCGTACGGACGGCTGGGTGTCTTCAGAAGATTTCCTCTCTTCCACGAAAACAAAAAAAAAAAAAAAAATCCGCATCTGGCAGTTTCGACCGAATACTGATCACCATGAACTTCTTTGGTTAATGCAGGAATGCCAGGTTGATCAGTTAGAACGTCAACTTTTTGAATACCTGCGTTTGATTTTTGAAATTTGTGCCCATGGTGACTTTTAATTGGAAAAAGTTATGGAATAACATGTACCAAAATGAGCTAAATCATCAAGCTGCTTTTTCGTGAGCTTTGTGCTTTGTACGTTTAATTTCCTATAAAAAAAAAGACATTAAAATCAGAGTTTTAAAAAAACGTACTTTTTATTCTCTTATAGCGTGACTGACACTGTTAAGTATACATTAGTATTTTATAAATATGCAGATAATGGCATACCCGCTTTGTTCCCGTTTTAGATAAGTATACAACAGAAATACAAGCATGGTCATTTCTATAATTTGAATAATTACGTAATGTTATGGTCCCTGGTTTTAACTTATAATTATTCAAGTCAAAAAAGTTACAATCATTGGTATTAAAAACTAAAATATATGTAGGTTCCTCTAGGAATTGTTATACAAAATAAAAATAAATTTAAAACATCACATTGATTTCTTTCTAGATGTCTATATTAACAATATTACAGATTAACTCAGTTTTGGAAGACCAGCAGAAATGGAGTCTTCAATTCCACAGTGATTTTGTCCTCGAAGTATTTTAAAATATCCATTATCTCCCCAGTCAGAATTCCACGAGTTGGCAATAAGCCAGTAAGGAACATTATTTTCTACGCCCCATCCTAATATTCGTATTGCGTGACCACCTAAAATTTTCCCTTGAACATGCTGATAAACACCTACAAAAGAATGTCATAAGAAAAATAAATAGAGAAAAATTTAGGCACATAGCATGAGTTATTTCCATTTTTTATTCTTTTATGCAACGCCCACTAAAAAAGTACATCTTTCGAGTGCTATATTGCGAAGCAAAGAGCTGATTCTGAGAATACGGTCTATAACGATTTTGTTTTATTTTTTCATTAATAAATTTGCAGATAATTTAGCAGTAGTAGCATCTAGCAAGGACGAGTTAGAGATAGCTTTAAATAAAAAGGAAGCGTTATTGACCTAAACAGTATTGTATGAAAATAAATAAAAGTAAAACTAAAATACTGTGTGGCCGATTTTAGGTATCTAGGAAGTCAGATAAGTCAGGACGGAAGGAGTAGTAGGGATATAAAGCACAGAATAGCGCAGGATCGAGTAGCCTTCAATAAGAAGAACTCACTTCTATGCTCGAGAACGTTATTTTAGAAATTTGAAAAATGCTGTTAAAGGTGTATGTTTGGAGCGCGGTGCTGTACGGGTGCGAAACATGGATGGTGGGCGCTGCGGAAAAGAAAAGGTTAGAAACGTTCGAAAACTGGTGTTACAGGTGAATGGTGAGGATACCGTGGATGGAGAAGATGAGAACTGAGGAAATATTAGGAAGAATAGGAGAACAGAATACTCTATGGAAGTTAATAAGAAATAGATTCTCAGACATGAAGGTCTAATCAGAGCCATATTAGAGGCAGAAACGGTAGTTAGAAGGGATAGAGGTAGTTCTAGATTGGATTACTGTTCGCAAATAATTAAGGATGTGAGTTGTTCTAGTTTAAGGGAAATGCGAAGATTAGCTCAGGATAGGAAACAGTTCAGGTGCGTGTCTAAGCAGTCTTGGGACAGACGACCTTATTATGATGAAACGTACTGAAATCTGATTCCACTTTTAACCTAATTTTTAAATATTACTGCTATTACCGTTTGATGCTAAATTAGACGAATACCAAAAGTAATTTCAGATTGTTCATATAAAGTATGAGATCTACTTTTGATAAAAAAAATACTACCGTGTTCTTAAATGTTTTCGGTGTACTTCTTCAACAAGATTGCGGATAACATAGATAGGCACGGTATTGTGTACAGGCTTGGGCTTTTTTTGAAATAGCATTTACGAAAACAACAATCACAGAATTTATAATTTCGTTTGTAAGCAAACTCGATGATTGTAGTTTTTCTATTCAGTTAATTACTATTTTCCGCAAATGCATACATACCGCTCTTATAATGAAGCAAGTCTTCATAAACTGTAAAAGCAGCTTCGACAGGTCCATTTTTCATTATTTCCATTTGTATTTGTTTACTGTTTGAATTAACACTGTAAGCCACCTTTCCATAATGTTTATCTTGTTTATAAGGGATACTGTATTCGTCACTACATTTTTCTTTACAGTGTGGCGTATGGCCCGAAGAATCACAAGCAGGTCGCGTACCATTAATATGATGTTCACATGGAGCTATCTCGTATGGTCGGCAACCCTTTTAAAAATAAGTAATTAAAGGGATTCCACAATCATATAGGTGCAATTAGAAATTTTGTATTTCAAGTTACTACTAACTAGTCTAAGCATGTGTTAATATTTCACATTAAGAAATCCACGATTGAATAATCTAGTTCAAAATTATAGCAGTTGTTTCATTTAATTATTTTGCAAAATTAAAGCCTGAACACTGTCAAAAATGAAGCGCCTTCATTCAATCAGCTCAAAACAGTAACAGAATGTGGGTGACAATTTTCACCTCCTCGTCACAAAAATTTCAAGAAGAACTGGTGATTAATCCCAGTTTATTCTTATGGCAGCGCGTAGCCTGGAAGGAATTCCGCAGTAGTCCTAACTTTTATCCTGCCGAGGCTGAGAGTTTCTTCTTATTAGTCAGTGCATTTTGTAACGGAGCTGAAAATCTTCATTTGCCTACTCCCGGTTGTGTTCCCCAGTCCTTGCAAGGTTCCGAAACAGCCTACCCTCGACGAGGCTACTGCAAATGTCATCAAGTGGTTCTGGACCAATGAGGTGTTGTTAGGTACTCACTTTCATAATGTTATCTCTTTTCATATTATGCCGCTATGGTCCGAAATCCAGAGCAAGATCACTTTAGTTCGGGTCGACAGCCTTATAAAGGCTTCATGGCAGTCGACATTGTTGAATACCTTCTAGGGGCATCTAAAACACTCACGTAATCGCTGTATATGCATATGTGCTTAATGAAGTTGGCAACCAGGACTCTGCAGAAACAAGGCATAATAGCTGGGGAGTGGCAAATTGTTCAAAAATAGTGAATACGTGCTCCCACATCGGCGGTTATAAATGTCGTTTCCGAGTCATCGGTGAACCATAGGTCACCATCACACAAGATGGAAATTTTATCCGAAGATCGATTTTCTTTATTGAAGAGAAAGAGGATCTGTGTGCCGTCAGCAGACATTTCATTCCTTGGGTAGCTCACTGAATCACGACATTTTGAGGGGCCTCTTTAACAATTACTTTGTAAGGTTCAGTGCGAAGGAACATCCCCTGAACTGCCGTGGAAGTGAACTTCACCTCACCAGTAATACATACTTCGCAATATCAAGCTCCTCCACTTTTCCAGCTCCCTGTTTCAGGTGCTTCACCAGAATAACGCAGCATAGGTCAAAAGATTACTTCATGACAGTTGATGAGTCACATCTGTCATTTTTCGGAATGAAAGCTACTCTCGTGCCCTGCCATTCTTGTGGAGCATGACCTAAAATTAGACTGAAACGCGATAACATTGTATGAGGGTCATTGGTAACGTCCTCGGGTGTAACGTTCCTATTGGTCAACTGACGGAGTCCTTCCAACGTGTGGAAGTTCTCCTGTAACAGTCATCTCCGTCGGGAAAAAATCGTCCAACCTTCAAATTTAAGGAAAGCCGGAAAGTTATCTGAGATGAGCCCTGTCAATATCTCCTCGTCCGTAGTAGTAGCCACCTTAGAACTTCACAGTAACCAGAGTGGTTATGGAATTATTTGAAAAAAATCCATGCTGCATCTGCTCCTTTACTGATATTGCTGCAGAAGGAAGTCCGGCCTAAAGCTTTAGCTTACTTGACAACAGCCCTATAATTGTTCCTTGGACATTTGAAAAAGTCCCATATCGATGGGCTCTGTTAAAGACGTCCTTAGTTTTCGATCTAAGCATCTCAAAATTGTTCCATCAACTAATACGTCTATTCGTGAGCATCGATTTCGGTGACAGTTTCTACTGAACAGCGTGCTGATTATTTTGCTGAATTGAAGGAATTAAAACGGCAAAAATTTCTGGGACGTATTGTATGCGTATGGTAACCAATTGTGTATTTACTTCAAATCGTCCCGAATATGTAATTTATCCAACACAGAATCCCATTAGGTACGATTATTTACTTAACAATCGGTCATTTATATCACTGTTTACTTCGCTCGTTCGTTCACTATTGATATCATTCTATATGGTTTACGATACTCGGCTGACGGTTTTTGGGTACATCGAGATGGATTTCGTACACTTCTTATACACTTAACATTAAGTAATGATATAAAAATGTAAAAAAATTGAAACAATATTGAAAATTGAACGTTGTATCACTTTCACTTTAAACAGTACTTATGGTGGAAAATCCATAAATTAGGCTGAACTACATACCGGGCACACCAAGAAGTAAGAAACCATGTAAAAATGACTGCAGAATTAATGGATTTGCCAATGTTTCTTATAGAAGAATAGATGTAACAGGTCAATTGAAAAGTCCCCGGCCTAAAATAGTAAAACACATTTTTTTTGCAAAATTCGTTTTTTTTATTCAACATAATTCCCTTCAAGGGTGATACACTGATTATAGCGATCCTCCAACTTTTCGATACCATTTTTGTAGTACGATTTGTCCTTTGCTTCAAAATAGACCTCAGTTTCGGCGATCACCTCTTCATTCGACGAAAATTTTTTCCCAACGAGCATTCTTTTGAGATCTGAGAACAGGAAGTAGTCGCTGGGGGCCAGATCTGGAGAATGCGGTGGATGCGGAAGCAATTCGAAGCCCAATTCATGAATTTTTGCCATCGTTTTCACTGACTTGTGAGACGGTGCATTGTCTTGGTGAAGCAGGACTTTCTTTTTCTGCAAATGCGGTCGTTTCTCGGCGATTTCGTCCTTCAAACGGTCCAATAACGCTATGTAATAGTCGCTGTTGATGGTCCTTCCTTTTTCAAGGTAGTCAATGAAAATTATTCCACGCGCATCCCAAAATACAGACGCCATAACCTTGCCAGCCGACTGTTGCGTTTTTGCACGCTTTGGAGCGGGTTCATCGTGTGCAGTCCACTCCGATGACTGTCGATTGGACTTCGGAGTGAAATGATGGAGCCATGTTTCATCCATTGTCACATATCGACGCAAAAACTCGGGTTTATTACGCGTGATCATCTTCAAACACTGCTCTGAATCATCAACTCGTCGTTGTTTTTGGTCAAAAGTGAGCTCGCGCGGCACCCACTTTGCACAGAGCTTTCTCATACCCAAATATTCGTGAATGATGTGATGTATACGTTCCGTTGATATCTGTAGAGTGTCTGCTATTTCATTCAATTTCAATTTACGGTCATTCAAAATCATTTTGTGGATTTTTTTAATGTTTTCGTCCGTAACAGCCTCTTTTGGGCATCCACTGCGTTCACCGTCTTCGGTGATCATTTCACCACGTCTAAACTTAGCATACCAATCCTTGATGGTTGATTTTCCTGGGGCAGTGTCCGGAAATTCGTTATCAAGTCAAGTTTTTGCTTCAACTGTATTTTTTCCCTTCAAAAAGCAATATTTTATCAACACGCGAAATTCCTTTTTATCCACAATAACAAAAGTTGCTTCACTAAAAATGCTATAATTCACAAACTAGTGGTCCGACAGCCGTCAAATTTATAGACGCGTCTTTTGAAGGTTAGGACTAACTGCAAATCATATGGATTTAGTTCTGGTGCCGCCATCTATGTGTCAGGCCGGGGACTTTTCAATTGACCCTATATATTATGGAGCATTCTATATCTACAAGTTTGAGGTATGCATTTACAGTAGTTATTCTGTTAATCAGTGAATAGAAAATGATTTAATTGGAAAAATGTATGCGGTATCGCACTATCGCACTACAAATATATTTTTATTAATCGTGGCACACCCGACTTAACAAAAATTTTGTGAGAACGCGCCTAAACACCATGGAGCTTCCAAAACATTTAAATGATGAATTTGCTCATTCATGATAGAACGAACTAAATATGTGCATATGTACGTGAGAATAAAATACGTAGAAAATTAAAAATATTCCCTATCATGTGACACTTACCTCCTACGAATAGACAGTTTGTGTTAGATGTACAGAATATTCAGAATGAGTAAACAAAGTAAGTATAACATTAAGACAAGGCGATTAAAAACTGAATATCAAAGGCGATAAAAATGTACATATGGGATGATTAAAAATTGATCGCCATTTTGAATCTACCATCCTGAAGTTGTTGTGGCCCAAAACCCACTTAGTTATGTTACTAACAAGATACTTTTAAGTTGTTCTTAAACAATATTCTTCTCATTAATGACAAAACTATGATGCTGTCCAAAATCGATTTCACAGTTTTTCAATAGCAATCGTGAAATGATATACCTGATGTGATCCATATCTTCCTCCAGAAACGATTCCTGTTCTCACCCAGTAATGCCAGGCAGCACCGGGAAAACCACCATTGCATCCCATTCCACAAAGCCAGCAGCATGAAATAAGATCATCGGCGGAGAATCTAAAGTGAACTGTCCCATTAGAATGAATACATACTCTGTCGGACATTGATTCAACAGCCCCAAAAGCCTACAAAGTGATATAATAAATAAGTTTTTATTACTTTAATTTATTGTAGCTGTATATATTAAATATCGTTTTTGGACAGAAGTTCTAAGATAACGTACTGCAACACCTCAAAATTCATTTGATACCAGTTAATTAAATCAAATGTAAGGTTAAATACAAATACAGTAGATTTCATTTATTTCGACCTTGGTTGTAGCGACCATTTTGCTATAGCGACGTTAAATCTAAGTTCCTTGAATTTAAAGGATACTGTAGTATAAAATTATTGTTGTTATAGCAACTTCGGATGTAACGCCGAGTTCGGTTGTAGCATCTGTTTTTAATTGATTTGTAACAAATCCCTAGTAATCCCATGCAAATATAGCGGCCGGAGTCGGCCACCAAAAACGCAAAGAGCTTTCTTATCTTTTGTTTACATCCAGACAGATGGTCAGCAAGTACGGTGACCTTTATCGTTTGTTTATGGATGTTACACGTTAAAATAGTACAGTTACAAAATGATATTCTGAGTAGCAACTGTTTAACAATCTTTTGAATAAGTATGACTCCTAGATGCACATTTACTGTTAAAAAAAGGTGAAAATCGTTTGAAAATTGAAAAATGGTGAAAACAATATATACGTGTATGTATCTCTGTACGTTTGCCTGTAACGACTTCCGGATATAACGACTAAATTACAGTGGTCATTAAACCCGAAGTCCACTGCAGTTTAAAAAAAAATAAAAATGCAGTCAGGTTAAAATGCTTTTAATTATTTATTAAAGAATCGAGTGAAATAATTTCACACGTTTCGAAATACATCTTCAATTACAGTGTGTTCAAATTGTTCGAAATGGCTCGGTGACAAATATAATCTTCAAGAAGATCACTTCAAGCACCCTACTATAAAAGATCTTCCTTGATGTCACAAGTGACTTTTTTGATGTATTTATACGTATAAAAGTATGTATGCATTATTGTTGAATTACAAGATAGATAACTGTTCAAAAATTATCCCTTCAAGATTCCCACTGAATATGTATGTAATCCTGCTAGTCATTCTCTTAATTTTATACTGAAGAAGTCAAGAAAATTACAAGATCCCCAACACCTCACTTCGGCTATCTAAAATGCTATACGCATCGGTTGTATGGAATCCAAACACGTCTAATCATTCATATAAGTTAGAAAAAATTCAGCATTGTTTTTCCTGACGCATTAGAAACCCAATGTTACGTTACGATCATGACTACTACAGTATATTCAGGAAAATTAACCTTCTATCTATGAAATCCCTCTTAAAAAATATTGTCAGGACTCCTGTAAGTGCTTTCAGAATTAAAACAACGTCATTGTGGTCACTATAAAACCATCAAACTTCAATTATAGATCCATAATTGATTGAATTTGCACTACATTTAATTCTTTATGTATAGACGCAAGCATTACTGCTGAAAGCAGAATTTCTACCTTTAAACAAATAACAAGGGAATTTGTTTAGTTGTACTAGGTTTTAATTGTATAATGTTTACTACACCTAGAATAATTATTCATTTTTAGATTTCCATATGTTGAAAACATCCCTCCTGATTTTATTTCAAACATAACATAATTACTGTTATGTTTATTAAACACCTAAATGTATTTAATCTAATAATTGTATGAATATTAATTATGTTTTCTCTTAAGTTCCACACTTAAATGAATCTTCTTTATATACGAGGGCGGTTCAATAAGTACCCGTGTTTGAAGACGGAGGACGTTACTGAGGGAAATTGGTGTTGTCATCGTGTGCTGCCATCTATCAAACCACGCCAAAACGAATTTCAGACTGATTGATAGGTTAGTTTGGATTTGGCAGCCATTCGACTGAGACGTGTTTCGTTATTTTCGCTAAGATGGAAAAAGAGCAGTATCGTTCGGTAAC
>NW_020442456.1:394093-397705 GCF_000699045.2 Agrilus planipennis | reverse complement strand
CGTTGGGATAAGTGTATCTTTCTAAAAGGGGACTATGTTGAAAAATAAAAAAAAAATTTAAAAAAAAGGTGTCTTCATATCTAACACGAGTATTTATTGAACAGCCCTCGTAATGTAAAAAGGATTAAAATTCCGTATACATAAAAGTAAATAAATAAATAAAGATTGAGATTTTATTCGATTTATAGTTTAAAGTATACTTTTAAAACCTAAAACTTAATTTTAAAGTTAACTGTAATTGTTTTGAAGTAAATTAATTTTGTTATTGTTTAAGGTTCTTTTGAATGCAAACCTAATATATGGTAAATACATACCCAGCAAGAGCCACATGAACCTTGGTCTCTAACTTCTTGAATTGTTGGACAATCAGGCCACTGTTCCCTTGAATCAAAGCTAATTGGTATATCTTCTAATTTATGCGTAATTGCTTTTAATTTTTGGCTTGGAGGCTCTGGCAGTGCTCCCATAAGTTGTCTAATATAGGACATTGATACACTGACAAAATTTCGTCCTGCAACCCATGTTGTATTTTTATTGTTTATGGAATCGATGAATTCATCAGAAAGAGGATGAACCGTTCCAACAACACCACTTACAGCACCAAATGCACACAATAAAATTAAAAACATTATTACACAGAATAATAGTTACGATAATGAATGCCTGAGATTTAAAGAGTAAAACTAGCTGCAAATAGTAATGGCTTTATTGCTCGTAACACAAAGAATGAAATAATGGAATAGACTGTAATCCGGTCAGAGAAAATAAATTTAATGTTCATCAGAAATCACGTGATGCTTGTTCCACAATTACGTACTGTGTTGGTATGTATATAAGATACATACAAAACATACAGCATAATGAAATGTTTTAAATTTTTCAACAAGAGAATATCAGAACTTATTTCATTTACGTAGACAATTACAACAACAAATTAGATAACTCGTTATTGACATCCGAAATCAATTTTCGTTGCTCAGAAAGAAAATTCAAAAACTGTCCACATAGCAAATGATGAAAGAGAGTAATCAGTAGTAGGAAAGGAATTAAATTAATTTCATACAATGTTTAAAAGAAAATATGAAAAAATTAGTGTTGAACTTTTTCTAACTCCTTACATTAACCTTGGATCAAGGAATTCCATAAAACTGTTAACTACCTAATTCTAGAAAAACTGTTTAAATTTTAATGTTTTATAAAACAATTTTTATACGGTGTGTTTGAATTTTGAATCCACTGTTATCGTTTATGTAATTCTCTACTCAAAGTGAATATTAATAGTTTTTTTTCTTTATCATTAATAAACATATGTGGCCATAGTGAATATAAAGAGCTCCACCATGTAAAAGTCTTATTTATTCAATATTTAAATCCAACGTATTTCCGAGGTATCACATCAAATTGATTTTTTAAAAATCCAGTATAAAATTTAAGAAAATTAAAATGATAATGGTCCTGTATGATGGAACTTCATATTTCATATTGTTAAAAATATACATCTACATACAATTTTGCTCAATTTCTATATCTGTAATTTGTCAGCAGTTTTAACTTCCAATATTAACTAAATATGGTCTCATGGTCTCAATTTCGACATAAATTTTTAGGTAGACATACAAAGTACCATTGCTTGTATAAATTAATCAATATATTGTAAATAATTATAAAATTCAGCATAAACGGGAGGCAGTGTACCCATTATTTGATACCATTATCTCATATAACTAATATTTTCGTAAATATTATTTCAACCTTATCATCATTATATTTGGTATATTTCAAAATAATGATCAAGTTATAACTTTTTATCTGGTTAAAGAACACTAATACGCACTACATTAAATCAAAAATATATTAAGTAGTTAATAGTAGGCACATTTTAACATTTTATTGATTTAATTATGTCAATTTATCTATATATACAAGGTGTCATGCCCAATTGTAAGATCGCTTTCTCCATAGCAGCATTATTATTAGTTTTAGGTAAAACTTTTTCGTATAAAAGTTATCTCAATTGTTATTGTGCACTTCTCAAAATTATCCATGAATCTACGGGGTGTCCAGTTTTCATTGGCAGATACCCAACTTTGTTATTTTAAATGGAACATCCAGTATTTTATTAAATATTTCAGTCCTGTGGTAAAATTAAAGACAATTTTATTAAAAACGATGTTCCAGAAATCCTGATAGTTATCGAGGTATAACCTAGTCAGTCGTTTAAAAGTTACAAGCACTTCTCAGAAAGATATGCTACAATCCACAATATTTTAATAGTCTAGCATACCATGAATATTCACAGCCAATACAAAACGTAGAAAAAGAGTGAATATAATGATAGGAAACGAAAAATTAAAGAAATGGCCGATTTTAGGTATCTAGGAAGTCAGATAAGTCAGGACGGAAGGAGTAGTAGGGATATAAAGCAGAGGAGCAGTGTCGAATAATAAAAAGAAGTCAATTCTAAGCTCGCGAACGTTTAATTTAGAAATCCGAAAAAGGTTATTAAAGGTGTATGTTTGGAGCACGGCGCTGTACGGGTGCGAAACGTGGACAGTAGGCGCGGCGGAATAGAAAAGGTTAGAAGCGTTCGAAATGTGGTGTTACAGACGAATGATGAGGATACAGTGGATAGAGAAGGTTAGAAATGAAAAGGTATTACAAAGAGTAACAGAATAGAGGACTGTATGGAAGTCAATAAGAAATAGGCGAGATAGGTTAGTAAGACACCTTCGCAGGCATGGAGGTAAAGTCAAAGACATATTACAGGCAGAAACAGAAGTTAGGAGGGGTAGAGGTAGACCTAGGTTAGATTACTGTTCGCAAATAGTTAAGGATGTGGGTTGTTCTAGTTTTAGGGAAATACGAAGATTAGCGCAGGATAAGAACGAGTGGAGGTGCGTGTCCAACTAGTCTTAAGACTGACGACCGTATGATGATAATGATGATGAGTGCAAGACATCGGAACTCTCAATATTTTATGCCAAAGCATAAGCTGTTAAAGTTAATTATTGTGAAAAATAATAAATTACAATTGTCAACTTTTTTTCGACATAAATTTTCAAGAATATTCTCAAAAACTATCAAGATTTCTGGAACATCATTTTTAATAAAATGGTCTTTAATTTTACCATATAACTGAAATATTTAATACAATACTGGGTATTCCATTTAAAATAGCAAAGTTGGGTATCTACCAGCGAAAACTGGACACACTGTAGATTCACGGATAATTATGGGAAGTGTCTAATAAAAATTAAAACTAATAATAATGCCGCTATACATAAATGAGTCTTAGGGGAGACACCCGGTATACACGTCAATTGGAAAAAGACGTAATCTTCTTCTCCAAAATTGAAAATTCTCCAGTGATCAGAAAGTTCAATCTTTGTTTATAACTTTTTCTTAATTCTACAACTTTAGTATAGAAAGTATTTATATATTTCTCACCAATACATTAATAAGGTAGTGTTCGTTTTTCCACGAAACGTCGTTTTATTTTAACGGAAACGGAATACGTCCAGCATAATAATAATAATGTCACGCAGTATTTTGTGTCTCTGGGTTTTTTTTTTAATTATTTATTTTAATTACCTGATTATAATGTATTTTAAT
>NW_020442456.1:388526-392963 GCF_000699045.2 Agrilus planipennis | reverse complement strand
TAGATCTTTTTGAAAACGTAAAAATTGGAAAACAATAACAACTTTATTATATAGTAAAGTACAACAGATATGAAATTTAAAAAGACAATATGACAATTACAAATAGACTTAGAATTAGTTGTCAGGTAATTTAGATTGATAACATCACAAATGAAAATTCAAGAAAAGTGTTTATAAAAAGGATCATTCTCCCAATGTAGATCAATACACCGTAAAAGTTGACAAATTTGCTTTCATTGATAGGAGCCTTGTAATCATCCCGATCAGGAGGTAGTGCCACCAACACTTACGGTTTCCCACCGGTTATGCTCTTAAGGGTAGTCTTTTTCTTAACGTGTTCCCGAGTCGACTAATCGCGATTAGATTTTATCGATCCCCGTTCACGCGCTAAAGCTTTTTGATGAACCAGTGATTATTCGTACATAGTTCAACATAGGCCATTCACTGGTTCTAGAGATTTCTTTGGTTTAGCTGATTTAACGAAAAACTGACGAAGTCTTTGTTGGTGACTTCGTGAAGTTCCATAATTTTGACAGTTACCAGAACTATCGAACTTGCGTCAGTTTCTGCTTGTACAGAGATAATTCTTTTTGCTTACTGTTTCGTTGCTGCGGAATGTCAAATAAATAAATGAACTCGACATCTGTTTTATGAATTTCGAAAGAATTGCAACGTTATGATTATGAAATATTTAATTAATTTTGAAATATGTTTTAAAGTCTAAAATGGTTTTTTGAGTTTCATTAAAATTTCACTGCGTGACGGTATTGTATGTCATGTAATGTTGTTTTCGTTGTCAGTATTCGTTAGTGTTTATGCAAAAGCACATTGCTGTAGTCGGTGTTATTAAAGAGTTCATAGTGTTCATACTGTAATGTCTTCAAAAGAGGAACATTTGTACCATCAACTGTTCTTGGCCTATAAAGGTTCTCATGCTGACTTGCTAGCGCAACTGTATCAAAAAAATACCAACGAAATTTGGAAAACGGCTAAAGAAAAACTAAAAAATAAAGAAAAGCTTATAGAACATATAAATGATGTTATACGAGAGTTGAAGGTGAAGGCCACGAAGAAGAAAGCAACAATGCTTAGTTATTTTACACAAGTAAGTTTACTACTAAAATGTAATAATGACATAAGTATTATATTTAGTCCAAACCTTGATTTTTCATAAAAGAACTGGTCATAAGTATTTTATATTTCTAGCTACCTATGCAAACATCAAGCACGCCAGCAACACTATGGCCCAATGCTCCCTCGACTTCGCGTGCTCCTCAACAAAAACAGGTGCATCTGCTTATATGTGTTGTATATTATGTTCTTTTTTATCGCATGTGTCAATAATACCTATTCTTAATTAATTTTCTCTTGGTCTATAGGATTCGAATGTTGTAGCTTCATCCACGTGTTCATCTCTCATGGAATCGATTGTCGCAGTCGCTGGACATGAAAGCACTGCCGTCAAACGAAAGATGAGCGATATCCACGAGGAGCAAAGTCAGAATACTGATGGGGAAACTGTGGAGACATCGTCTACGGAACCAGACAAGACTTTGGTTGATTCGGTCATCACTAAAAATGTTCCAAGCAAACCGGCTCAAGAAACTCTTATGAAGAAAATTGGTCTACTGCAACAAAAAATAAATGTTCTCACTGAAGCAAGGGACACTGGTATAGCCAAAGATGATGTTCATGACGAAATAAAAAAGCTACGCAAAGAGTTGAAAGAAGAAGAGAAATGTTTGAAGAAAAAAAGAGACTCTGCTAAGCGTGCAAAAAAATTTCGAGCCAAAGAAAAACTGGAGAAAACTGAACGTCAGAGAAACAATCCTGCTGCAGCACAACCTCGAACTGGCCCTGGACAGCCCTCTTTAGTTGACTCGCAACCTGCTCTCCTAGAGACCATAATTAATATTGCCATTCATGGCAGCGCTGCTGATGAACGCCGCCGAACAGAGATGATTAGGAGTTGTCTCACTCTGTCCGACCTGCATGAAAGGCTGTTGTTAATGGGATTCCAAATTTCTCGAAGCGGCACATATCTTCATTTACTCCCACGCGTTTCTAACACACAAGAGGGAAGAAGACACGTACGTACTGTACCCGTAAAGTTAGCAAGACCACAGACCGAGATGCACAAAAAACACGAGGACGGGGAATTTTGCACTGCTACAATCAGGTCATTGGAATCTCTCGCTTCGCTTCTGGGACCGCAGCAAGTATTCGTTCTCTCACAAGACGATAAGGCACGTGTACCGATAGGTTTACCGGCAGTAAAAAGTCAGAGCCCTCTTTTAATGCATATGGAATACAGAATACTTTTACCTGATCATGACTGGGTCGTGGCAGAGCGGCACAAACTTATTCCTTCTGTATACGCCGGCGTCAACGTAGAACCTAACAATTTCGGTAGGGAAGAAGCTGTTGGGTACAGCGGGCCGACACACATATCCATAAGGAGCGGGAAACACTCATCCTCCACAGCGAACACCCACGCTTATGATTTCGAATCACTTTTATCAATACCTTCATTCAAATCCTTAATGATGACAGAATCGAACACCGTGAAGCCAGTAATCATCATCTTTGTAGATGGTGGGCCGGACGAAAACCCGCGTTATCGCAAAGTCAAGAACTTTGCGATTGAACACTTTAAAAAATACAACCTGGACGCCCTGTTTATAGCGACTAATGCTCCTGGGCGGAGCGCATATAACCGAGTTGAGCGTCGCATGGCTCCCCTCAGCAAACGACTGGCAGGCGTCATTTTGCCTCATGAACATTTTGGTTCTCATCTCGACGACAAAGGAATGACTACGGATGATGATTTGGAAAAACGCAATTTTCAGCACGCTGGGGAAACACTTGCAGAAGTGTGGAGAGAAATGAAAATTGATAATTATGACGTTTCGGCGGAGTATAGACAGCCCGAAGATAGCATGCAGGATCCAGCAGAACCAAATCTGGCGTGGTATAGCGTTCACGTCCGTGAATCGCAATATTTCTTACAGGTTATAAAATGCGCAGATGAATCCTGCTGTTCACCACCGAGAAGTGCATTGAAATCTGTGTTTACGGATACTTTCATGCCGCCACCTTGCCCAATACTTCAAACCCCAAGCAAGCTCGTAGTACCCAGTTTGTTAGACAAAGGAAAATCCAAGTTTTCGCCACTTCTTGTAAGGTTGTCCGTTAATCTGTCACCTCCTCTAGAAGGGTTTAAGCAGATGCCTTACGATTTCTTTTGTCCATCTGTACAATCCGACCTAAAGAAAAAAGTATGTCCAACCTGTGGGATCTATTTCACATCTCACAGGAGTGTTCAAATGCACTGTCGTTACGTGCATGGCAAGACTGTCCAAGACCATTGTGAAACTAGAGTACGGCCACAGCGCCTTGCTGCCAGAAGGGCAAATGAGCTTCTCTGCATTGTGCGTCGTTATGAAACATCGTCTGAGGATGCTGACTGGCTCGACGAAGACGAAGTTGATGCAAGTGGCTTAACAATTCCAGAACCGTCTTCGTCTGCACTCCAGGTGCCAGTGATGAAAGAATCTGAGTGGCTAGCAAACCCGTGGACAGAGGAGCAGTAATTTCAATCGAATTGTTTTTATAGACCTACTTAGATACTTGGTTAATAGTTGATTATTTTTTAATTTTGTTAAGAATACGATTTTATTTCGAGTAAAATGTTTAATTTCAGTTGGGTTTCTGTTTATAATTGCATTGCCAAAGGTTAAAATAAATATGTTATTTTATTTGAAGAATTTATTAGTAAAAAAGCTAAAATACTTAGGAGAATGAAGGAGAAAAACAATTGTGTTTTGTAAAGCCAAAAATTTATAAAAAAATAAACAAAATACGCAGGTGTTGCGAATTAAAAATCTCTTGTTTTATTATAAGGCAATTAAAACTATACGAAGGATAAAAACTATAACAACTTTTTGCGACTTCAGGGTAAAAATGATGACTTGAGTGTTACGTAACCTTTAGAGAGGGGGGTGGGGGGGGTACAGAAAAACGTTACGGAGCGTTACAGTGGGGGGAGGGGGGGTCAAAAATCTTCAAAAATTGCGTTACGTAATACTTGAACGCTCCCAAACCAGTTGGTTAGCACTTTCACCCCTTCCTCTATCAGGGTGGAGATTATGTTATAAATAGGCCGACACACTCATAATGAGACAACATCAAAAAAGAAGAGAAAGACAACAAAATTAAGAACAATTAAGACAACACCCGACAACAATTAGTAGCATCAGTGTATCAAGTTCAGGGTCTTCAATATATGTACATAAATTTGTAGTAATAACTGTATATTTGTAAATAAATTTACTAAGTGCAGTTATTCGTGTTATTCATCACTGAGGTAAATTATTTGCACTTACAATCCTTCCAAAAATTCGTGTGCTCCCTCATAGGAGAAAGAAGTGGCGCGGC
>NW_020442456.1:385606-387342 GCF_000699045.2 Agrilus planipennis | reverse complement strand
AAATTATGTCATATTTTTATAAGCAAAAAAGGTGAAAATTAAAATAAGCACTGTCTGCATTTTTCGTATTGCTGCAGTAAACACTAACAACAATTATTCTTATAATTTTCCCATACATACTTGATAAACAGGTACAGTATGTTCCAGGTATATAAATTTTTTGCAAAACTGGCATGTATATTGTGTCGCGGTGTATTTTGTTACTCTGGGTTTTTATTAATTATTTATTTTAATTACCTGATTATAATGTATTCTGATTATTTTGTCGTTACTGGGCGTAAGGTATTAAGATGATAAGAAACGTAAAAATTGGAAAACAATAACAACTTTATTATATAGTAAAGTAAAACAGATATGAAATTTAAAAAGACAATATGGCAATTACAGATAGACTTAGAATTAGTTGTCAGGTAATTTAGATTGATAACATCACAAATGAAAATTCAAAAAAAGTATTTATAAAAAGGATCATTCTTCCAATGTAGATCAATACACCGTAAAAGTTGACAAATTTGCTTTTATTGATAGGAGCCTTGTAATCATCCCGATCAGGAGGTAGTGCCACCAATACTTAGGGTTTCCCACCGGTTATGCTCTTAACGTGTTCCCGAGTCGACTAATCGCGATTAGATTTTATCGATCCCCGTTCACGCGCTAAAGCTTTTTGATGAACCAGTGATTATTTGTACATAGTTCAACATAGGCCATTCACTGGTTCTAGAGATTTCTTTGGTTTANATCTTTTTCTTTTCTTCTGTTCCTTTCCCATTTCAATTTGGGGTCGGCCCTCCTAATAGTTTTATGCTACAACTATCTGTTGTGTGCTGTCTCTATATCGGATGTCTTTAAAGCATGCTATACGACGATTTATGACCTTTTCAGAAGCCTATCTCTAACCGTTTCTGAGCTGTCCGCGTCAGTTTCTGCTTGTACAGAGATAATTCTTTTTGCTTACTGTTTCGTTGCTGCGGAATGTCAAATAAATAAATGAACTCGACATCTGTTTTATGAATTTCGAAAGAATTGCAACGTTATGATTATGAAATATTTAATTAATTTTGAAATATGTTTTAAAGTCTAAAATGGTCTTTTGAGTTTCCTTAAAACTTCACTGCGGGACACTTCCCCCCGGTTTACAAAAAAATGGGCTCCATATACCTAATTTGAACAGGTACAAAATTGTTAAAAAAGTATTCCTTAAATATTAAAGAACTGCAGCTAATTTACAATCATTAATGTTATTCACGAGACTATTTTTTTAACACTTACTGCATCATGACATTAATCTTTAAACTCCCACTAGCATACCATCACTGCACCGTTTTCTCATGAGTTCGTACTTTCGTATCATCTTTTTCATGAGGAGGGGACCTCGGCATCATGTTTTCATTGTGGAAAAATAGGACATTTATAAATGAAAATAAAGCATACTATAGCATCAGGAATGGTATCCCGATGCTTGTTCGGGAAATTTTGCTCGTGTTGTTCCGCGTTAACGTGTCGGGTCACCCGTTGATTAGCTCGCCTACCTGTATCCTTGACTGTACTTTTTTTAACAGCGGTTTTGAAAAGGAGACCTACTTCATGGAAGTTATCGGGTTGTTCGGAAAGTCACTTCGTTTTTTCCCGACAGAGGATTTAATTGTATTCTTTTGCACCCAACTTCACATTTAAGCCGTATAATTTTTATATGCTTTGAGAGCTCATATAGCAAGGCTTGTGTGTGAAAAATTCCA
>NW_020442456.1:371937-381131 GCF_000699045.2 Agrilus planipennis | reverse complement strand
AAAGGCATCGTCCACCATGAATTTGTTCCTCCTGGACAAACCGTCAACGCCAAGTTTTACGTGGAAGTGCTCAAGAGACTCAAACGAAGGGTCAATCGGGTCCGACAAGACATCGCAGCCGACTGGAAGTTGCACCACAACAACTCCCCGGCTCACACCGCCTTTCTTATGGACAGCTACCTGACCAAGGCCGGCATCCCAACGCTTCCGCAGCCGCCCTACAGCCCAGATGTGCCCCCCGGACTTTTTTTTGTTTGCTCGCCTGAAAAAGCCGATGAAAGGCAAGCATTTTGAGACGACAGAGGGGATCCAAGCAGCTCTTAAGGCTATTCCGTATTCTGTAATTTTTTAAAGGCCTTATATGATTCACATTTTTGTGTTTCGTTTGCTGAATATTCAATGCTTTTTTTGAGGTTGTACTTTTTGCTTGCGTTTATATGATTTTATTTGTATTCGTCAGTTTATATATTCTGTTGCACTTTTTAAGACTGTATTCACAACCTACACTGGTAACATGTTTTATCGTTAATTTCGTCGTATACTCGATGTTCTTCCAATTAGAATATCCTTAAGATTATTAGCTCAAAGACAACTTTTATCCATATAAATACTATTTGTAGATGTGGTAACAAGAAAAATATTTAGTAATGGATAGTTATTTTACTGTGTTTGCACATTAATTACAACGAGGTTATTATTAAACTTGTCAATTTCTAGCATTTCCAAAAATTACCATTCCTAATATACCCATATCATTTTTTTAATGTAATGCTACAATACAGTATAAACTCTATACAGCGACACTTAAGAGACTGTACAATTTATGACGTTACTGAGAGTTGTCGTTAAATAGAGAGAAGAAAAATTAATATCGTATTACTATTATAATACATGCTAATAAAGTATTTTCTCTGACTTGCCATGTTCACAGTTTGAAAGTTTGTGAGGAACTAAGAACATGATAACGTATAGATAAAGCTTAACAACCTAACGACAGTTAAGCCACAGTATAAAGATTCTATACAGTAGGTTCACTTTTGATCTGCCTAAAATGCCGACACTTTTTGCAGACCATCATAAATTAACTCTATATGCGCTGAACTTCATATATGAGGACGATTCAAGCGTCAGCAGGAGAGGGATGTATGGGCGTACCTGGGAAGTGAACCTCCTGTATAGAATCTTTGTACTGTGGTCTAACAGCCAAGGTAAACTCGTGCAAGGTAATCACAACAAACAAAAGAACGGATTCATTAGAATCTTCGGTACGTATGACGCCGACAGTCCAAATAAATATTAATGTAACCCAAGTAATTTCGACGTTTTACGAAGTTTTTGTCGTTAATCGAGCGTCGTTAAATAGAGTTCACAGTGTAATTTGAATTAGATCTCTTTTATTACCATAGAATTTTTCGTGCTCAACAATTTTAGTCTTAAAACTTCTTCAAGTTTTTCCTAAAAAAATATAAAGCTTGTTACATGATTTACCTCCTAATTTGTAAATGCCAGATTTTGACAATTTATCAGGTTAGTAAGAATGACAGACTATAGTTTATTATTTGTAAATGTATTTTTATACGTGAGTGGTTACCAATATAAAACATCTTTTGGAGTATGATTTCATAAAATGATTCTTAGTGATAAACGAATATTCGTTAGATTTTGATCTCTAGTCCTATCCATTACTCTAACACTTACTTATTTATCAAACTTCTCCACGAGCTGAATTTTATAGCACTGTTCTATATTGATATAAAATTATACTGCCATCAAACTTTTATGATAGAAGGTCACGTCACTATAATATTGCAATTGTGACATTTCAAATTACAGTATGTTTTTTCCATACATCAAAAATCATGTTATATTTCTACTTTAAAAATATCCTCAATAACATTTGAAAAATCTAATATCCTTCATGTTAATGTAACCAGTTTACCTGAAACCTAACATGGGCGAGTGTGGAGCATTTCCTCATTATTCCCCGGTAAATATTTTGTACAACTTCATTTTACTTACTAACATAAAAATTTTTGCAGTATGGTACTAGAAAACCATGCAAGTAAGTATTGCCTTCAGTTATCGTAATATAACAACATCTGGCAGACAGAAATCCAAGTTATTGAGATATTGCGTTTACGTAATCGCCTTAATCTGTATGAACCAATCCAAAAAGTAATGACAGCGGCATTGGCATATTAAACTCAGTTGTACCTAGCACGTGTAGTTCGAAAATTGTAGGTTTTACCATTTATAGTATAATTCAATAGAGTAATCGTAAGTCATACGTAACACTGCATGCTGTATAAAAAAGTTCTCTAAATCTCTAACCGTTTCTGAGCGGTGGTCCACCAAAAAACTCGAGGTAGTTACAGTCTCTATGTGTGGACTGAGAATAAGATGGATGGTCTAAGATGTCTTTAAAGCATGCTATACGACGATTTATGATTTTTATTGGAAGCCTATCTCTAACCATTTCCGAGCGGTGAAAAAAAACTCGAGGTAGCTACAGCATCTATGCATGGAATGAGAATAAAATGGATGGTCTGAAATGTCTTTAAAGCATGCTATACGATGATATATGACCTTTTCAGAAGTCTATCTCCAACAGTTTCTCAACGTTAGTCCACCAAAAAACTCGAGGTAGCTATACCTTCTATGCGTGGAGTGAGAATTAAATGGATTTACTTTCTTCTTTGAAGTTACTAACTAAACTAAAGTGGTTGCTGACAGAACGCCTACTTTTACTCACGCCACATGTTATAGGGAATATCGTAAACATAGAAAAGAGATGTCAGGTAGGTATTGCAGCGAACACTAATAAAGAAAAATAAATAACGTTACACCAATTAATATGTAACAGAAAGAGATACAGACAAGTAGAATTTGAACATGTTGCCAGCATCGGANCCTCCTCGATCAGTTTTTTGCCAGCAAAGACCAAAAATTTTATGAGCGTGGAATTATGCTGCTACCAGAAAGATGGCAAAAGGTGTTGGACCAGAACGGTCAAGATATAATTTAATAAAGTATTTGTTTATTATACGAAAACTGTCTTTCATTTCCACAAAAAAAAAAAACGAAATGACTTTCCGAACAACCCTATAAAACTGCTGATGTACCCCCTTTCTTTATTATGTTTTTTATGACTTCTAATGAAGTGGTATCCCATCCCGGTAAGGGTTAGAATTAGTGTCTTTTCCGGTTCAGAAACTGCAACATTGAATTGCAGTTCTATCTTGTTAGTTTTGGTTGAGCAAGTATTTGGTTTTTGTGGATACATTAGTGATTTGTGGGTTATTTATCTTGATGAGAAATCGTCGTCTTCATCATCAGCATTGTTTGTCGTGCTTTGTTGCTGTACATTACCCAAAGAACAATCAGAAGAGTTAAAATTTGTTGATTCCTCTACTGTGCTAGTGCTAGGCTCTGCAATTTCAATATTGCTTTTTTCCACACTATTTCTTGATTATATTTAAAAAATTCTTTTGTACAGACAATTCTTTAAGATAATTTACATTTGAAGTGTCTCTTTGTTGTTCGCCCTCGAAATTGGAGTAAGTAACCTCCATAGATCTTTTTGAACTTTAATCTCTCTCAACCCATTTTTCATCATAATTTTGATCAACAATTACTACTACATGAAGGAAGACAACGTCCGAAAAGAATGCTGCAAACCCTTACTTTCCTCCGACCATTTTTCAATATAATTTTGATCAACTTTACTACATGGAGGTTCTTTAATTTGTTGCTCTAAAATTTTTCGAAAACGGCACCAAAACTCGACCCGTTCATGCATATGTAGGAACACTCGGTATACCAAGAAAACATTTATTGTTGTGTATCAATTAAGCGTCTACATTTGTGCTGACTTAGTTAGGTCGCGACACTCTGCGACTAACTAGGTCAACGGCAAATACACACACAAATGTAATGTGCTGAAATGTTCTTTGCCATTTAAACCATGTAAATAAATTTTGTATAAATACTCTGTAAATATTCGANAGTCAGAGACATATTAGAGGCAGAAACAGGAGTTAGGAGGGGTAGAGGTAGACCTAGATTAGATTACTGTTCGTAATTAGTTAAGGATGTGGGTTGTTCTAGTTTTAGGGAAATGCGAAGTTTAGCTCAGAATAGGAAAGAGTGGAGGTACGTGCCAAACCAGTTTTAGAACTGACGACCTTATAATGATGATGACAGACTTCAACAGTCAGATGCAGCATAGCATGGATTAGCAACCGGGACGGTTCTCTAATGAACACTCCGCAAAATCAAACTACAAGTACTAAACGTGCTTACACGATATGATTTTGCTAAAATATTCAATTACACTGTCAAAGTTTGCTTTCCATTCCTTTTCAATGGACAAAATTGAAAGATCGATTAATCGCGCTTGACTCATTGTGAATCTTAAGTACGATTTTATTAACGTTTATTTTGAAAAGCTTCTTTTGCGTAAGCCACCAATACGCAAATACATAGTTAAAAAAAATCTAGTTTCAGCACTAGTTTTGTAACAGACACAGAGAGAAGAAAAATTAATATCGTATTACTATTATAATACATGCTAATAAAGTATTTTCTCTGACTTGCCATGTTCACAGTTTGAAAGTTTGTGAGGAACTAAGAACATGATAACGTATAGATAAAGCTTAACAACCTAACGACAGTTAAGCCACAGTATAAAGATTCTATACAGTAGGTTCACTTTTGATCTGCCTAAAATGCCGACACTTTTTGCAGACCATCATAAATTAACTCTATATGCGCTGAACTTCATATATGAGGACGATTCAAGCGTCAGCAGGAGAGGGATGTATGGGCGTACCTGGGAAGTGAACCTCCTGTATAGAATCTTTGTACTGTGGTCTAACAGCCAAGGTAAACTCGTGCAAGGTAATCACAACAAACAAAAGAACGGATTCATTAGAATCTTCGGTACGTATGACGCCGACAGTCNTCATACATTTTTTTATAATTTGTTCCACATCTGCTGTCTGGTATGTTTATTTCACTAAGTTAAAAAATTACAGTCGACTCTCGTTAATTCAAACCTGCGATAATTCGAAACTTTCTATACTTCAAAGTTATCACGAGTTCCCTACAAAATCTCTTTATATTTCGAACTAAATCAATACATTTTTATGCACTTGGTAATTCAAACGAAAAAAAATCATTGCTACGTAACAAAACGACGCCTTAATTCGAACTCATCGGCGTCAAACATTCGACAATTCAAAATTGCAGAGAGAAAGAGACAGAAAGATTGTAAGTACATTTTGAGGCAAGTTCGAACTTGTATCATCGTATCATCGAGCCTTTTTTTTTTTTTGGTAGAATTAGGAGAAAATTTATGCTGTTCAAACTGCTGGAGTACGGAAAAGGACTACTAAAGGTGAATTTCCTCGTCTGGAAGAAAGCCTGGTTATTTGGCTAAGACTGTGTAGAGGACAAAAAATATCTATTAGCGGAAACATCGAACAAAATAATTCGAAGTGGTCTGTATTCTGTCGAAACTGCCAGACGCGAATCGCGATTTCGATCTTTTTGGATCTCATCAGCGCATCCCAGGCAGCTCGGACAGAACACAGACCAACCTTTACCTGCTGTCTTAACAGCGCGTTTTAGAAAATACCACAAATGGCGCGGTTCCCTTAGGAATGGACCGTTTTCCCTGAATTTCATGTTCTAAATTTGTGTTTCGCCTAGAATATTACAGTCCAAAGTTATTTCGAGGAGTTGTTCAGGATTAAGGGTGTAGTCGTCTGAAGAAAAGAAAATTTCCTTTGTATTTTCATATTGATCTTCTTTCAGCGGTACATAGATGCTATCCCGCTGGTTAAACTAGTTGTTTGCTCTTTTTATAGGGTTCTCGGCGATCTATCGTATAACTCCGTAGTTTACCGCTATTTTTCAGGTACACCATTTTATTGGAAAAATCAATTACAGCATTGTTTTTTCATAAAAAATCTGTAGCGAATATTATCGGCTTCCATAAATTATCTACTACTAAGGCTGAAATATACCCTTGTAAATTACCTAATTTAATTGGTAATGTCTGTTGTACCTAAAGGTTGTATTTTGTTGCCTCCAGCTGTTACCAAATTAAATGTATTATTTGTATTATTATGTGGAGTTATTTTATTTTCTTATGATTTATCAACTACACATTTACTAAACCCTGTATCTAATGAAATATTGTAATGTTCGTGGGTTTAACAAAATTAACATTTAAGACTGCTAACAACAAAACTATTTATTTACACTAATTATTAATATATCACTATTCACTGCGGTATTTATTTCACTGCTATCGCTGTCAATTTAATTTAATTTTGAGATATTGTGTAATATTGATGTTATATGCTTAACAAATAAAAAAATTAATAGTTGCTAGAAGATTAGATTACTGTCCGCAAATAATTAAGGATGTCGGTTGTTCTAGTTTTAGGGAAATGCGAACATTAGCTCAGGAGTGGAGGTGCGTGTCGAACCAGTCTCAGGACTGACGGCCTTATGATGATAATGAGCTAGAATTTTATTACTTTTAAGGGTTAAAGTGTCATGAAAGGAACGTCAATTTGTCAGATATCCTTTTATTTAATTCAAAAATTGTGTATATGTTCTTATTACTTTAACAAGTTGCAGTTTTATTCATGTTCCTTATGAGTTGTTTGGCTATTGTTTCTTCTGTACATCTATGACGTAGCACTTTTTTTGCATCATTTTCCAACCATTCAAGCAGTTTATCTACTTCGTCGTCGGTTACGATTTTAGATATTCGCAGTGACGATTTTACCTCGCTTTTTACAAGTTTGAAGAATTCTTCTATGTCTTGATCGGTTAATTCTTTATATATTCTCCTTGGTTTTTTGGAAGACTTGGCTTTAACCAATTTCGCATTTTCTGATTCGTGATGTCCTTCGTGACCTACAATTTGCATAAAAATTGAGAGCTAATACAAAAATAAATCAACAAAAAGTTGTACGTTTCTGATAGTAATGATTGAAAAAATGTACGTAAACTCATTCCACATATTTTGATAACTTTCAAGCACACATCCCGTACAACTATATTAAAAAGCAAATATTAGGTAAGGTATGAAGAGTGTTTAGGATCATCCTACTTATATTCACTGGAACAGAAAAGTTATTGAGAAAAATTTCTTTTTGAAAAATTTTCATTTACATACGACATGATAATGATTGTTATTTCTTGAGTAATCGAATTGATCTTCATTCAAATCGACTACTAATTGTTAATCTACCGCTATTCGCTTCAAGCATATAAGCCTATTTAAAATCACTAATTTTATTGAACAAGCAGAAGATGCAACTTAGGGTATGTAATCGTCCTTTATTAATTTATATTTTTTATACATTTTTAAAACTTTCCCTGAGTGGAAATTCCTTGTACATCGCACATTACCCATAATAGTTACCTCACTTACCTAATATTTCGTTGGCGTCCCGATGTTTAATCATGGAAAGCTTAGTCATTCCTGGATTCTCTACCCAGTCACTTCCAGTGGTGAAAGAAAACAAGAACAAGATTGCACCAAAAATAAAGCAAATCTAAAATTGTAATTCTATAAATTCTATATATTATTACACATGACACAATAAAGATTAAACAAATTCAAGTTAAATACTTGTTGAAAAATGTTTGTTAAGCATATAAATTGCAGGTAGTCATTGTTTAGAAATAGAAACAGGTTTAAAGTGTGTTAAAAATATTACAAATTATATTTACCACATTCCTCATCATGAATAATTCTTGAATATTTGCAAAAATCTGATTTTCTGGAACCTTGGATAGGCAATCCTTTCATTGTGACTTAAGTTACAATATTTATAACATTCTTAACGGTATTAAAGTAATAAATTATTCTTGATTTTGACATAATTTATATACTATTGGATATTTATAATCGTTTTACAGTGGTTTTGTTTTTAATAAGAATGATGTGCCCAATTGGAGTTGTTATTCATGGGCCTACAATATTACACAGCATAGATCGTTAATTGGTCGCGCAAGTTACAGCGTCATACATGTATACATACAGGGTGTCTTACGGATACCACCCATTAGATTATTTCGGAAACTACTTCGATTCTAATTATGAAAATTTGGACAATAGTGCTATCGGGTATTCCCACCTCAATTAAAATAATTTATGTAGCACTTCCGGAAGTTGCAATAGGAAGTTCTCGAATATCTGCTTGTGACTTTTAACAATCTGCTTAGCTTGAAAGCACACTGTGTTTTGGTCAACAGGACAATTTTTAAGCTTTACTTTGTCGGTTTTTTGTTGAAAATAATGAAAAGAAATAATAGTCCGACACAAATAAAAGTAGTATAATTTGCGTCACACTAATACACCAGACAGAACACATAAAACGAATTATAAATGAAGATCACAACACAAAATTAAAACAAACAATAAATATAAATAAATAGTCAATAGCATGTATAACAGAAAGAAAGATCAAGACTTACTACCCTCACATGATACAAAATTTCCATTTATATATTGTACTTGCTGCAATTCTCGGTACCCTTAACGACGATCGTTGTATTGTTACTGCTTTAGATTTATAATAATTTTGGTAGCATAAAGGTACATTCTCAGGATTTGGTTATGAACTAGCCGCTACAACTTGATTATCACACCATAATGGTAACATTATTTCCATCTGAGCGATAATACCGTGAAGTTTACGAATAATGCTTGAATTCAAAGATTGAGAGGCTTTCGCAGCTTCCGCAATTTTTTCTTTACTTTTTATAACCGTTCGGACTGTTGATTCCGGTAGGTCAAATTCCTTTGCCAATTCACAAATTTTTATTTTCGATTCAAAACCTTTGATAATATTTAGTTTTCACTCCAAATATAGTGTTTTTCGCTTCTTGTTAGGTTCAAATAACTCATTTTTTGGTCTTTTGGATGACATAATTAATGATAAATCAATAATGTGCACTGCGTACTTAAAATAATTCCACACAGAACTCGTTCGAATTTGTCGTAAACCGAACACGCCGCTGCGCACGGTGATCAAAAAGAAAAACAGCGTAAAACGGGGTAGCGTAAGTCGGGGTATTACTGCACTCAATACTTTTTTCTAAATAGCAAAATATTGGTTTTGATTTTTTAGGAAGTTTCATTGAACTCAAAAACTAAAAATCTCTTT
>NW_020442456.1:362185-370662 GCF_000699045.2 Agrilus planipennis | reverse complement strand
TATACGAGGGTGGATTGATAAGTTTCCGGCCTAACCAAGAGATGACGCCACTAGGCCTACCTTGAGGTGACATTCTATAGTACCATCCTTGGATAGCTTGTAGCTATAGTTTCAGCCCGATCTCCTTGCTAGTGTAGGTTTGACAGCACGCTGAACAAATCTGCCGCATTTACTTTCTTCTTTCAAGTTACTAATTAAACTAAAGTGGTTGCTGACAGAACTCCTACTTTTACTCACGCCACATGTTATAGGGAATATCGTAAACATAGAAAAGAGATGTCAGGTAGGTATTGCAGCGAACACTAATAAAGAAAAATAAATAACGTTACACCAATTAATATGTAACAGAAAGAGATACAGACAAGTAGAATTTGAACATGTTGCCAGCATCGGACTTTAAAGAAAGTTCAACATTCTCAAGAATTTAGGAAAGCAAAGACGTTTGTTTAAAGATATAATTCCAACCACGCAGTTGAAAAGCCGACCCTGATCTTTTGCGTATCTGAGCAATCTCTAACCGCTGCACCGCTTACTATTATTCGATTATCTCTTTTCAATTTGTATTGCTCATGCAGCATTTCCTAACTTAACAATGGCGTATTCAAAACACAGCAGATGACCACAGTCCCAAGTGGAAACAAGAAAGAAGAAGTCCATTCTCATAGATCATTTATTGCGAACTTTATCAACTTTGATCGTT
This sequence comes from Agrilus planipennis, assembly GCF_000699045.2. Classification (NCBI taxonomy): domain Eukaryota; kingdom Metazoa; phylum Arthropoda; class Insecta; order Coleoptera; family Buprestidae; genus Agrilus; species Agrilus planipennis. Next base: position 369,962 of record NW_020442456.1, on the reverse strand, counting down.
CCAACTATATAAACGAATTTTGTTTTTTGTACAGACTTCAGGTTAGAAATGAAGAGGTATTAGAAAGAATAGGAGAACAGAGGACTGTATGGAAGTCAATAAAAAATAGGCGAGATAGGTTGGTAGGACACCTTCTCAGGCATGAAGGTCTAGTCAGAGACATAGAGGCAGGAACAGGAGTTAGGAGGGGTAGAGGTAGACCTAGATTAGATTACTGTTCGTAATTAGTTAAGGATGTAGGTTGTTCTAGTTTTAGGGAAATGCGAAGTTTAGCTCAGGATAGGAAAGAGAGGAGGTACGTGCCAAACCAGTCTTAGAACTGACGACCTTATAATGATGATGACAGACTTCAACAGTCAGATGCAGCGTAGCATGGATTAGCAACCGAGACGGTTCTCTAGTGAACACTCCGCAAAATCAAACTACAAGTACTAAACGTGCTTACGCGATATGATTTTGCTAAAATATTCAATTACACTGTCAAAGTTTGCTTTCCATTCCTTTTCAATGGACAAAATTGAAAGATCGATTAATCGCGCTTGACTCATTGTGAATCTTAAGTACGATTTTATTAACGTTTATTTTGAAAAGCTTCTTTTGCGTAAGCCACCAATACGCAAATACATAGTTAAAAAAAATCTAGTTTCAGCACTAGTTTTGTAACAGACACAGAATACAGCTCCAACGTAGAATAAACCGACACTATATGGGTCAGTAGAATTAGCAAAAAGCGATGGATTTTTTTTCTTATAAGTAACCACATGGGATATTTAGCGTAAATATTTATTGATTAAAAAACATACCTGTAAATTTCCTCCCATATTGAAAAAGGGGGATATCTTTTGATTAACGTTTTTATGCAGAAAAATCGAAAAATGTTAGCAATATAAATTAAAAAAATCTTCAAAATCAGATCGAAAAATGCCCGAGATACACCATTTTTTTCTTCGCCGTAGGAATTTGAAGTCGCTCGGCCAAAAAAACTAGATTAATCAATCAAATCAAAATTGATTAATGAGGGCGGCTCACGAATACTCGTTCTGACTGTAAAAGGTAACAACAGGCGTCACTGTACTCGCCAGAAAATTTATTACAGATGTTTGTCAAATTTGCATTAATATCTGCTGGACCGAACATTATATGGATATCATCCACTGCTCCGTAATGGTAACCTAGTTATTTCTAAAATCATTCATAACATTCTCATATTAGTGTCTGTCCTACTATTACCCCTTGGGGTTTGGCATTTGCGGCAAATCGCCCCCACCTCCCTTCTTTACGCTGCCACTGGATTTAAGAAGCAACTGTCGTTACCGATACAAGCATTAATAAAATAGAGTTGATTTAATGTTATATTTACTTCTATAATGATACACGGATTTGATAATACCTAATAATAACGGATAAATATATGTACATAACACCTTAATATCTTTTTCTTTTCTTCTGTTCCTTTCCCATTTCAATTTGGGGTCGGCCCTCCTAATAGTTTTATGCTACAACTATCTGTTGTGTGCTGTCTCTGTATCGGCGTTAATGGCTTTAACTGTCGCAGATGGGTAACCCCTTCCTCTTCTTTTCTCCTCTATGTGGTCTGAAGGACGATGGACCACGTGGCCATACCATCTCAGTGGATTTTCTCTGAGCTCATCCACTATATTTGCGACTTTAAAGGTCCCCCTTATGTAATAGTTCCCAATTCAGTCTTTTCTAATAGCCCCGCAGGACTAGCGCAGCATTTTCTTTTCAGCAACATGGATCCTCTGTTCGACTGCTTTTCGTGTGAGCCAGTATTCGGGGCCGTATGTAAACACTGAACGTACTGCTTGTTTGTACCCTTCACTCTAACAGGAACTCGTGGGTCACAGAGTACACCTGTGAGCTCACGCCACTTTAACCAAGATCCGGTGATTCTGTGTTCCACGACCTTTTCGGTACTGGCTTTTGGTGCTATTGTCGACCCTGGGTACTTGAATTGCTCCACTTAATTTAAAGGGGTACCATTGATAATGGGTGAAATATGTAGGCTATCCACGCGAGTCCTCTGCTTTCTAGAGCCGCTAGCCACATATGCAGGTCTGATGACCATGGTGCAGGTTTCAGGATGTTTTTGGTGATATAATTCTTAAGCAGATTGAACATGACCGGACTAAGAGCTGACCCCTGATGGACCCCTTCCTAGCCTCAAAAGGTCCCCTAGTTCCTGCTGAGCTGATCACTCTTGTTGAAATGCCTTTTATGAGGTCTATGTATGGTTCTGGAAACTGTGCCCTCAGTGCTTCCCATATCAGTTTTCTAAGAACCCGATCAAATGCTTTCTCCAGGTCTATGAAGATAAAGTGAAGAATAAATAGCGTCAAAGTACCGAAACCTCAAGTGAAGCCACATTGGTTTGTTGTATTTTTAAGCCGTGTCAGTCTGTCTACAAGGATACCTCTCCCATATTTTCAGAGTATGAGACGTGAGTTTTATGCCTCTGTAGTTGGAGCAGGCGACAGCGTCTCCCTTGTTTGTATAAAAGGGTACAAGATTGCTGAATCTCCACATTTTCTCAACCAGACAGGTGGTTCTGGGACTGACGTTTCCTCCGGGAATTCTTTATTTCACAAACCCTTATACTATTCCTGTCATCAACTCTTTATTTTGCTGTCGGATGTCAACAAATTTCCTTTACTATCTTTAATGTACTTATTTTACTTTATGTCTTTAGTTTTACTATTTTTACATTTAGCTAGTTCAAAAATTTCATGTTCCGACTCAACATTCTCCAGGCTGGCATAGAACGCATCATTATATTCAGCGCTCGAGTCGGTCACTGTTACTTTTGCTATATTTTTAACCCTTTCGTATTCTGATCGGTCGTCCACCGTGTTCGTGTCCTGCCACCTTTTAATAGCAGTTTTCTTTGTTTTTTAGGTGCATCTTTTACGTCGCTATTCCACCAGCTAGGATATTTGTTAGTTTTTAATTTGCCTTTTAAAACTCCAAGGACTTTACTCGCAATATCGTGATATATTGAATGAAAATCGTTCCATAGCCAGTCGCAAACTTTAGGTTCATCGAGAGTTTATTGAAGGTTGGTTGATGAATTTATGGTCGGCAGATTCGTTAAGTTGGTACCACTTAATGCGTGGTTCACCTTTGCGCTTTTCCGCAGAAGCAGACCACCAGGAGTCTGTATTTGGTTGTTGAAGGTTCAACCGGGAATGACCTTGCAGTCTTTAAAATTCTTAAGAATGGAACGGCTACAAAGAATCTAATCGACTTGGCTGAATCTTCCGCCACTTTTTTTTGTGATCAAATGCTCTTCTTTCTTCTAAAAATCAATGTTAGCCGTAGACATCAAACTTATCGACGAAGTCCAATATTTCTTCGTTTTGGCCCCTCGACTCAACATGTCCGTTCAGATCTCCTACGACTATTGTCCGTTTTTCTACTGAGAGTGATTCCATCAGATTTCTTAGATCATCCCAATAATACAGCTGCTTTTCCTTATTCTTGCAACCTATTTGACGTGCATACACAGATGTAATGTTGTGAGTCAGTTGATTATCGAGAACTAGCACACATATTACTCTGTCGCTAAAGTGGAACGTTTAATGATACTTTGTTTGAGTTGTTCGTCTAAAATAATACCTATCCCATTCCTGGGTGGAGGTTCCATAATAGAGGAGTTGATGGTTGTTACCGATATCTGGAGCCTTAGCGCCCTTCCACTTAGTTTATTGGATGCAGCATATATTAATCTTACGTCTATGTAGGATTTCAAGCAATTCTCGACAATGTCTAGTCAGGGATCCAATCTTCTAGTTGGCTATGCGCAGAAAGATTGCGCAGCGTCTATCGTCGCTCACAGGGGACACCTTAGTATTTTTCGCATATCCTGACCTCTAATCGTCGCTTCAGAAGGGCGCCCTAGCATTTACATTCTTTTCCTTGTTTGGTAACAGTTGATTTTTAAGGCTGGTTGCTACTTGACATCAAGACTGTCACCATCCTGAATGTGCGAGCGCCGACGTTGACCCATTACAGTTTCATCCTAAAACTTTTGGGTGTTTCATTCCCATCAGCCAGTAATAATGCTGGCGGGCAGTCTCTCCGGACTACGCCGGAAGGTAGGGCGGAAGGCCCTCTTCAGCCTGCTTTCAGGAATCGTGGGAATGGGTGGTGGTGGTTCGGGTGAGAAAGATGAGACGGACGAAATGAAGACAGAAGAGAATGAATGATTTTCTGTAGAATATTACTGCCTCAGCATTTGCCTAGGTAATCCAAGGAAACCACAGAAAAACTTGGACCAAGGCAGACGGACCCGGAATCGAACCGGCGTCCTCCCGAATGCTAAGCAATGGTCTAAACCTCTANGTTTCTTTTTCTTTGAACTGTTTAATTGCTTTCCCAGAACGCCGGTACGACACACACACTTACAAATACGGCGCACATGAAGAAAGGCGCCCGCGGCTAGTTGGCCAATCGATAAGCCGCTCACACACGTATGCCCGATCGCACACAAACACGCTCGTGCTCGCTACAATATTAATAAATAATGGTTTTTGTGTATCGTACTCGTCGGGACTTTTTGAAGTGAAACTTCTTTACGCACGCTAGGGTAAGTTCATACGAGTTGCTATGTAATGTAAAAATAGATGGAGATTGCCGGGATGGGCTCCTGGACAAGGATGACTGGGGTGTGAAAGGATCTGTAGTAGTACTGCTGTGTTTTGGCCTGAAATATTTTGAATTTGTTGCTCCCTGGATATTTTTGTTACTTTGAGTCGATTGCAATAGAAAAAAAGAAAATTTGCGATAAATTCCACAAATCACCCCTGTTTTAAAATAATATACTACCCATGTAAGTTATAGTTACCAAGAAAAATTAAAATTATCAGAATGGGTTTAATTGAAATATATCCCAAGACAAAGAGGCAATCTTCCGAGTGGCACACGCCGGCATCTCCTCACCCAAAAAAGGGAAGAATGAGCAAATCCAAAGTGAAAACGATGCTCATTGTCTTTTTTGACATAAAAGGCATCGTCCACTATGAATTTGTTCCTCCTGGACAAAACGTCAATGCGAAGTTTTACGTGGAAGTGTTCACGAGACTCAAACGAAGGGTCAATCGGGTCCGACAAGACATCGCAGCCGACTAGAAGTTGCACCACAACAACTCCCCGGCTCACACCGCCTTTCTTATGGACAGCTACCTGACCAAGGCCGGCATCCCAACGCTTCCGCAGCCGCCCTACAGCCCAGATGTGCCCCCCGGACTTTTTTTTGTTTGCTCGCCTGAAAAAGCCGATGAAAGGCAAGCATTTTGAGACGACAGAGGGGATCCAAGCAGCTCTTAAGGCTATTCCGTATTCTGTAATTTTTTAAAGGCCTTATATGATTCACATTTTTGTGTTTCGTTTGCTGAATATTCAATGCTTTTTTTGAGGTTGTACTTTTTGCTTGCGTTTATATGATTTTATTTGTATTCGTCAGTTTATATATTCTGTTGCACTTTTTAAGACTGTATTCACAACCTACACTGGTAACATGTTTTATCGTTAATTTCGTCGTATACTCGATGTTCTTCCAATTAGAATATCCTTAAGATTATTAGCTCAAAGACAACTTTTATCCATATAAATACTATTTGTAGATGTGGTAACAAGAAAAATATTTAGTAATGGATAGTTATTTTACTGTGTTTGCACATTAATTACAACGAGGTTATTATTAAACTTGTCAATTTCTAGCATTTCCAAAAATTACCATTCCTAATATACCCATATCATTTTTTTAATGTAATGCTACAATACAGTATAAACTCTATACAGCGACACTTAAGAGACTGTACAATTTATGACGTTACTGAGAGTTGTCGTTAAATAGAGAGAAGAAAAATTAATATCGTATTACTATTATAATACATGCTAATAAAGTATTTTCTCTGACTTGCCATGTTCACAGTTTGAAAGTTTGTGAGGAACTAAGAACATGATAACGTATAGATAAAGCTTAACAACCTAACGACAGTTAAGCCACAGTATAAAGATTCTATACAGTAGGTTCACTTTTGATCTGCCTAAAATGCCGACACTTTTTGCAGACCATCATAAATTAACTCTATATGCGCTGAACTTCATATATGAGGACGATTCAAGCGTCAGCAGGAGAGGGATGTATGGGCGTACCTGGGAAGTGAACCTCCTGTATAGAATCTTTGTACTGTGGTCTAACAGCCAAGGTAAACTCGTGCAAGGTAATCACAACAAACAAAAGAACGGATTCATTAGAATCTTCGGTACGTATGACGCCGACAGTCCAAATAAATATTAATGTAAACCAAGTAATTTCGACGTTTTACGAAGTTTGTCGTTAATCAAGCGTCGTTAAATAGAGTTCACAGTGTAATTTGAATTAGATCTCTTTTATTACCATAGAATTTTTCGTGCTCAACAATTTTAGTCTTAAAACTTCTTCAAGTTTTTCCTAAAAAAATATAAAGCTTGTTACATGATTTACCTCCTAATTTGTAAATGCCAGATTTTGACAATTTATCAGGTTAGTAAGAATGACAGACTGTAGTTTATTATTTGTAAATATATTTTCATACGTGATTGGTTACCAACATAAAACATCTTTTGGAGTATGATTTCATAAAATGATTCTTAGTGATAAACGAATATTCGTTAAATTTTTGATCTCTAGTCCTATCCATTATTCTAACATTCACTTATTTATCAAACTCCTCCACCATGCTGAATTTTATAGCACTGTTCTATATTGATATAAAATTATACCATCAAACTTTTATGATAGAAGGTCACGTCACTATAATATTGCAATTGTGACATTTCAAATTACAGTATGTTTTTTCCATACATCAAAAATCATGTTATATTTCTACTTTAAAAATATCCTCAATAACATTTGAAAAATATAATATCCTTCATGTTAATGTAACCAGTTTACCTGAAACCTAACATGGGCGAGTGTGGAGCATTTCCTCATTATTCCCCGGTAAATATTTTGTACAACTTCATTTTACTTACTAACATAAAAATTTTTGCAGTATGGTACTAGAAAACCATGCAAGTAAGTATTGCCTTCAGTTATCGTAATATAACAACATCTGGCAGACAGAAATCCAAGTTATTGAGATACGTTTACGTCATCGCCTTAATCTGTATGAACCAATCCAAAAAGTAATGACAGCGGCATTGGCATATTAAACTCAGTTGTACCTAGCACGTGTAGTTCGAAAACTGTAGGTTTTACCATTTATAGTATAATTCAATAGAGTAATCGTAAGTCATACGTAACACTGCATGCTGTATAAAAAAGTTCTCTAAATCTCTAACCGTTTCTGAGCGGTGGTCCACCAAAAAACTCGAGGTAGTTACAGCCTCTATGTGTGGAATGAGAATAAGATGGATGGTCTAAGATGTCTTTAAAGCATGCTATAAGACGATTTATGATTTTTTCGGAAGCCTATCTCTAACCATTTCCGAGCGGTGAAAAAAAACTGGAGGTAGCTACAGCATCTATGCGTTGAGTGAGACTAAAATGGATGGTCTAAAACGGCTATAAAGCATACTATCCGACGATTTATGACCTATTCAGAAGTCTATCTCCAACAGTTTCTCAACGTTAGTCCACCAAAAAACTCGAGGTAGCTATACCTTCTATGCGTGGAGTGAGAATTAAGTGGATGGTCTAAAACGTCTCTAAAGCATGCGATACGACGATTTATGACCTTTTCAGAAGCCTATCTCTAACCGTTTCTGAGAT
>NW_020442456.1:335896-360658 GCF_000699045.2 Agrilus planipennis | reverse complement strand
TTCTGACTGTAAAAGGTAACAACAGGCGTCACTATCCTCGCCAGAAAATTTATTACAGATGTTTGTCAAATTTGCATTAATATCTGCTGGACCGAACGTTATATGGATATTGCAGCAAATCGCCGTCACCTCCCTTCTTTACGCTGCCACTAGATTTAAAGAAGCAACTGTCGTTACCGATACAAGCATTGACAAAATAGAGGTTGATTTAATGTTATATTTACTTCTATAATGATACACGGATTTGATAATACCTAATAATAACGGATAAATGTATGTACATAACACCTTCAAATCTTTTCCTTTTCTTCTGTTCCTTTCCCATTTCAATTTGGGGTCGGCCCTCCTAATAGTTTTATGCTACAACTATCTGTTGTGTGCTGTCTCTATATCGGCGTTAATGGCTTTAACTGTCGCAGATGGGTAACCCCTTCCTCTTTTCTCCTCTATATGGTCTGAAGGACGACGGACCACGTGGCCATACCATCTCCGTGGATTTTCTCTGAGCTCATCCACTATATTTGCGACTTTAAAGGTCCCCCTTATGTAATAGTTCCCAATTCAGTCTTTTCTAATAGCCCCGCAGGACTAGCGCAGCATTTTCTTTTCAGCAACATGGATCCTCTGTTCGACTGCTTTTCGTGTGAGCCAGTATTCGGGGCCGTATGTAAACACTGAACGTACTGCTTGTTTGTACCCTTCACTCTAACAGGAACTCGTGGGTCACAGAGTACACCTGTGAGCTCACGCCACTTTAACCAAGATCCGGTGATTCTGTGTTCCACGACCTTTTCGGTACTGGCTTTTGGTGCTATTGTCGACCCTGGGTACTTGAATTGCTCCACTTAATTTAAAGTGGTACCATTGATAATGGGTGAAATATGTAGGCTATCCACGCGAGTCCTCTGCTTTCTAGAGCCGCTAGCCACATATGCAGGTCTGATGACCATGGTGCAGGTTTCTGGATGTTTTTGGTGATATAATTCTTAAGCAGATTGAACATGACCGGACTAAGAGCTGACCCCTGATGGACCCCTTCCTAGCCTCAAAAGGTCCCCTAGTTCCTGCTGAGCTGATCACTCTTGTTGAAATGCCTTTTATGAGGTCTATGTATGGTTCTGGAAACTGTGCCCTCAGTGCTTCCCATATCAGTTTTCTAAGAACCCGATCAAATGCTTTCTCCAGGTCTATGAAGATAAAGTGAAGAATAAATAGCGTCAAAGTACCGAAACCTCAAGTGAAGCCACATTGGTTTGTTGTATTTTTAAGCCGTGTCAGTCTGTCTACAAGGATACCTCTCCCATATTTTCAGAGTATGAGACGTGAGTTTTATGCCTCTGTAGTTGGAGCAGGCGACAGCGTCTCCCTTGTTTGTATAAAAGGGTACAAGATTGCTGAATCTCCACATTTTCTCAACCAGACAGGTGGTTCTGGGACTGACGTTTCCTCCGGGAATTCTTTATTTCACAAACCCTTATACTATTCCTGTCATCAACTCTTTATTTTGCTGTCGGATGTCAACAAATTTCCTTTACTATCTTTAATGTACTTATTTTACTTTATGTCTTTAGTTTTACTATTTTTACATTTAGCTAGTTCAAAAATTTCATGTTCCGACTCAACATTCTCCAGGCTGGCATAGAACGCATCATTATATTCAGCGCTCGAGTCGGTCACTGTTACTTTTGCTATATTTTTAACCCTTTCGTATTCTGATCGGTCGTCCACCGTGTTCGTGTCCTGCCACCTTTTAATAGCAGTTTTCTTTGTTTTTTAGGTGCATCTTTTACGTCGCTATTCCACCAGCTAGGATATTTGTTAGTTTTTAATTTGCCTTTTAAAACTCCAAGGATTTTACTCGCAATATCGTGATATATTGAATGAATATCGTTCCATAGCGAGTCGCAAACTTTAGGTTCATCGAGAGTTTATTGAAGGTTGGTTGATGAATTTATGGTCGGCAGATTCGTTAAGTTGGTACCACTTAATGCGTGGTTCACCTTTGCGCTTTTCCGCAGAAGCAGACCACCAGGAGTCTGTATTTGGTTGTTGAAGGTTCAACCGGGAATGACCTTGCAGTCTTTAAAATTCTTAAGAATGGAACGGCTACAAAGAATCTAATCGACTTGGCTGAATCTTCCGCCACTTTTTTTTGTGATCAAATGCTCTTCTTTCTTCTAAAAATCAATGTTAGCCGTAGACATCAAACTTATCGACGAAGTCCAATATTTCTTCGTTTTGGCCCCTCGACTCAACATGTCCGTTCAGATCTCCTACGACTATTGTCCGTTTTTCTACTGAGAGTGATTCCATCAGATTTCTTAGATCATCCCAATAATACAGCTGCTTTTCCTTATTCTTGCAACCTATTTGACGTGCATACACAGATGTAATGTTGTGAGTCAGTTGATTATCGAGAACTAGCACACATATTACTCTGTCGCTAAAGTGGAACGTTTAATGATACTTTGTTTGAGTTGTTCGTCTAAAATAATACCTATCCCATTCCTGGGTGGAGGTTCCATAATAGAGGAGTTGATGGTTGTTACCGATATCTGGAGCCTTAGCGCCCTTCCACTTAGTTTATTGGATGCAGCATATATTAATCTTACGTCTATGTAGGATTTCAAGCAATTCTCGACAATGTCTAGTCAGGGATCCAATCTTCTAGTTGGCTATGCGCAGAAAGATTGCGCAGCGTCTATCGTCGCTCACAGGGGACACCTTAGTATTTTTCGCATATCCTGACCTCTAATCGTCGCTTCAGAAGGGCGCCCTAGCATTTACATTCTTTTCCTTGTTTGGTAACAGTTGATTTTTAAGGCTGGTTGCTACTTGACATCAAGACTGTCACCATCCTGAATGTGCGAGCGCCGACGTTGACCCATTACAGTTTCATCCTAAAACTTTTGGGTGTTTCATTCCCATCAGCCAGTAATAATGCTGGCGGGCAGTCTCTCCGGACTACGCCGGAAGGTAGGGCGGAAGGCCCTCTTCAGCCTGCTTTCAGGAATCGTGGGAATGGGTGGTGGTGGTTCGGGTGAGAAAGATGAGACGGACGAAATGAAGACAGAAGAGAATGAATGATTTTCTGTAGAATATTACTGCCTCAGCATTTGCCTAGGTAATCCAAGGAAACCACAGAAAAACTTGGACCAAGGCAGACGGACCCGGAATCGAACCGGCGTCCTCCCGAATGCTAAGCAATGGTCTAAACCTCTAGACCATACCGCTCGGTGAGTTTCATCCACCGAACAGGCGCTCTTCTGCGTGCCCCATCCAAGACCCGCCGCACCGCCCATGATCTCGGCTCCATATACGGAGAAGCCCGGGACAGGGGTTTCAATATGAAATGAAGCGATAATAAGTACTTCGTTTCAGAAGAGTTATTAGTTTAATGTTTATATGAAAAAGAAGCTGATTAGCATGTGTAATTCTATAATATACAGTATATATGATCAGTAGGTACTTCGGAAAAATTAAAAGAGAAGAAGGTACATGAAAAAGAACTAGAATAAGCCATATTGCACTACCCAGTGATATATTAATTATATTATTAACATGAGGGTAACGATCCTACCGAAAGCCCCACCTCTCTTGCAATGATGGCCAGCACTACTTAATGTAATTGTGTAACGAGGCGTCGATACATGCTGTGGGGAAAACCCCCCACGTGAACATGGGAAAAACTGTCAGTTGTTTAATACAGCAACAGTAACGGTATACAATTAGCAAAAGTAATGGAGGTACATCCTTGTAGATGTGGTGTGTCGAACTCGGTCATAATTCATAATAGTAAGAATACAGGGAATTTTCCCTTAAAATCCTCACATTCCTTTAATAACTCGGACACTCAAACTGGGATTGTTTTTTTATTAATCGCAAAAATTTCGTCAGTACCCATCTGTTGTCTTTGCTGGCTTTTGTCCCTTCGGTGTCTCCTGTGTTCAGTGCCAGTTCATTCTCATTCCACCGTCCATATATGGCTACCATGTCCGCATAATCTGCGTGCGAATGCACTGTTTTTTGCTTGATAATTTCAAAATAAACTTATTTTTGTATTTTGTGTTAATAGCACTATCATTTCTAATCGAACGGTAACTACGGACTGCAGACTATACTAATCGTCATCGCGTACAATTGGCCCGTCTGCGTACCAGCTGCTGCGAAGGTTACAAGTGGGCATGTGGTTCGCCACTTGACGCTTGCGATAACGAAGGACAATAAGATAACACGACTGGCAACATGACGGCTCATTAACTACTACTTTTTGTGCATAGGCTTTACACCTCCCACGTTGTTTCGGTATCACGCAATGCGCTCGTTAGTGCATGCGCTATCTTTTAAGTACTCCGGAATACTAATCAAGCGTAGTGTATACAGCCGTCAAGCTAGCATAACTAAAAAATGAATTTCGAAAATGTGGAAATGAAGTGCCTTTTAGGGGCTAATTTGAAGCGAAGACAAATGGACGAGCTCAAAAAAATTCTTTAATAATTTTTTACTTCAAATCATAGTAACCTAAACCTAGGTTACGATTAGTTTAGGTTGTTGCCCTGATTTAAAATTTAATCTTTTGTCTTTAATTTTGTCTTTGACCCCAAATTTGGCCACTTTGTCATACGTGTGACTGGGACATGGGCATACTTATGGAACTATCAAACTATCATTGACTGTGATGTAAAAGGACCACATTCACATCTAAGGGGAGGTCCACTAATGCTGTAGCATTCAAAAATATTGTAATGAAAGTGATTTTGAATTATTTCTAGTACATTTAATCGCTCACTCATCAAATTGATCAATTGGTATTATCACAGCAAATCTATAAACTACATACATACATGTGTGGTAAAGGTTATAAATTTTCGTATTTCAAATACGCACTTAATTACTTTCAGATCACCTTCTGGACATGACATACAATGTGATTATGTTCCTGTTCTCTATACATTTAGAGTTCCAGTTTCAGCCCGAAATGTGATTCCCATTGCGGAAATAAAGAGTCAATATGTAAAATGTCCACCATTTTATTTACAATTAGACCATACGTTGGGTGTAATATGGAGTCTATATTCAAAGACTGCAGTCGACGATATGTCCTTAGGTAAGTAGATACATACTATGTGGATACTTAATAGCATTGTTCAAAAAAGAGATAGACAGGCAGGCGCTGAGGTAGATAATGTTTTATTTCATTTCAAAAGTCACATGAGTTGTCCAATATAGAGGAATTTTTCATAACGCTTAATATAAATGATATTGAAAAATAAGGTCGTCAGCCCTGGAAAAGCAAGATTGCACGGACCATGGGCAAAAAGCCCGGAAGAAAATAGCATCGATATTTTTTATTGACTTCCATAGAGTCCTCTGTTCTCCTATTCTTTTTAATACCTCTTCATTTCTAACCTTTTCTACCCACGTTATCCTCATCATTCGCCTATAACACCACATTTCGAAAGCTTCTAACCTTTTCTTTTCCACCGCGCCCACTGCCCATGTTTCACACCCGTACAACGCCGCGCTCCAAACATCATCAGTCCTAAGACTGGTTGATACGTGTTCTACCAGTCTTAGGACTGATGACTCTTTCCTATCCTGAGCTAAACTTCGCATTTACCTAACACTAAAACAACCAACATCCTTAACCATTTGCGAACAGTAATCTAATCTAGGTCTACCTCTACCCCTCCTAACTCTTGTTTCTGCCTCTAATATGTCTCTAACTAGACCTTCATGCTTGAGAAGGTGTCCTACCAACCTATCTCGCCTATTTCTTATTGACATCCATAGAATCCTCTCTTCTATTGTTTCTATTACCTCTTCATTTTTAACCTTTTCTACCCACGTTATCCTCATCATTCGCCTATAACACCACATTTCGAAAGCTTCTAAGCTTTTCTTTTCCACCGCGCCCACTGTCTATATTTCACACCCGTACAACGCCGCGCTCCAAACATACACCTTTAACAATCTCTTTCAAATTTCTAAATTATTCGTTCGCGAGCATAGAAGTGACTTTTATTAAAGGCGACACGACCCTGCGCTATCCTCTGCTTTATATCCCTACTACACCTTCCGTCCTGACTTATCTGACTTCCTAGATATCTAAAATCAGTCACTTCTTCTAATTTTTCGTCTTCTATCTTTATTTTCGCTCTTTCACTACTTTTACTTCCTTTGCATACCAGTATTTTAGTCTTACTTTTATTTATTTTCATACAATGCTGATGGTTTTTTTACAGTTTTTAATGTACAATTTTTATCCAGCAATACGAATATACTACCACGCCAATTGGTTTTAGGAAGTAAAACATCAAAAATGGTCCCGTCAGTTTTTTAAATAATGTTTAAGCATTGTAATTTGGAATCTTGTCTCGTTTTCCGCATGTATCTCGAAAATTGGCAGAATAATTGTAATAGTCCAAAAAATCAATGTACAGCGAATTGCAAGGCCTGTAAAATTAAATTTAGAGCCCTCGATCAGAGCTATTCTCACAAAGAAAAATATAAAACCCGTTTGAAAAGTAGTCATTTTTCAGAAATTTAGAAGTTCGATAAATTACTATTTTTACCATCGGTCTTCCAGTAAAAAGTAGTAATTGTTGTACATAATAAGTGATTCTCCTCTGCCTTGGTTTTCTTTCTTCATACGAAGAAGCAAAGTTTGCAAACGTTCATTAGCTATTTACAAATATTTAAAGAAAACAAGTAGTGAGCGTGTACACGCATAAGAATTGAAACTTCTTTAGATTGTATATTATAACAGAATTTTTAAAAAACAGTGACTTAAACTATTGCATTAACCAATTACTAAATACCTGAAAAATACAACTTTATTTCGGGGGGACAAATGCGGAATATTGGTTTAATTTTGTTAAAAACTTCTACGTTTGATACAACACTACAGATTAGTTACAAATCAAAACAAACACAAACGCATATACTATATATATATACAGTACAACGTAAGATTTTTCATTCGGATCAGTAATATTTGCTGGATAGTTTGTGAATTATTACCAGGCGAACGCATACAAATTTCTCAATTAACCGTCTTTTATTGTCAAATATATGTGCTTATGCTACAATGGTAACATCGAAAAATTCAAAGGCTAGTTACCCATATATTTTCCTCTGATATATAAATAGTTAATGTGGTTAATAAAAGAGGAGTGAGGTTAAGAAACAATTGACCTATTTGAAGCAAGAAACAATATTTCTTTAATTACTGTTCTTCCTGTCTTTTCTTTACCTTTCAGGAATCGCTCAATTACAATGGGCACTTAATTTCTTAGAGGGCATATACGATGAAAACAGTGTACATCCACAAGACGTAGCGATTTGCATTGAAGCAATTCAAGAAGAATTAATTCAGGAATATGCTCAAATAGCGGATGTCATAAAAGAAGGTGAAACATCTCAAGCTGCAGAAACTGCAGAAGGTGGAAAACCACAAGCAGCAGAGGGCGATTTGGAAGTATGCGAGGAGGAGCCGGAGAAACTGCCATTTTCAGTTAATTATGAGGAAATGTCGAAAAATCTCCCTAGCCGTATTGGACAATTTTTGTCGTTTAGAAAGCCATCAATAGTTCTTACTGGCGAAGAAATGGACATGGAAATAGAAAAAATTAATGAAACCTACAACGAATGTACAAAGCTTGGCAAAAGTAAGCCTTTTTGGAGATTACTACTACTACTACTGCTTACACCATGTACTATCTACATATCTACATACATATAGATATACATATATACATTATAATATGTCTATATGCAAATGAACTTGCAAATAAAATTTTTTCCGTTATAGCATTCTATAAAAGTAGAAGTAATATTATAGTATTATAGTTCGGCCGAATGAAGTCCTTATTAGTAAATTTAGTAGGCTACTAATAGTACTGAGTTAAGTAGTTGAGCGGGCCACTTCATGGTTACTAAGAAGTTTTTCTTATGTCGTCATTTTGTCATATAAAATTTCGAAACAGTAAACAAAAAAAATTGAAATAAAGAGTGAATTTATTATTATCTACATAAAAATTACGTACTTATAAAAAATGAACGAATGTAATTTTATTATTGTACAATATAAGTACAATGACGCCGCCTGGGACATGTTCATAAACAAATAGGTTATGACACTACTAAGTAGTAAAAGAAGTAAATGCGTTCAGGCAGAAATCCGCAGCGCTCAAAATTTTATTTACTGACTAACTTACTAAGTTTACTAAGGACTTAGTTCAGCCAAATACGTCCAATGTCAATGGATTGTTATATTTATATTTTTTATATTTTTCGACCACTTGTAGGATTTAACGTCTCTTCTTATGACCTATGCCAAAAAGTAACTTTTTTACGGACTTATAGGAAATTCGTTTTTTGAAAATAACTCCGAACTAGTCCACCCAACCTCATAAATTTATTTAATTTTGTTAAAAATGAAATTTCTCATTTTTTTTACATAAACATTTTTTGTGACAAGTTACAGCGGCGAAAAATGAAGATTTTGTAATTTTTTCTTTTTTAATCAAAGGCTTTCAGTCTAAGTGCTCTAAAAATTATTAAATTAAATTATGCTAATGAATGTTCAACTTATTATTATTGTATAGTATAGAAATAGATAAAGAGTATGTGCTAATGCTAATTATTCTATTTAATTTTATCTAACGAAAAAATAGAATGTCATAAAGTATCAACGAGATCCGTACTCTTCAAACACTCATTTAAAAAACGTTCTGCATTTATTAGTTTCTCGTTATTTAATAGTAATTCGGTTTCTTAAACAGCATATTCTCTTTTATAGAATGTCCACTTTATTCGAGGGATAGCCTAATGGATTTCCTAAAATCGTGGCGAAAAGAACAAATTGAAAAAATACAAGTGGAAATTAAGAGATTACAATCAATTGAATCGTTTCTTTGCAATGCGGATAATGCTGAATTTCCTCCTCTGGATGATATTTTGAAATCGGAATGTAAAGATGAGGGAAAAGAAGAGTAGCACTGATTTGAATTACAAATTGGTTAAGTTCGCTTAAGTTTCTGTTTTTAGCAGATACTTGACCATAAAACTTCTACTATTTAACTTGTAAAAATAAAAAAGGGAAAAATAATTATTTGTAACCAAATATTTTAAAAACAATTACAAGAAGGACAATTAAATGTATCTATTGATAAAATAAAACGAAAATTCTTTCAAACCAAATGCGCTATTAAGTAATGTCTATTCAAAAACTCGACAAACGCATCGGGCATTGTTCATTATCAAGAGAGCGACAATTGGAATTTAATAATGTCGAGTTTTTGAACAAATTAGTAAACATTATCTTCGTTTAGATTCATTTATACAGGTTATAAAGAAACAGGTGTGTAGCTTTAGAGGGTGTAAACAATAATGTTAAATCGGATGGTTAACTCGACAGCGTGGCTAAGGGAAAACACAACAAATTACAATTCAAAGCCAGTCTTATGCGTGAATTGACAACATGGTGTGCAATGCGATAAAAACCGCAGCTACATCGATAGAGGATGAAATGAGCTGTGCCGGTTATTGAACGTCTAACTGTAACATAATATATTGTAGAGAGCACGAGTGTGTTTGTGTGCGATCGGGCACACGTGTGCGTGTACAGCTTATCGATACGCCGACTAGCCGCGGGCACCTTTCTTCATGTGCGCCGTATTTGTAAATGGGTGTGTCGTACCTGCGTTCTAGGAAAGCAGTTAAACAGTTCAACGAAAAAATAAACTATCCGGATGTTTCCAGAAAGTTGCCGAAATTAAACAAAAGAGTTTTTAAAGGAAGAGACGATCTCCGAGAAGAAGTAGAAATAAATTGACCGTTCCAGAAATAAATTGACAGTGATAGCAGTGAAATAAATAGCTCAGTGAATAGTGATACATCAACAGTAGTGTAAATAAATAGAATAATTCATAACCTAAGTTTAGTAATAATTTAATAGTGTTTTTAAGTTCTTCAATAATTAGTGTAAATAAATAGTTTTTGTCATTATCAGTATTAGAAGTTAATTTTGTTAAACCCACGGACATTACAATATACACAATGTTTAGACGCCTATTATGATAACAGTGAATTAAATAAATAGATACATTTATTTGTTGCTGATAGCATGCGTCGCTATGTAAATTACACCTCAGCATGTATATTAAGAACACAAAAAAAAGCAAAAAAATTTTAATATACTTGACCACAGGAGCAAAATTTTCGTTATAATCAATTTCTTGGACTTGATCGAATCCTCGAGCAATCACAGGTACCTTCAAACTTCCATTATTTTTCTCACATAAAACCCACCTGCATGGGAGAAGTTTTTAACCTTTAGGTGAGTTTTCCAATTCCCACTCTCATCAGGTTTAGTGCATCAATTTCATCTTACATTGCTTTCTTCCAGCCATCATCTCTCAACGCATTTTTCACTCATATACCTTCTACTTCTCCAACCATAGCAAATTCATCATATCTGCTCAGTAGTTTTATATTCTGTCGATTCCTTAAAATGTATCTTGGCATTTCTTCACTTTCTTCTTGACTTGACTCTAACTGGTCGGTCTCACAGCTTGTAAAATGCTCCTCCTCAGTCTGTTCGCTTATTTAGATCCCATTTTAAGCTTATATGACCCTTTAACATTATTTTCTCTGACCTGCCTTGATTCACTTGCTTTGCAGTCCAGCTCTATATATCTACTCATGCTCAACACCAATTTGTTTATGAAATAATACATTGCATGACAATTCTACATGTCGTTCATTTAGCAGGTGAATTCAATATCCATGTTCTTCCACATCAGTGGCTTATTATGTGTTAGTTTTAGTGGATGATTTTTCCAAACATATGCGTAGAAACGAGCTAATACTTTAACTATTTTTAACAAATTAAAGACGGATTATTTCATTAGGATTGGAAAACGAAAGGAAATATTACAGGACAATGAGAATTAATTTTAGATCAGGTGGGAAAAATTATTAGAAAATAAAGTATAAAGACGATTTTTACTACATTTTATCATCCCCAAGGGAATATGACTAATTAAGAGGGTCAATAAGGAAGTTGTTTTATCATTTTCTTGGTCAGCTTCAAAAGTTTTTAGGTTTTTTGCATCTTTTAATCTTTTTTCTTTAGTGTTTTTTAGTTTCTTTTGTTTATTTATCGTATTGCTGATTCTTCCTTTTTCTTTCTATTTTCTTTTATTCTTTTTCTTCTTAGTTAATTTTTTCCGATGTGCTGGTGAAAATGACTGTTTTTTTAACTGGCCTTTTGTTTCTATTAGACTGTAGAGGTGATACCATTTCTATGTCAGTAAGTGGTACTGAGTAAGATTGGTTTTTTTTATTTGTCATATGAAATCAGAATTCATCATCCATGCGTACTTCTTTCGCAGGTATTATTTGGTTTAACGTTAACAAAAAGTTGCTAGAGAGTTGAGACGTTTCTTGAGATCCTGTTTGAGTTAAAATACTATTATCTCAGATAAGTTAAGATTCATTATGGGATACTGTTGGAATTAAATAATCAACATTAGTGTTTCTGTTGTCAAGGGGAGTTTCCGGCGCAACAAAACTTGCGAAAGTGCCTTTGAATTTATCCGGATCGACTGGGTAAATTCTAGCAGAGCTGAAGCAATTTATAACTTAATCTTTGCTTATTGTTCGGTTAAAAGCTTTTGTATAAAGATCTACGACATCTTATGCTGTAATTTTAGCTCCAGGATTGCTGACCATTAAGGATTCACATTTTCTATTGTTTGCAGTTTTTAATAGTCAGGGAAGGTTAAGTCTAACGGCTGCATTATGTGCGATCCATGTTAGAAATATATCTACAACAAACTACGTTTTTGTACAATAATCAACAATTTTTGACAACTTTTTTTCATAAAAATTTGTAGAGTTGTAACTCATAATTACAAAATTCTACAACTTTCTACGAAAAATTGAAACTCATTTTTTTCCCGCGTCATAAATTGTAGAACGTTGGTAATAAACAAAAATTTTCAACAATAAATAATAACTTACTATGCAAAAACATTAATTTTCAATTGAAAAACGTAATTTGTTGTAGTTCCTCATGAAATACTACAACATTCAATGATATTCTAAATATACGCTAAAAATTAGATCAAAATATATAAATATATTTACCTTAAAAACCAAGCACAGTCGTCCGTCGTCAATGTTTGTTACGCACTAAAAATGGCGAAATGTAACACGTTATCGCAGCGGCCGCGCGCGATAGAAAGGGATTGAGTAGATATCTGTTAGTCCGCATTTACCCCGCGTTCGCAATTCTCCCCATCGTTCCCTACTTTTCACTTTGACTTTTTACAATAAAAGTTCATTCGGGCCGTTCCTCAATAGGTAAATAAAAACTGGCCGATAAGTTTATAAGACATATTTTTTATTGATTATAAACGCCACATCCTCTATAGCTGGTTATGCAGGACCGTCAGCTCTGGCATATTTTGAGCAGTGGTCATTTAACTATAGACCTAAATTTGTATACAATGAGTTCTATTCTACTCTAAAAGCTTAAACCACCCTGCGCCCCTCTTAAACGATCATTGGGTTATTTCTCCGCTCTCTTATTTAATAACAATGAAAGAAATATATTGTTCTTCGTGTCATTTTAAGAAGATAGTTTATAAACATATAGAGGGATGTAAGCTAATATATCTAATTTTTTGTTTAAGAAATCAAATTTGTTTAATTTGAAACACTATAAAAAGAAAAACAGAATTGCAAGATACTGAGTACGCGCCATAGCGGGCACAACGATGTACTAATACATTAAAAGGTTTATTTAAAAATTGCTAGATACGTTTACTTTTATTTCCAAGATATTTTTAGTTACTAAAAAAGTTGTTAAGTGTTAAATGTAACACTTATCTTTAAATAACAATACAGCTTCACCTCATTTTGTCTACGGGGCATCCTTGTATTATTAAATAAACAGAAAAAAAAAACATCAGATTTCATGATCCTTCATTTGCAATCAACTGCTCACACTAAAACGACATTATAAAAGCATAAGCAATAGATGTAGGTTTGGATTTTGAAACTAATGATCTAATTCCAGCAAATATAACGGCTTGTTGCTTAATTCTACAAGACCGGATGGTTCGTTACAACACTGTTACCAACATCACCAATATTGTAATCGGATGTGCAACGTTTTAAGACAGAACGTAACACCATATTTAAGAAATTTGCTTTCAGTAAGATAAGCAATGATGCACATTTTTCCCAGCATTTCTTTGATGACAACTTACACCCCATTATGTGAATCAGAATGGATGGCCTATCTGAAATTATGATGAGTTCGAATGGAATCATCATCATCAAACAATTAGTGAAATAGGGAATGCTTTAAGCAATTCGATGGTTATACATGTCAAAGATGTGAAGAAACGGAGGTGGATGTCGAAAGAATTTCCCCATCTGCAAAACATTATCAACTTAAAGGGGATTTAAAATGCCCGCCCTTAACAAAATTCGCAGATTATACAGCCACTTTAGTTTGCACCTATCATTTTTTGCTACATGATTCGCACTAGAATAGCGTATTAGAAAACGTTTCCGTTCCTAAAAATTAGTTACTCAAACATTAAGAATATTTATATACTATTGAAATAAATACAATAAATGCTTTTTCCGCTCTCCTTTTTACTTACGAGTAATAATAGGGAACAATATAAACATTTCAACATAATAAACTGAGACAGTAGCCAGTTATCAGCAACATAGTTAAGAGCAGTATTTAATCGCGGTTATAGAATTTTGTTACACTTCTATGATAATAAATATATGTTACCACAAAAAATAAAATTTGAATTTTTTAGAATTTGAAGATTCTTTTTCGGAATACAATATTACTAACTACAATCACATTTCGCATGGCGTAATTTTGGGAGTGGCTACCAGTGGAAATAAAATTGCTATATAAAGATACTTATGAATATTTTTATTAATAAAAAAAAAAAAAGAAAAAAAACGTTTTATGATCTAGTAGTCCATCAATTACACCCTCCTCGTCATTTTGAAACAGATCATGTAGTTTGGGGTTGTTATTCATCGCACAATGTTTTTTTTTACACATTTCCAGAATCAACTAGCACGTGTGCATGTAGCATGATAGTTAAAGTTTACTAATCCAACTCTCCGCCAACGACAGATGCTGAAAGCGTATGACATTGAAACCGATCAATGACACTACTCCTCATTTTGTAATAGAACCGGCCAAAACACACTACTATTTATTTCATACAAGTATAAACGATAGCGCAGCATACCAACATTAAAAATTAAAAACAGTTCTTAAATCTACTTTATTCTATTAATTCAGATTTGAAATTAAAAAAGGATCTTCAACTCTTCGAAAAACTGCTAAAAACTTATCCCCTTGGGTGCGAGTAACTTTCTTTCCTTCTTCAGAACTATCATACAATTTCTCGACAATAGGATCACTCTCCTGGAATTTAAACAATTATTTTTATATCAAACTCTCACGCAACCACTTAATTATTGAATAAAATTCAATTACTGCTACATTTGTTACTTCATTTAATTAAATTATTCAAAATTGTTAGAATAGTTAATCATTAACTACATACATATAAATAAAATTGTAGTACCAAAATAGCTGCCTTTTTTTAAGCTCAAGTGGTTATTTGTAAGCTATTAAGACACAAACGACCTTTAAGAAGCATTTCGTCTATCTTCAAAACGACTGAACTGATTTCATTAAAAAGTTACGTACACAAAAAGGAGGATCTTTGAAACGGCTGAACTGATTTAAATAGGGCTTCTTTTCTCACGCGAACGAAATCGCGAATAAAACCTAGTTTAAAATATTTGAAAATGAATTCATACCAATTCTAATGGTTCTATTTGTTGAAATAACGAATGATCTGTAAAATGTTTAACAATCCATTCATGTAAATCTTTAACATCTGTAATTGTATACACTATCCCACCAACTGATAAAACGTAGGCATATTCTGCTAATAAATTTTTATTTATTATCCTCCATTTATATTTCGCCTTCTTAAAATGAGGATCTGGATATAAAAAGAACAATTTTTCTAACTAAAATAATACAGAAAAATATTAATGATGACGGTCGATAAAGCTCTACAGATTTACCTGTCCTTTTCTAAAATAGTTTGGTAAATATTTCATTGCATTTGTTCTTAAACAAGCTATATTTTGAAAACAGCCTGGTTGTGCCTTTCGTAATGCATGTATTCTATCTATTACATAATCTGAAACTTTAACACGAATTTCTACACCTAAAATTAATCTTTGAGGAAACATAGGTGAAATTGTTACTAAAAGTCCACCATATCCGCAACCTATATCAAGGAATTTAACTGTTCGTTCTTCATTAATATGTATTTCAGGATAATATTGAGACCAATTTACCTCAAGAGGATTTTTTGGGCTAAAATTAGTAATATTTATCCTAATTAACAAGAAATACAATCATACTTATTAACATTATTTTGCTTACTAGGTCAAACAGTGATCTGCAATTGGATTTGCATGTGCTCTTTGTCGATAATACTTTTTTTGAGGATAAACCATTTTTTTAAATCCACGAGGTTTGCGTTCATGTGTATCCAGCATCCAATGGTATTATACATTTAATTTTTATTGTTGTACATGATAAATAATAATATCAACCTATTCATCCATCACCCGTCCCATACCATCCAACATAACCTAAATGAAAGCCATAGATAATAGATACAGCTACGTGTGTGGCTACGAACCCATTAATAATACCTACTAACCATAAATACTAAATAAGAATAATGGTGCTGCAAAATGTATTTACTTTTAGACTTTCCTTGATAAAATATGTTAAGTGTGAAATTTCCCAATAATAAAAATGACTAATTTACAAAGGTGTGAAGGCATAGAAGAGCCTATCATAATTTTTTTTTGAAATTTCGACTTACAGCTTAAAAATTCGAATTCCAACTCTATATTTCGGCTAACCACTGAAACTTTTGACCATAGATAAGCCTTGAAA
Source organism: Agrilus planipennis (assembly GCF_000699045.2). NCBI lineage: Eukaryota > Metazoa > Arthropoda > Insecta > Coleoptera > Buprestidae > Agrilus > Agrilus planipennis. Next base: position 344,610 of record NW_020442456.1, on the reverse strand, counting down.
TTGCATCTATTATTTATGTGTTGGGCGCATGTTGGGCGTTATTTTTAATCTATGAGTTTATTCGAATTTTGACTTTTGGACTAATCTATGACTATTGGACTATTATCTATGGCTATGGATTTGAGTTACTGATATGGTTGTTGATGATTTGTATGATACTTGCATGGTACGAATTTGATGATTTAACTAACTTCAACGATTTATTATTCTTGGCGCTCACGGGCCTACCAATGCAAAAATTCTCTTCGAGGTGACGATTTCTTTTTAGTAATGGAATTTTAAAATGCATTCAAATGAAAATTGTCCCGAAGTATATCACGAAAAACAGGTTAAGGAATTATGTGCTTTACATGCTTTAAACAATTTATTTCAAATGAAAGATTATTTTTCCAAAGTGGATTTTGATAATATTTGTTACTCTTTATCACCTAATGTTTGGATAAATCCTCATAGGTCAATATTTGGTTTAGGAAATTATGACGTGAATGTTATAATGAAAGCTTTACAAACTAAAGGGTATGAAGCAATTTGGTTTGATAGACGAAAGTAAGATTGTGTTTTATCACTACTTTATAACAATGTTATAAGCTTATTTCTGTAATACAAGAAATGGTTATTGTAGGGATCCTTCTTGTTTAATTCATAGTAATATTTTTGGATATATATTGAATATTCCAACTGATTTAAAATTTGGATTGATTACTCTTCCTGTATATCGTAGACATTGGATAGCAATAAGGAAAGTTCATAATGTCTTTTATAACTTAGACTCTAAATTGCAAACACCAAAAGTAATTGGATTGGTAAGATAAACTATAAAAATAGTTACTTATTATTTTATTATAAAACTTATATACATGTTATCGATAATATGCACAAAACCAAGTAATTTGCAGGTTCCCTAGTTAGCCTGCATATTAACTGAACAAGTTTTAAAATGTGGAGGGTTAGTCAAGATTGCCTATCTAGCTAGTTATTATACGTTAGGTTCCTAGGGTAGGAATAGCAATATTAGGGAGATGTTTAGTCTCATTAAAATATAAAATTTTAAAATTACAATTAAAATAGGTAATGGACTTTGAAACCATAGTTTGTAGAAAAGTACATTTTACACACCTACAATGCTAAAATAAAGAATGCTCCACATCACATGTGTATTGTTGCCTTGGAGCATTAATACCTCCAGGCAGCATCTTACCTTTTTTACATAATGTTTTTTGTTTAATATGAGACTTTTTAACTTGGAAGATAATTAGTTACTTTTTTTTTGAATTGTTACTAGGTATCTTAATTAGTTTAATTATTATATCACAAAAATTGTTTAACAAGTTTAATGCATTACTCTACGAACTCCCCCAGGCTGCAATCTCATAAACATCTGTAAAAAAATAATTCATAGTGATTATTAAAAGATTTTTTTGACCATAAAAGCCTTTAATTTGAAAAAATGAAAAATAAATACTTCGTTCTCTAGACATGTTGTTAACATGGCATTTCAATTTCATATCTGAGTTAAATAAGATCCCAAGGTAGAAAGTATATTCAACTTTGGTTATTCCATGACCCTCACACACTATAGGTACCGTAGGTTTAATATCTTTACTTATTTTTGACCCAACAAAGTTCCGTAGTTTTTTGCTGTTATTATAACTTGAAACAAAATTAAAACTAGAAACTTCTTTCTTCTATTTGAAATGTAGAATTTTTTGTTTTACAAGGTTTAATTATCCCTTGCGTTGTGAAGTTACATTTTGGTTTACTTACCATTTTATTAGTTATCTTGTTCTGATAATATCTATTTATCAATGTCCTTATTCTAATAAGAATATCTACACATTCATTAGTATCCTTTTTATCGTATAATTCCATATTATCTTGTTAGCTAACTTCCGAAATTTCTTGTAATTGATTGGGTTCTTACTGAATTCAAAGTTTGTCAAATTATTATTCCGAACATTACTTAATTTGAATGTTTGTTTGCATGAGTATCAAGATTTTTAAACTGCATGAGAATTTACCAATACATGAACTTTTGGTCATCTTTAAGTCTAATTTTTGAGTAAAAACATGGTGTGTATTGTTCTTCTGTTATTTTTTATTATTTATTTATTTTATCTAACGCTACGCGAGTATAGCGTCAAGGAAAACGGAACATTAGTCCATAGTCCCTTTAGCTTTAACGGTTTTGAAGATGTTAATAATCAGTATGCAGATTAACTAGGAAAAGTTCATATTTTGTACTTTAGCAGAACAGACTAAATTAACTCGTTAATTTACATATTAACGATAACAAAAAAAGTTAATATATGTATTACTCTTACATTATACATACAATTTTTTAAACATTCACGTCTCTGACCTTTGATTTGACTTTATTTTTATTTTTTTTAAAGACATTATACCGATAAAGACATTAATCGCATTATTGTACAAGTCATTGAAGGTTTTAAAAATTAGTTGGCAAACCCAGATTAACTTGTATTTTCCTTGATATAATTAAAAATTGGTAACTGCATTAAAGGCATTAACTATCGAAGGGATTATTTTGTGAACAACTCAATTTTGTTTGTATTTTTTCGTGAGTTAAAGATCGTTCCCCGCGGTTTCACCGTACAAAAATCCCAGTAATTTGGTTTTGTTTAAATGTTTTAGGAGTCTGACCTTAACAAATTCTTAAAAAAGGAACTTGAAAACGAGGATAATCAACTGTTTGTTGTGGTAACTAACGAAGTTGGAGAAAAGCAAAGTTGGTGTAATTAAAACATTTCGTTTCTTCATTGGCACAGTAAACAACTTAACATGCTAAAATTGGAAAGATTTATGGTATATCATACTTTTCCACATTAATTTTAACATACGTATTTTATTGTTAAGAACATAAAGTAATATATATTTTATTTTCTATTCGCCAATCGTCAAATGTTTTCAAAAGAAACTACTTCCTGTGGTTTAGATATTTATTTATTCCAAAAAATGCCGTAACTGCTTTAACGTTGTCCTTTCATTTTTTATAATCATGTACCAGTTACTAATATGTAGGTAATATGTGATATAAGTCTTAGACTCAGTCTCGTAAATATTTCATGTAATACCTACATGCTTAACACTAGAAACACGAAAAGATCGACTGAAATGCTCATTATGGTTCACGGTAATTTGTCTAACAAATACCTAGAGCTTCCCCCTTCTCCTTTTTGTTGGCATAGTGATCGCATAATTATTAACTATGTTCATCTTTTACCTGAAGGTATCAAAATGCAGAGAAGGTTGTCCAAAATTTTAACACTTTGCACCTAATCTTACCTGAAATATTTACGGGATATGGACAAATTTGTCACTTCGTAAATATTTCATATATTTATGGGATATCGATAAATTTGTCATTCCGTAAATATTTCATGTACGATTAGGTAGAGAGTGAAGAAACGTAGCTAATTAAGAATTATGTGATCATTATGTCAGCAAAAAGAAGAAGCGGGAAGTTCTAGTTATTTGACAAACCACCGTGGGCCACCACGAGAAGTATAGTCGCTTTTTTAGTGTTTTTAATGTGTTCGGCATCTAGATCATAATATAGGTATTACAAATAATACTTATAAGGATCTTTCAAAATGGTTTTTCTAAATGTTTGTCTTTTGATGCCTAACACTAAGCTTCCACCAACGGTGCTGGGTTCCCTCTGGTAGGGAAATTCGAATACTTTTTAAGAGTACCATAGGTATTACGCTTTCTGAAAAATTTAAAAAAAATAGAATTATCCATTTAACGTGTAAAATTTAACGAAAAGGACAAAGTGTGCAGTACCTACCGGAATTAAAGAAAATTAAAAATACATGAAATTGTGGGCTAAAGCAATAAGACAATCAAAACAGAAGTACATAAACATTTATAGTGTTATTACTGTGACTAACAGAAAACCAAATTTTCATCAAAAATTACACATATTGAGGTAGTTTTACTGACCTATCTACAAGGTCTATCTTTCCATCACTACATGACGCGCTTCTCCTTTATAATTCTGACTTAGCTGGTGTAGTTTCCGTGTGCAATACATTGCACAGGAAGAAAAGTACGAATTAGATTCCTTAATAATAAATTTTTTAACCGGCTTAACCATAACGAAATTTAAGTGTAAATAGATGATACGTATGGTGCCCTCTATTCATACTATCTCGCCATCTCATTTTGGTCGATATTTTATTAATAAAATGGTCAATTTTAAAAAAACTACATAATCAGTATGATAATAAAATAATTTCTTTTACATAAATAAAATGTATAATTTGGCAACATTGAATGAGTAGGTACAGGAAAATCACGTTATACGATGGCTGCACCTATAGATAAGACCATCCTTTTGGGCACTGGGTTTTTTTGCTATGGCTATCTATGGTATTATGGTAGGTGTCATTCCTGTTATCTATGGTTTATGTTTATAACATAATTTGTTTGGACGTATAACATTTGAGGTCATGTTTGATGTGTCAAGCAAGTTTGGTGATAATTACGACCATATTTATATTACGACGTAGTTTTACGATTAGAAAATTTGATCGTGTTTTATTGTATATCGTAGTGGTTGCTGAAGAAAAATGGAGTATCAAGAATTGCATGTTATAGACGAACAATGCGTTGTAGTAAGTTTCAACTTAATTTTATTGGTTTTCCTAGTTTAACATTCCTCTTATTATAGAAAGTTGATCGAAAGTAAGTAATTACAAGTTAATTAACATTCAGTAGTAGTTGTAAAAGAATGAAAAATCAAGAAATTTTCTTGATTATAATTTTGAGATAACCTCATTACCTGTAATATTCCTTACCTAATCTACCTAATAAACAGTTTAGGTAATTTGTTGACTGATTTATTTATTCAATTCAAATTATTGATATCGTATAGTTTATAATTGAAAATGCAAAATTTTGAACACGAATAACCACCAAAACCTTGAAACATACCTGCACAATTAAATTTTTCGGTAATTTTTTACATTAGTTGACATTGGAATTGAGACATGAAGTTTAGTCAGGTAGGTAGTACTCACCAAGTGAAGTAGTGTAGTAGTATTTACTAGAATTTTGTTTATTATTTGTTTAAAAATGAATGTGAGTGAGATACAGGCCCTTAAAGTTTTCTTAATCGGAGGAAATACCGGTAGGTACGGCCCTGGCTTCAGCCTTCCGTCAGCTGTTCCCGCCAAACATCGTTTGTCCTAAAACATATCTTCCTAACATTATTCTAATGTATCAGCCCGCCTTCGGCGGGCAGGGGCATTAAACAAACTCGAGTCTGTCATACATCTACCTAACTAAACAATGACGTCATCAATGCATATTTGGCGAGAACAGCTGACGAAGGGCTGCAGCCAGGGCCGTACCAATCGAAATTTCCTCCGATTAAATAACTTTAGGAGCCTGTATCTCAAGCTACATTGGTTTCCGCACGGAATTAATGCTACCACACGATTCTACTTGGTCAGTACTACCTACCTGACTAAACTTCATGTCTCAATTCCAATGTCAACTAATGTAAAGAATTACCAATTTTTCTGATCGTGAGTAGTTGGTAAAGGTGCGTATATGTTTTTTGGTAATGTGTTTTATTATAAAAATTGCTTTTCTTCCTACATTTAATTAGGCGGATTTTCAATTAACCGAAAGACGTCAACAATTGCTTTGGTTAATTCAGTCCCCACTGTACTGCTCAGAAATATGTTGAGCATGTTCAAAGAATGAGATGCATAACATCTTAGCACAGAAATATTAAGAAATTTTCTGGTGAAAAAACAACTGATTATGATTTTAATTTACGAAAAAGCGCGAAAAATAAAAAAATACAAAAACAGTAGGAGCTCTGTGAAGTTGGAACCCCCAAATATGAAATTTTCTGATTAAAATGGTTCGTTTATCCAAGTTAAGCTAGGAAAGCCCCCGGATGGCTAAATCGATTATTCCAGCCTTCCGAACTATTATTCGTTTTGTCATCTTCAGCTATGTTGGCAGCATGTACATTCCAAGTTTGAGGTGGAAACTGTGGTGGAACATTTCAGATACGAATAGCTCTTTGCTAATTGCCAACGCTCTTGTATGATCCGGTTGCATACGTTCGATCAAAGTAATTGATGAGGTCGGTGTAAAAAAAACTTGGGTGTTTCATTCCCACCAGCCAGTAATGCTGGTGGGCGGGCAGTCCCTCCGGACTACGCCGGAAGGTAGGGCGGAAGGCCCTCTTCAGCGTGCTTTCAGGAATCGTGGGAATGAGTGGGTGGTGGTTCGGGTGAGAAAGATGAAACGGACGAAATGAAGACAGAAGAGAATGAAAGATTATCCGTGGAATATTACTGCTTCAGCATTTGCCTAAGTGATCCAAGGAAACCACAGAAAAACTTGGACCAAGGCAGACGGGCCCGAAATCGAACCGGCGTCCTCCCGAATGCTAAGCAATGGTCTAAACCTCTAGGCCATGCCGCTCGGTGAGGTCGGTGTATCTCTGTATCCAGGTGCCTTTTGAGAAACCCTGATTCCTTTATCGACTTTGTCCAGCGGCAAGAACGCCAGTCCGTCCAACATTTCGACAAAGGTACTTAACTTCTCATTGGTGAGATATTCATTCCGCATGCCCAGCTGTTGCAGTTGTCTATAGTTACTTTGGCAAAGATGAAAAAAGCAATTGTAATATCCTCTCCTAATACGGACTTTACGTCATTTATCTCTGCCTTTTCAAAATCGACGAAAATTTGTTCTGGATCCGGATATAACTTTCTGCGTTTACATTCTTTAACAAAATTGCGGAACATGGCCTCATAACTCGCTTCCGTTTTCTCTTGTAAAATTGAATAGGCCGCGGTTACAAAAGCTCCGAAACTCTTCACCGGGACAACGTATACCAACCGAAAAAGAGGCGGCGACAAAGCAAAGTTTTCGTCAATGTACCACGAAGGCGCATTGGAAAGACATTCTAGTTGCTTTGCTAGTAGTAGAGATTATAATCCTTCACTCATCCTCGTTAATTTTTGGATATTGCGATTGTTCACAAGCAAACACCGCTTCGGTTCTGGTCCAGTCGTCAACGTTCAATCTCCTGAAAAATACAATGTCAACGAATAATTAGCAAAGACTCTTTACTTTTCTTGGTTATTTTGAATAAAAATATTTTCACCTTCGATTGATAACTCCTCCGACGATATGGGGGCTTTGGGATTCCTAATCGTTTTATGGTTTCAAAGAGTAAGTATGTTTAAGATGCTCCTCCATTGGAATCCTGCTCTTGACGGAATTTGTCACTTTGGAAACCTCTTCAGCAAAAATTTGGGAAGATTTCGCCAATTTGTCTCTTATCCTTTCCTTCATTACCCTAACGGCCTTCATAGCATTAGTGGCTGGAGGGAATGAAATATCCAAAAGGTTTTTTTTAAGCATTCACAGTCTTGATGATGATGTAACAATCGAAGTAGGTGTCGATGCCTATTAAATGAATTTGTGAAACTTTATCAAGTTTTTTATTTATTTTAATATTTTAAAATGTTTGTTTCACCAAGTGATTTGCGAAAAATCCATCTGATATATTATCAGATTCAAAATGATAACAAAAAATGCAGTACCACTGAAGATGTCAGCCGCAAGTGCCGACGAAACGTCTGAACCTGAAAAATTCATTTGGATCACGGCTTTTCAGCCCGAATTATAATTTTTTCTCGTCAGTGTTGTGAAGATTGTTGCCTGCGATTTAATTGCTTGTTGGTTAGATTAGGATTCTGTTCGTTCTACATTTTGAAATCTCAACGTTGTCGGAACTAATATAAAACATCTTACAGCATTTAAAAACGTAGGCTTTTTCAAAAAATTCTTTAAAACTCGAAAACTATTATCGACAGGTATAGGGAATACTTATATCAATCGATGCAGAATTCAGTATTACGTTCACTAATGAAATAATATACAGGATATTCCATTAAAATAAATAAAAAATAGCGTGTTCGGAGTTTTATACTTTGGACGATAAATTTTCAGCATCCTGTATACATTTAAGACATTAACGGTAGGTACAATTCCAAATAGAGATCGGTATTGTACTAGATAGCTGATCACCCAATATGGCGACGGCAGTTTTAAAATTAGCTGAATAATCCGCTATTTGCAATGCAATTTTCAATTGAGTTGTATGATCAAAGTCGATCGAAAATGTTCACAAGTCTATATCGACTTCCAGTATAACCAGAAGTGACCGACGAATGCAAATATTTTCATTAGAAAGAGCTTTTAGATTGTAATTTGCCGCATTTTCAAATCTCTTGTGGTACTTTAAGTTTAAAGACTTTTAATAAAAAACGTGAAAAACCCAGTATGTGTTTAATTGCGAGAGTTTCAGGTGATATACGCTGACATGCTAGTGTCGCCGGCTGGTCGGTGGTTGCAGTATTCGCTCACTGCCCCATATATTCTTTCGGATTTTGTTGATGAATAAATCACCTTTTTTTTGAGTTGTTGTTTATTTTGTACAATATAATACACTATGTACACTTATTAACTATTTGATTGTATTTGAATATTGTTGGTTTATAATTGAATACTTGTTGATTGATTTGAATTGATAGATGAATGCTGAATTTTGAATGTCGATTTGATTGAATGTTGAATGTAGAATGCTGAATATCGAATGTTGAATGCTGAATATCGAATACTAAAAGTTTGAATTGTCGTTGTTTAAATAACGTTGA
>NW_020442456.1:327343-335725 GCF_000699045.2 Agrilus planipennis | reverse complement strand
TATTATCTATGCTCATTATACTCTTGACTCCTGTTCATTAAACATACTTTTTCATACAGTAGCTGCCAAAAGTTTAGTTCAATCATGAATAGTAGTGCGAGTCGAAAACAAGCATTAGAGGCTTTAATATGTCTTCAAATCTAAATAAACAGCTCGTTGATATTTTCAGTAGTAATTGCTACCAATAACAGCACATTTGAGCAATGCAATTTTAGTGGATAAAATGGTCAACTTTTCCGTGTAGTATTGTACGAATTATACGCTCCTCACAGGTTAAGAGTTTGGCCAAGAGTTGCCTGCTTTCTTTTCTGGCGTAGTGCTGTTCTTTTCTACTTTGCACCGGTACTTAGTATATGTATCTATTATCTATTTGAAAATTAATTCTGTTTTTTTCCACTATCAGTTACCTCAAATTAATGAGAAAAAGTTTTGTTGGTACTGTCACACCCTCGCCGAGAATCGAACCCGGAACCTTCGGCTTTACGCATCAATACTCAATACTGATCACGAAGCTACGAGAGGTGACAACAACAACATCGACGAATCGTACTTTTAAGATTACAGTTCCATCGAACTAATGTATTTATATGAATACAACACTAATGTATCACAGCCGTCTTAGTTACTGCTGAAGGTTCACTTGGCAATACTGTGGGACTCCTAGGATTTCCCAGTTAGTGAGATTTACAACTAATACATTGGTTGTTGTGTTTCTTTTGTTATTCTATATTTTAATTTTAGTGGAAATATCGTGTAATAAGGATGCTTATAGTATGTTTTAGTGATTAATACCTTTGGATACAGTTTTTCATTGCATAAGGCAATATTAACTACTATGTGAAACAAGTGAAAGTGTTTTAGGTCAGATTGTGTGTTTTGGTTGTAATTCTCTTGTTTATTATAACAAAATGCCTCGTCGTTGTGTTCCCGGTTGCAATTCAAATTATAAATCATCTTTAAAATGTGGTAAGTATGAGTCTGTATTTTTATACCCAAAAAATGATGAAATGCGAAAAATATGAATAAGTGCAATAACACGCATTGGACTCCATGAAAATATTCTGCAGTTTGCAAACATCACTATAACGAAAATAACATTATAAAAACAGTAAAAATAGTATAAATGAATATTCAATCTTCATGAATGTAAAATACATTTAAAATATCGTTGTTGATATAATNACTTTTCTTGGTTATTTTGAATAAAAATATTTTCACCTTCGATTGATAACTCCTCCGACGATATGGGGGCTTTGGGATTCCTAATCGTTTTATGGTTTCAAAGAGTAAGTATGTTTAAGATGCTCCTCCATTGGAATCCTGCTCTTGACGGAATTTGTCACTTTGGAAACCTCTTCAGCAAAAATTTGGGAAGATTTCGCCAATTTGTCTCTTATCCTTTCCTTCATTACCCTAACGGCCTTCATAGCATTAGTGGCTGGAGGGAATGAAATATCCAAAAGGTTTTTTTTAAGCATTCACAGTCTTGATGATGATGTAACAATCGAAGTAGGTGTCGATGCCTATTAAATGAATTTGTGAAACTGTATCAAGTTTTGATTTATTTTAATATTTTAAAATGTTTCACCAAGCAATTTGCGAAAAATCCATTTGCTATATTTTCCTATAGATTAAAAATGATAACAAAGAATGCAGTACCACTGAAGATGTCAGCCGCAAGTGCCGACGAAACGTCTGAACCTGAAAAATTCATTTGGATCACGGCTTTTCAGCCCGAATTATAATTTTTTCTCGTCAGTGTTGTGAAGATTGTTGCCTGCGATTTAATTGCTTGTTGGTTAGATTAGGATTCTGTTCGTTCTACATTTTGAAATCTCAACGTTGTCGGAACTAATATAAAACATCTTACAGCATTTAAAAACGTAGGCTTTTTCAAAAAATTCTTTAAAACTCGAAAACTATTATCGACAGGTATAGGGAATACTTATATCAATCGATGCAGAATTCAGTATTACGTTCACTAATGAAATAATATACAGGATATTCCATTAAAATAAATAAAAAATAGCGTGTTCGGAGTTTTATACTTTGGACGATAAATTTTCAGCATCCTGTATACATTTAAGACATTAACGGTAGGTACAATTCCAAATAGAGATCGGTATTGTACTAGATAGCTGATCACCCAATATGGCGACGGCAGTTTTAAAATTAGCTGAATAATCCGCTATTTGCAATGCAATTTTCAATTGAGTTGTATGATCAAAGTCGATCGAAAATGTTCACAAGTCTATATCGACTTCCAGTATAACCAGAAGTGACCGACGAATGCAAATATTTTCATTAGAAAGAGCTTTTAGATTGTAATTTGCCGCATTTTCAAATCTCTTGTGGTACTTTAAGTTTAAAGACTTTTAATAAAAAACGTGAAAAACCCAGTATGTGTTTAATTGCGAGAGTTTCAGGTGATATACGCTGACATGCTAGTGTCGCCGGCTGGTCGGTGGTTGCAGTATTCGCTCACTGCCCCATATATTCTTTCGGATTTTGTTGATGAATAAATCACCTTTTTTTTGAGTTGTTGTTTATTTTGTACAATATAATACACTATGTACACTTATTAACTATTTGATTGTATTTGAATATTGTTGGTTTATAATTGAATACTTGTTGATTGATTTGAATTGATAGATGAATGCTGAATTTTGAATGTCGATTAGATTGAATGTTGAATGTAGAATGCTGAATATCGAATATTGAATGCTGAATATCAAATTGATTTGAATGTTAAAGCTTGAATGTTGATTTTCGAATACTACAAATTTGATTTCGCGTTGTTTAAATAACGTTGGCACAAAATAGGCAACGCCTATCGTGCACATTACCCCTTCGCCGTCGCTACGTACCCCTAAGGTATTATCTGTACATTCCGAAGTGATGACGTAGCGACGGACTTGGGTTTTCCATTAATGAATGGTTTTGTGAGACCTACCTGGTCCGATCTCTTCGTTAAAATTGCTGCATTACCTATTCTAAGAAACTAATATTTATCTATACCTACAGAAATAAATACATTAAAATTGAATACAACTAGAATAAAATACAAAGTGTTGACTATCTAAAAATACGAACAAAATTAAATATTTACAAAAATTACAACCCTAACAAAATTGATTATGTATATATACAATTATTAATTGAAGCCGCAACACCGGCGATAGATCTTAGCTTCTTAGCGAAAGCAACAGCAAAACGCCAGCGCGGCGAAGGAAAATGATTTTCGTTGCACAGTCTTTTCCGGCGTTCTGCTAAGCAGCGTGTTGCTAAACAATCGAGCATCCGCAACAGCTGATTTTGCTGTCAGTAACATAATTTTCCAACAGTTCATACGCATCGCCCCTACTTCCAATATAGTAGTTTTTATCCAATAATTAAAAAGTCGAAAGCTTTTGTAGTATTAATGGTTTTCACTAAGAAGCATCAGTGGTAGATTAGATAGATAGGATATCCTATTATAGATGATCTTAAATATATTAGCTATATTTGACATTTGGGAAATCGGTCTTTAGTTAGAAGATTGGGTTTTACTCCATGCTTTGTGTTTAGATATTCTTTCTGCTTTTTTTTAGAGAATCCAGCCAAGTTGAGTTGCAAATATAACTTAAAGGTTCTGCTTTATGATTGGATATAATCTTTAGCTATTTAGTATTAATGTTGTCAATACCTCCTCTTTTGTGAGTTTCAAATTGTAAATGATTGATTTAATTTCAGAAGCTTCACTTAGTATGTGAAGTATTGAGTCCGAATTCATATTGGGCATAGCTCTAGCCAAAGGGGGGATGTCGGGGGATGCTCCCCCCAATATCTGCTAAGTTGGGTTTTTCAACTACTAATTAGGAAATATGTTATAAATAGACTTATACAATTTCATGTAAAAACGCCTTAGGTAAAACTGCCTGAAAAACTCGAAGAGCATTCGTGTATACGGGCTGTAATAAGATTGCAAAAAGGCATAGGGACCATAAAAATAATATAGGTCCTTAGTTCGATGTTCACTGAACCCTCGCAGGTAGCAAATATTACCCTTACAGTAATATCAAGAAATCGGACTTCTGGTCAATTTTTCAAGCCAAATACTCCAAAGTACGATGGTTACTATATAAGCCTGACTAAGACGATAGTTGGTAGTCCATCTCTGAAGTGATGGGTGGAAACTCATGAGTGATGGACCATTTACTTCAACGGTTTCCCTCCCCAAATACTCTCTTCTCCCCTCACACTCAACCCTTTTCCCAACTCAATCCTCTTCCCAATCTCAACCTTTCCGTTTCCATCCCGGGGATGAGCAACCTTCACTCCCCACTCGAGGAGAGGTTTTAGTCGGTAAAAATCTGACATTACCTCCTCTCGGAGGTGTCTTTTGAAGATTTCCCCCCCTCGAGAATAATCTAAAAAAATATATAGTTATATTATTATTTCTGTTCACCCTCTTCACTTTGAACAATAGGATATGTGTTCATCAGACAAAGTAGCAACTTGAAACTGCCATCTCCTGTAACAAAGTGTGGTAAATAGGTGTGCGACCTAGGAAATGTTGTCGTCTGGGAATGGAATGTTCCACTTTCAGTCTGTTTTCCTAATTCTGATTTTGAAAAAATCCCTCCTCTTTCTTATCCATAAGTTCCAATTATAATCCGCGTTTATATAAGCTATGGAATAACAATCCAGAATTTGAAGGACTTTGTATGCGGCAGGGCTTGCCATCCAAGACGTCACAAGGATTGGAAAAGTTCCATTTCTTTAAAAAATATTTAGCAACGCTTTCATTTTTTCTTTCGTTACCTTAAGTAAATAAATAAAGATTTAAGATACAGTGGATTTCATTTATTACGACCTTGGTTATATAGCGACCATTTTGCTATAGCGACGTTAAATCTAAGTCCCTTGAATTTAAAGCATACTTTAGTATAAAATTCATGTGGCTATAGCGACTTCGGATGTAACGCCGAGTTCGGATGTAGCGACTGTTTTTTAATGAATCGTTTCGACCGGAGTCGGCCGCGAAAGACACAAAAAGCTTTTTTATCTTTTGATTACATCCACACAAATAGTCAGCAAGTGTGGTGACCTTTACCGTTTGTTTATAGATATTAGCCAGGTACATAGACAAGCGTGTACGTTAAAATGGTTCAGTTACAAAGTGATATTCCGAGTAGCAACTGTGTTTAGTAAACTTTTGAATAAGTATGACTCCTAGATGCACATTGACTGTTAAAAAAAAAGCGGAAATCAAATCAAAATTGAAAAATGGTGAAAACTATACATACGTATCTGTATCCTTTACGTTTGCCTGTAACGACTTCCGGATATAATAATGAAATTATAGTGGTCCCTTCGTCGTCGTTATACCCGGAATCCACTGTAATTGCAAAGAGATTACAACGTGTCTTTGAATATTGTTAATATGTAATTATGAGAGATGCGAAATTGAAATGCTAGTGATCGCAAACTCTCTCCAATCGCCAAGAATCTGTATAATAAAATAACAAAATTTTATCAGCTAAAGGGCATTCCGTTTTAAGGCTTCCTTCATATCACTAGGAATTAAATCCTATTGAACTGGTGTGGGCATCTTTAAAACAATATGTGACAACAAAAAAATGTTAATTTTAATTTTAAAGATGTAGAAGGTTTGTGTGATGAGTTTTTAACACATTTTCAGAAGAAGAGTGACAAAACAGGTGTTCACATGCTTGATGTGGGGAATATTTTATGATAAACGAGGATCTAAAGTTTGGAAGGCCTACAATATTTATACGACCGGTTTATTTGGTTGTAAGTAGGTGATACATTTATAATATTTTTAATCGTAATATTGAAGTCTATCAGATCTTTTTACAATTATGGTACTAGGAGGTTCTCTATAGGGTTCGTCATCGGGATTCCGAATTTTTCCAGTAAGTTGTTGTCTTATGATATCGGTTGTTCTAGCTGATACCATAGGTGGATAAATATTCGAACCTACACTTATTGGTGGCCTCACTTTACCCCATATGACATTGCCAAAAACTTTAGGTTCTCGACAACTATTACTTTTATCTTTATTGGTGCCATGAAAATAGCAAATACTTTTTTCTTCATCGTTGGTTTCATCAAACATTGTGAAAATAATTAATAAAATATATATGAAAAACTAAAATTTTATTACCGTCTGACAAATAGAGATGTCATCTTAATATTGTCAAACCAGATAGGTTCAATTAAAATTTTGCGTTATGCATTAAAAAACTCAATTTAGAAACGGCGCCTCCACGATACATGGAGCCAATCTTTTGTAAGCCGGGGGGAAGTGTCACGCAGTGAAGTTTTAAGGAAACTCAAAAAACAATTTTAGACTTTAAAACATGTTTCAAAATTAATTAAATATTTCATAATTATTACGTTGCTATTCTTTTCAAATTCATAAAACAGATATCGAGTTCATTTACTTGCAAAATAAGCGTATTTGGCATTCTGCAGCAACGAAGCAGTAAGCGAAAAGAATTATCTATGTACAAGCAGAAATTGACGCCAGTTCGATAGTTCTGGTCAGGAATATGAGAAAGCTTGACGCGTTACAAGCATAAGCCGTATTGTAATGTAACATTTTATTAAAAAAATTTCTTTATTTAGTTTTTGCTTATACCTCAGCTTCTGTAACCTGTAAAAAAATCTTATATGAGGCAAAATTGATCCTCGCGACATGTTGTATATGATACATTTTTTTTTCAATTTGAGAAGTTATTGTTAACAATTTAAATAGAAATAGCAAAAAACTTGTGTGGTTTTATGAAACCACGATCAAGTAAAACTTTTCGGATTGTTGGCATTTAACTTTTATTCGCTTACGGTAACGTGCCTATCACGTTGAGGTTAGCTACGCCGGGATTCGTTTCAGCAAGTAGATATCCATACAAATGGACCTTGTTCGAGCATATGTAATCCTA
Organism: Agrilus planipennis; assembly: GCF_000699045.2. Taxonomy (NCBI): domain Eukaryota; kingdom Metazoa; phylum Arthropoda; class Insecta; order Coleoptera; family Buprestidae; genus Agrilus; species Agrilus planipennis. Next base: position 328,778 of record NW_020442456.1, on the reverse strand, counting down.
AAATGTAGCATCGTACTACAGGTGGCGTTTACTGCGCCCTTTGTGGTATTTTCTAAAACTCTCGTTAAACTACGTACAAACAGCGGTTTCGCAAAGTTTCCTTTCTTCCTGTAATCGTCTAACTGATTGGTTTTCGTCCAAACGAGTAAATTTTCTACAATTTTACAAACATCCCATACTATACATTCTATTTATATTTTTCAGATGCTCATTATTTGGCCACTAATAGAACAAGTGACAAAGTCATTATCTAAAATAATAACCAAATTTTTCCAAAGGGAGATTGTAGTTAAATTTACGTAAAGATGAAAGCTGACTATATGAAGTGGCAGAATTTTGTTCCTGCGTGTTTGGTATGTTTATTTTAATTTATATTTTTTGTGACTTATTTGCAACTATAATTACTAACTTATTTAATTACAAAACTTATTTCTCTCTAATGGAAAAAAATATTTGCATCATCACACAGAACTAGATGCAATTGATTGTATACCTACTAAATAACGCCAAGGATGGACAAAGAAAAAGAAGAAAAACGTTGAAAATGCGGAAAAATAGAAATAAAATCAATTATATTTTATATAATATAATCATCATCATCATAAGGTCATCAGTCCTAAGACTGGTTGGACACGCACCTCCACTCTTTCCTATACTGCGCTAATCTTCGCATTTCACTAAAGCTAGAGCAACCCATATCCTTAACTATTTGCGAACAGTAATCTAATCTAGGTCTACCTCTATCCCTCCTTACCTCCGTTTCTGCCTCTAATATATCTCTGACTAGACCTTCTTGCCAGAGAAGTCCTCTGTTCTGTTACTCTTTCTAATGCCTGTTCATTTCTAACCTTCTCTATCCACGGTACCCTCATCATTCGCTGGTAACACTACATTTCGAACGCTTCTAAACTTTTCCGTCGCGTCCACTGTCCATGTTTCGCACCCGTACAGCGCCGTGCTCCAAACATACACCATTAACAATCTTTTTCGAATTTCTAGATTAACCGTTCGCGAGCATAGAAATGACTTCTTTTTGTTGTAGGTGACTCGACCCTACGGTATCCTATGCTTTTATCATAAAATTAATTTATCTAGCAAATGTAATAACAGAAATATAGATATATACTTATAAAAAATGTTTTCTTTTTTTATTAAGTTAATGTTACTATATCATCATTACCATCATTATCATCATAGGGTCGTCAGTCCTAAGACTGGTTGGACACGAACCTTTTCCTATCCTGAGCTATACTTCACATTTCCCTAAAACTAGAACAGCCCACATTCTTAACTATTTGCAAAGAGTAATCTAATCTAGGTCTACCTCTACCCTTCCTAACTCCTGTTTCTGCCTCTAATATGTCTCTGACTAGACCTTCATGCCTGAGAAGGTGTCCTACCAACCTATCTCGCCTATTTTTTATTGACTTCCATA
>NW_020442456.1:311603-326580 GCF_000699045.2 Agrilus planipennis | reverse complement strand
AGTAATCTAATCTAGGTCTACCTCTACCCTTCCTAACTCCTGTTTCTGCCTCTAATATGTCTCTGACTAGACCTTCATGCCTGAGAAGGTGTCCTACCAACCTATCTCGCCTATTTCTAATTGACTTCCATAGAGTCTTCTGTTATCCTATTCTTTCTAATACCTCTTCATTTCTAGCCTTTTTTACCCACGTTGTCCTCATCATTCGCCTATAACACTACATTTCGAAGGCTTCTAACCTTTTCTTTTCCGCCGCGCCCACTGCCCATGTTTCGCACCCGTACAACGCCGTGCTCCAAACATATACCTTTAACAACCTTTTTCGAATTTCTAATTTAACCGTTCGCGAGCATAGAAGTGACTTCTTTTTTTTATAGGCGACACGACCCTGCGCTATCCTCTGCTTTATATCCCTACAGCTCCTTCCGTCCTGACTTATCTGACTTCCTAGATATCTAAAATCAGCCACTCCTATATATACTCTCATTATTACTACATTTACGGTTTTGCAAAAACAAGTTCTGTTTAACGAAGTTATTAAACCAAAACGAACAGTTTGATATATTTATCATTTAAATTTTAGAAAGTAAACTTTTTTGTCTTTTGGTTTAATGGCTTGATTCATCAGAACTTATTTTTACAAGAAGAAATTATTAAAATTTTAAAATCCCAGTTAAACCATAAGATAAGGCAGTTCCTATCAGAATCATACCAAGCCCATATAAGGTGGCCTGTTCAAGGCCAGGTCATATAGCCACATTAAACACATGTTAGAAAAACCTGATCAGGACTACATGCCTTTTGTCCGATAGGACCTGGACTCGTTTGCCTGATCAGGCTCGGACTTGTCTGTCTGGTTAGGCCCATGGCATGCAGAGGCATTACGTTTTCGATCAGATCCTTAAGTGGACTAAGGCTAACCAGATGAGGACCGGATTCCCGTCCTAACAAATTTCTGCTCAGGATCGTACAGCCCAATGCCTCATATTTTATATTGCATTTAGAAAGTTCAATTCCCTGACCTACCTGTAACTTCAATTTATACAGAGCGATACTCTCAATAATTATATATTTGCTTATTTTACATTCCTTTGCTAAGTATTTAACAGATATTTAACAATTTTAGTCCCTATTGTTGTTTGTGCTCTTATTTAAAGATCCTCGCGGTTTCTCATTCAACTACACGTAAGAAATGTTGATGAGTTATTGTATGAGCTTCCACTTAATTGAAATCTAAAAATCATTTACTTTTTATCAGGTGTGCAATGTTGTGACTGGTTTTTTGTCTAACATTTACAACTGTCAACTCAGTCTTAGAACTTAAATTTCATTTTCAATTGTACAAAATAAAGTAATATAAATAAACAAGAAATGGTGATTGCTTTCCTACAACGGCCAAACATCTATTTTGGAGTTGCACGCTTAAGCAGTTCATGTATGTTTCAACATTTATTATGTATACCTACCGTATCTTTCCAATTCAAAATTACATAAAAAGTTTACAAATTATTTTCCGGTATTAATATTTGTCATTAAAAGCTTTGTTATGGTGATAAATATGTCCGCACTGAGTGCGTAGGTATATGACTCAAAGGTTCGATTTAATTATAATATAGGTTAACTATGTTTTTTGTAAAATAATTTGCATTTTTAAAATCCTAGAAGTTGTTTACTGGTCTACATATCTTTTAAAGACGTCTGAAGGCCGTTATTTTTTTTCCTGAATATAACGCATTACCGATATTTATTAAAGAAATGTAGATAATTTATAGTAATTGTAGGAAAAAACTGTATGTAGTAGGTAAAAATTATATTGGGAGTCTGTAACCTACAAAAAATGAATTTAAAAACGATTGGTGTTTTCGTGTTTATAGTTTTTGTTTTCAATGTAAAATGTTATCATTCTTCTGGATTCGGGCGTTGTCCGAAGTACATAGCTCTACGAAATTTTAACGTGTCCAAGGTAAGTTATGTAACATTTGTTTGTTAGTGTAGGAATCGAAGACTCGAGAATCTCTTTTACCTAATAAAGGACGTATATTTAGTGGCCCTTTTCTTGGACAATTTCTTTTTATTTCATTTTAGAAAACACCTTTTCCCTCCAACAATCGGCATGATCAAATGTTTTTTGAGAGTCGCTCAAAATCTTTTTAGTGTTCCGTGAGATTACGATAAAACGCTTCTTTTTTTCGTTTTTTGTTTACATTAATAATCATAAAATTACATAAAAGTAATACTTTTGAAACACTTATTTTCAGTATTAATAGGTTAATACTTTAAATATTAATTTTATCTGTAGGTATTTTTATGTTTAGTTGTTAAAATTCTTTGATTTAGTTAATAATGATGAAGGCAATAGATAATAGTTTTACTTTTTCAATTTTGGTAGCTTTTAAAATTTATGTAAATTCTATTTCAATCAATCAAAAAATAAACTTCACGATATTATTTTTATCTGGGGTAGATACAGGATTTTGAAAAGAAGATTGTTCACAAAAATTTCTGCCCTTTTCTGAGCTTCAACTTTTACTGTTATAAATTAATATGTACATAATATTTTCTATTAAATAACATTAAATAATATTATTAAAACTGTTTATGGTGCAATCTGCAATCTTGATAAAACATTTGAATCCGATCAAAAAGAACGACGATCAAACGTTTTAGTTTCAACTGCTTGTTACAAAACTCTTACAATGTTTAGACATTTGACCATTAAACGTCATTATCAAAAAGACATTAAGTACATAGATATAGGTACTAAAATTAATTGAAGTTGCAATATACATATACGCTATATGTGTACTATTCACATCCAGAACAATTAAATTGCAAGTGATCGCAAAACGCATAAATTATGAACATACTTACCAAGTTCAATGTATTGTAATGCACAAAATGTTAGCATAACAAGTTGAAAGCATTGTTAAATTATTTCCGATCAAATACTTTTCAATCACGAATTAGAATTTAAGTATCTAGTAAAATTGGAATTGTTAGTAATTGCAATTAAAATATTTTTTGAAAAAGCTACTTGATGAATTGGATAGAATTGGGCAAATAAATTTAGTAAATATAAGTTCGGCATGTTTTAATAGTTAATCGACTAAAATAATTAATGTTAGTGCAAATCGTGAGTGTCAAAATCTGCCTAATGCAATAGAAGAAAAATCGACAAAAGGACATATAGATTACACCTACCCAGAAACAGATGATTTTCTTACTATAGGTGAAGCCTATGTTTTACAGAAGTAAAAAATAGATCTTGATTCTGAATGTTTAGAAAATTGTGATTCTTATTCGAACTCACTTTTAAAATTATCAAAATTAAACCCCGATGCTGCCTCAATCATATTCTAAGTTGAACGGGTGAGAGATGATCCGTTAATAGCAGCATCTGAGCCTTGTTCGATACCAGTAGAGGAGAAAATGATCAATCGTATGCGATACGAAAGTAAAAAGATGGAACTATTGGATTAAGGGATAGACAGAAAACAGATAAATGACGCAAATATTAAAACTTGGCTGTTTTTCAAGAGTGTCTTCTCCCAAACGTTAAAAAAATTCACCCTTAGCCAGATATTGGATTTCCACAGTCGGCTGCAGAAATTTGCTTATCCAAATACTCAGCTGGGAATAAAGTGCATACACTCAACATTCACCAACCTCGTATTCCAGATCTTCCACACCTACTGTAACATGGGTTACATGCTATCCGTACCTAAACCACCCTTACGGCAACCTTGCAAACTTAATATCCTCTTGATGGATTTTATTTATTTTATTGATCAAATTCATATCAAAAGCAGATATTGTCTTGAGTACTGTACTGTAACACAGGTTCCGTGCTATCCCAACCTGAACCACCCTTGCAAACTTCATATCCTCTTGATGGTTTTTATTTATTTTATGAGTCAAATTCATATCAAAAGCAGTTATTGTCTTAAGTACTGTACTGTAATGTAGGTTCCGTGCTATCCAAACCTGAACCACCCTTACAACAACCTTGCAAACTTCATATCCTCTTGATGGATTTTATTTATTTTATGGGTTAAATTCATATCAAAAGCAGATATTGTCTTGAGTACTGTACTGTAACATAGGTTCCGTGCTATCCGAACCTGAACCACCCTTACAGAAACATTGCAAACTTTATATCCCCTTGATGGATTTTATTTATTTTATGGGTCAAATTCATATCAAAAGCTGATATTGTCTTGAGTACTGTACTGTAACATAGGTTCCGTGCTATCCGAACCTGAACCACCCTTACAGAAACATTGCAAACTTTATATCCCCTTGATGGATTTTATTTATTTTATGGGTCAAATTCATATCAAAAGCTGATATTGTCTTGAGTACTGTACTGTAACATAGGTTCCGTGCTATCCGAACCTGAACCACCCTTACAGAAACATTGCAAACTTTATATCCCCTTGATGGATTTTATTTATTTTATGGGTCAAATTCATATCAAAAGCTGATATTGTCTTGAGTACTGTACTGTAACATAGGTTCCGTGCTATCCGAACCTGAACCACCCTTACAGAAACATTGCAAACTTTATATCCCCTTGATGGATTTTATTTATTTTATGGGTCAAATTCATATCAAAAGCTGATATTGTCTTGAGTACTGTACTGTAACATAGGTTCCGTGCTATCCGAACCTGAACCACCCTTACAGAAACATTGCAAACTTTATATCCCCTTGATGGATTTTATTTATTTTATGGGTCAAATTCATATCAAAAGCTGNTTATTATTTTTGGCTAAATATGCTTTTAAATAAAGCATATTCTTAAATTTTAACGAGGCAGTTTAAATAATTTTGCAAATGGTACTGTACGCTTTTGTCTAGGTCTCGCTCGATAATCGGTGGAGAAATGAGCTACGCAGACAAATATAATTGAATTTGGAATTATGCTACGGGGCATCCTAATAAAGGGAAGGGGCATCTCCAACTTCTTGAAACGAACAGTAGTTCAATCAGAAATCACGAAGTCGTTTTACTGTTAAGTTTAATAATTAACCTTGCTCCATCCCCTAGCTTGGTTCTTCGTTATGTGAAGCATGTGTATTTTAATAATATAGGATTGACTAAGTCCTTAAAAATGAATATAGTTATTGAACACTTCCCCCTTCCCTCTTCCGCGTTAAATATTTGTCATGCGAAGCATACGTTGTTGCTTTGATAGGATTTTTTAATTGAAACAAAATATATTTGTTTTTAAATTGTAACCTTTGTATATACGAAAGTAACAGCGGAAATTGAACACTACAAATGGTAGGTAGCATATATATTTAGCCCCCTTGATAATCAAAATTTAGTCTTGCGTTGGAAATGCTCACAACGCGTAAGTGCGCGAAACACGTGTCCGCGTAGTTTTTTAAAGTGTTCTGGTTAGTTGGGGTAAGACTTTTCTTTTTGTTTATCAATACGCCACAGTCTCCTTTATATTTATTTCCGTATTTAACTTATTATTGTTATTATTGCGGAAGTACCTATGTCGGTACAATTTGCATTTCTTAATTTCAAATTTTTTTAAATTCGTTTTTGAAATTAAATAATACTCATTAAGCTTGCCTAAGACTAGAGCTTCATCGTTTTAGAGAAAAAAAAATACTATTTGTTATAACCATGTCAAATAATATTATTACGAAGTACGTACTGCAGTTGTATTCAGCAACTTTGGTTTAATAAGTTCTAAATTATGATCCACATCTGATAGTACCGATAAATTGTAAATCAAGAAATCTGCTGGCAAATTAAAATTGTATATGGAGTGTGTTCGACTGCTTATTTTACCTACAATCTGCGCATGCGCATCTTTCACAAATCAGATGAGTGTGACAGGAACGCATGCGCAGAATTGATTTTTCAAAAATACACATGCACAAATCATGGCAGGAAATGTGTATCTACTAAAATTGGCATAAGTAAATACATACTTATCTATTATATTGCAAATACAAGTTTTAGAGACATTATATCCAGATCTCTTTAAATTAGTGCATACGGTGCAAGAAGGTAATACTACGAAATATTACTTACGATTAAAAAATAAACCTATATATTAATACTAGAAAAAATATAAAGAAAATAGGTAATGATGTTCTTTGTAATATTAAATATGTTAGTATTTTTTGACATAAGTATTGTATATTTTTTGTACTGTAAGAAGAAAGTTTGTTGCCTTAATATTTAATCTGTATTTTTTTTGTTTTCTTGTCAAGGATGAAGGTCTAGTCAGAGACATATTAGACGCAGAAACAGGAGTTAGGAGGGGTAGAGGTAGACCTAGGTTAAATTACTGTTCGCAAATAGTTAAGGTCTAGCACTAGCTTTAGGGAAATGCGAAGTTTAGCTCAGGATAGGAAAGAGTGCAGGTACTTGTCCATCCAATCTTAGGACTGACGACCTTATGATGATGAATTTCAGATCAAATTTGGACATTCAGAAAAAAACCGTTCAGGAGTCGAATAGTCAGCGTTGACCATCTATACAATGTACGTCTTTCATAGGTTCATTTTTTGGTCAGCAATCAACAAGCCGCTGTTGTCATTTTTCAGTATTTTGTCTCATATTGGTGTATACTGCCTAATTTCATATACTTATCATAGCGTTTACATAACCGCATGAACGTTAGTCTTATTCTCTTATTTAAAAAAAATTAGGAAGATTTCGCGTTAAGTCGATTTGTTTTAACCATTAGATAGGTATCAGCGCAAAACAATAATTTAAAAGAAAAACTACATAGATTTCTGTTTCATTTAATGACATGTTGATTTCTTACTATTATATCTTTGTTATATAGTATTCGAGCCAAATAAACTACCATACAGTTCACGATATTCAGCAAAATTATATTAGCACATAATACATTTATCGATACAACGTTCTTAAAATCTAAAACCAATTTAATAAACGTATATGTAATTCGTACATATATTTTTTACGGAGTTCAGCTTACATGTAAAAGTACACAATACTTAAAACTACATTCATTCTGAAATAAAATTTATTAAAAATTCTTTTGTTATTACTTCAAACCAAACACTTTACTTAGAAGGAAGTATTACTGATGACAAAACTTAAGCATAAAAACTTTTAGTGTGACAAGACACGCAGAATTGTTAAATAAATCACGTTGCATAACGCTTAGTCCAAAGTCTTGCGATACGATCGTGTTCTTCTCTATTTTGAAGATACTGAGTAGCAATGCTGCCCACTAATGGATCGGCTATAAAAGGAAATGATTTTATGTAATTCATATTTCATTAGTCCTGTGTACTGTTACTATTACATATTCGTAACAGAACATTTTCTTCATATAAATTTATTTACATACTTGTTCTAGGATATTCGCCAATTCTCAAATATTCGTCAAAATGTTTGAATTAAAGAAGCGCCTATACTATCTAGTTGGTGTTATAATAGAATAGTTAAGTGTTATAATAAAATGACATGTATGAATTCCTACTCAACTGAGTACAGTAGATTTCATTTATTACGACCTTTATTATAGCGAGCATTTTGCTGTAGCGACGTTAAATCTAAGTCCCTTGAATTTAAAGCATACTTTAGTGCAAAATTCATGTGGCTATGGCGACTTCGGATGTAACGCCGAGTTCGGGTGTGCGACTGTTTTTAATGACCCTTAACAAATCCCTAGTAGCTTTCTTATCTTTTATTTACAAGTTTACATCCACACAAATAGCCTGCAAGTGTGGTGACCTTTATCGTTTGTTTATAGCTGTAAGTAAGGTAGGTTAAATGGTTGTTAGAAAGTGATATTCTGAGTAGCAACTGTGCTTAGTAAAATTTTGATTAAGTATTTACTGTTAAAAAAAGACGGAAATCGTTTCAAAATTGAAAAACACTATACATACTGTCTGTATCTGTGTAACGACGAAAGTTGAGGAGTAAAAGTTTTTCTATTAATATGATGGACGATTCGCCTTAAGTTAAGGTTTTAAGACTTTATCGAGGTAATTATCTACTTGTTGAATGGTAAGAATTTCTAATTGTAAACGTCGTCTTAATTATTTATTAGATTTATGATATTAAAGTTTGTGTTACAAGTATTTCATAAGGGGGTCTTTCTTGCAAGACGTTACGTAACATTTTTTTTAAATAAAAAATCAGGGAATTAAATAGTGTTCATACTGTAATGTCCTCAAAAGAGGGAAATTTGCATCATCAGCTGTTCTTGGCCTATAAAAGCTCTCATGCTGACTTGCCAGCGCAACTGTGTCAAAAAAATACCAACGAAATTTGGAAAACGACTAAAGAAAAACTAAAAAATAAAGAAAAGTTTATAGAACATATAAATAATGTTACACGATTTGCGTAANGCAAACTTTATATCCCCTTGATGGATTTTATTTATTTTATGGGTCAAATTCATATCAAAAGCAGATATTGTCTTGAGTACTGTACTGTAACATAGGTTCCGTGCTATCCGAACCTGAACCACCCTTACAGAAACATTGCAAACTTTATATCCCCTTGATGGATTTTATTTATTTTATGGGTCAAATTCATATCAAAAGCTGATATTGTCTTGAGTACTGTACTGTAACATAGGTTCCGTGCTATCCGAACCTGAACCACCCTTACAGAAACATTGCAAACTTTATATCCTATTGATGGATTTTATTTATTTTATTCAAACATTAGATTTTACCCAGGACTTCGCTGGCGTTGATGTCCTAAATACGTGTCAAAGATCATCGACGACCACATAAAAGTACTTTATGTCCTTTCCTATACCCCTGATAACGTGTCTCTGCAAAATTTCATGATGGTCGATAGAGTATAATTAAAACGTGAAAGGGGCCACACGAAACTAATTTTTTTCTATCCCTCGAAACAATATTTTTTTTTGATGAAAGTTACCCTGTTTTTCTGTATCCTTTAAATGTGTCTACAAAATTTCAGCATGATGAACTGAGTAGTTAAGGCGCAAAATCAACTTTGACACATTAAACTAATTTTTTCGACCCCTCGGGTCAGCCGCCAGTAGCCGACGAAACATTTAGACAAAGTAGTTCACTTAGACCACGGTCCTATAGCCCGAATCTTTATTCTACTATGGATTCCGGCTGTGAAAGCCTTTGTTCTTAAACAAACTCACATTTGTATTTATAATATTAGTTAGGATTTGTTCACCTTAAGAAAATCATCAAATCGTTCTTTTGGTAGGATTGGTTGACGCTGCCAGTCGCACCATTTATTCGAATCATGTTTATTGTTACATAACTAAAAAATATTCTGATTACTATCATGGATTCCAACCATTCTACTTTCCCGCCGTAATTTTTAAGTGAATATTGTCCAGCAAAAATAATTTCTCCTCACTCGAAGACGAAGACATGATCACACGGGAACTTTTCAGAAAAACACACGACACTAGTTTTCAATATTCTATGTGCTCGCCTAAAACGGCTGCAAATGTTTAGTACCAACTGGAATACATAAAAATTTGGTTATTTTAATTAAACATTCTGATTAAATGAAAATAACTTGCATATAGAAAATAGGCCTATAACACAATTTATTCGATCTTTTAAGACGTTTTAATGATCAGTCAGCTGGAAAATATTGTATTACGAGAAAATATAGCCTTACCTAATAGTTATTATTGTTTAACATGTTGGATCACTTTATTTTGTTAGAGTTTTTGGAGGACGTAATAACAAAGAAATAAAACTAGTTAACAACGAAATAACAACATATTAACAAACTTAACAAAGACATGCGTAGATAATGAAGAGACTTGAGTGATAAAAAACTCGAGAGGAACTGACTAGATTAGAAAAATCGAAGTGTTTTGAAAATTGTAAAAGTGGAGAAAGGGAGTATCAAAAGAACGGTATTTTAATGTTTGGAAAATACTAGAGATAAGAAATCCTAAGACTACAATACTGACTTCTGAAGAAACCAGTCATAAAGTGCAATTAAGAAAGAATAGGGAATACAGACGTCGTGGCTTGGTAAGCGAAACTGAAACATTAATATGAATTATAGGAAAGTACAGTAATAAAGTTATTTGCAGATAGGCAGTACACAAAAGAACTAGAACAAAACATTTGAAATATTTAAAGGAAGTTATACAAAAGAAATACACTTACTACAACATAAATACAATAGGATAGAATTTTGATTGCACCAATAATTGAAAATAGAAAAGAATAAACGATATTTACCAAATAAAATAATTCGAAGTGGTCTGTATTCTGTCGAAACTGCCAGACGCGGATGGCGATTTCGATCTTTTTAGATCTCATCAGCATGTTGCATGCAGCTCCGATAGAACACAGACCAACTTTTACCTGCTGTCTTAACAGCGCGTTTTAGAAAATACCACAAATGGCGCGGTAAACGCTTTCTGTAGTATGATGCGATGTTTTAGGATTACGTATGCTCCAACAAGGTCTGTGTTCTGTCGGAGCTGTCTGCGACACGCTGATGAGATCCAAAAAAATCGAAATAGCGATCCGCGTCTGGCAGTTTCGACAGAATACGAACCACTTCGAATTATTTTATTCGATTATGGTAACGTGCCTATCACGTAGTGGTTAGCTACGCCAGGATTCGTTTCAGTAAGTAGATATTCATACATTTAAATGGACCTTGTTGGAGCATACGTAATCCTAAAATGTAGCATCGTACTACAGATGGCGTTTACCGCGCCTTTTGTGGTATTTTAGATATTTACCTAAATTTGAATAAAAGAATGTCTATATGATATTTGAACAAATCCGATCCATGTTTCCCTATACTTTCCCACAACAAAACTTTTTAAAAATCTGGGTACATAACCGTAATCTTTCGTGTCGTATATCGTTAATAACCTTGCATACGTTGAGCGCGAAAAGCACGTCTCCACTCGCAAATAATTTAGATGAGATATTTGCGGAATGGCAAATTTATTGGTATTTCCCGTAAATATTTAATTTGTTATTAGATTAAGGGTGAAAGGGGGAGTGAAGGGTGTTTTAAATTTTGATATTTTTTACACAACCTCCCTCGACCCAATCTTAAATGAAATATATTTTCTTAATTTATTAAAGCTGCATGGGTTTCTGTTTTCGTTACAGATAGTGGGTACATGGTACGAAATTGAACGAACTTTTCACTTGATGGAATTAATAACCAGTTGTGTAAGTCTAAACATTTGGGAGAATGAAAGAAAACAACTTCAAGTGACAGTAAGGACCATAAGTAGATGGTACGTTCCAAACTACAAAAGAAAATAACATATACTTAACACCAATCAGTTTAAATGTGTGTGATTTTAACTAAATATGGATGGATACCTGTCTGTGAAGCACCGAATTATGATTGATTTTCCTCTTGCGACACTTTTATTAAAACTACTTCACTTCTCATTTTCACGATTAATTTGTCTCCTAGAAAATATTTTATACAAAATTTTGATTCGTTAAAATTATCTAAGCCAGTTGCGGAATTTTTGATTTTTACTCATATATGAACTAATCGCTGCTTCTAACCAGGATATACAGTTAAAGGGAACAACATTTACAGAATGAGCCAATTTTTTTTACATTCAAATCAAATCCGTCCTAACCAATTAACCGCAAGCGCACAGAAGTAGGGACTAACATCTAGCATCTAGTTAGTCCTTCAGAAATTTAGTCGCTCGATTCATAAGATGACAGCGAGCATTTTCCGTGAATCAATTTTATTTGAACAATAGTTCTCTGGTTACTATTTCTATTTTCTAGTTATTATCATCATCATAAAGTAATCAGTTGGACACGCACCTCTCTCTTTTCTATCCTGAGCTAATCTTCGCATTTGCCTAAAACTAGAACAACCCACATCCTTAACTATTTGCGAACAGTAATTTAATCAGTTTCTGCCTCTAATATGTCTCTAACTAGCCCTTCATGCCTTTGAAGGTGTCCTAACAACCTATCTCACTTTTGTTTTATTGACTTCCATAGAGTCCTCTGTTCTCCTATTTCTAATACCTCTTCATTTCTAACCTTATCTATCCACGGTATCCTCATCATTCGCCTGTAACACCACATTACGAACGCTTCTAAACCGCCGCACCCACTATCCATATTTCTTCGAATTTCTAAATTAACCGTTATTATTTGTATGGTAATTTAAATTTATGTAGGTCGAAACAATACTGAATCGGTTCAGTTGACTACGTCATGTTTTCCTCTTTCATTTAAACAGACACATTTAGAAACAAAGTTGCAAACGTCAAAGTCCTTAAAACAAACATCGAAGAGCCGTTAGCTGTATTAAGCTACTTGCGTATGTGGGCGGTAATTTCCACTCAAGGATTCGTTGGCGCCTCATTGAATATAAGGTCATAATTTGGACCGCCAAAAATTTTTTGAAAATAAATTATTCAAAAAATATTTTTCTAACAAAGTGTATTTGAGCTTTGAGCGTCACCCTTGTCATTCTTTATCAAAAGTCATAAATTGAAGATGGTTGAATATTGTAGACATTCTCATTGGTTATCAATTTAAAGAAAACATATTGAATACCTCATCAAATTAAATATTTTGTTTTCATAATGTATATACACACTATCCCACCTTGGTGGAAATAATTCGACAACATTTAACGCGAAACTACAATTTAGTACAATAAATTTCTATACAACATTGAATGATTCTTTACAACATAATCCTATCTCCATTGTGTTTAAATACTACAATTTTTTACAACGTAATATCTACTGGGATTAAGACAGTATTGTAGAATATCCTTGATAATTGTTGAAAGTCGTACTTTACTATAATCTTTAAATTACGCAATGTTATGATAAACTATAACTATTTATGCCTGAAACGCCTAGTTACTATAATTTCCTAAGGGATTTCTTCTTAATTCGTAGAAATTGTTGCTTGTCCAATTGAAAAGTATTTAATTTTATTACACTAAATTTGTTAAACGTAAGGGTTGAAAAGTAACTTTTTGTATACGTAACTACGGGCTATTTCGCTAGCCGTTTCATTATTCTCTCGTAGAAAAGTTTATTTGTAATTGATTTCCACTAATAACGTTACATATTGTTAAATATCATAAAAAGTTGTAGGGTTTTAAGTAGGACTATAACAAACTGCGTGGTAAATTTCCATTAAATGTTGTAGTATTCTATTAGTAACTACAACAAATAACTTTTTTCAATTTAACAAAATAACAAATAGTAAGTTGTTATTTGTTCTCAGAAATTTCTGTCTTCGACAACCGTCTACAATTTATAACGTGGAACTGAACAGTGTTTTTGTATTGCCTTAATTGTTGTAATGTTTCTACAGGAAAAATTTGTAAGAAATAGTTAATTGTTGTAGTGTTGCGTATTTTGTTGTAGATATATTTCCACCAGGGCAATTCTTGAGTTACTGTGATATTTCTTTCACAACATAACAACCTTTACAGTTATTGCATGTGATTGTTCGTATCAAAATAATTTTTTTATTATATTTACTTTAAAACTTACAGAATAGAATTTTAAAAATTGCAAAACCTTTTTGTTGTATTATTATGGCATAGGTATGTTTCGACTATGCGCATACCAATCATGTTATACGTTATAATTTTTTTATAATATTTATATCAGAGCTTTTTAGCTAGTTAAAGTAATAAATAAAAAGTAAATAAATGAATGCGTTTGAGATGAATATTTGACTTTTTAAAGATGTTTACCTTTTGCGATTGCAATAAACAATTCTTGTTTACGTGGTATTTAATTTTAAAACCGTGAATTTGTTAGGTCCGGAAGTATAATAATTAATCGAGGAACTGCAATACCCAACAAGAAAATAAGGAGTATATTTTCATACAAAGTAGACTCCACATTACCTAACCTCTTGGCCAAATACCTTCCGGGAACAGGAATTTATCAATTTCTGGAAACTGATTACGAAAACTTCGCTGTTATATGGACTTGCGCGGATTTGGGGATTTTTCACGTAGGTAAGTAACGTTTTTATAGTCAAAATCAAATTAGGTAAATCAAATAGATAATTTTAGAAAACAGCATCATCACTAAACTACAAATACACTTATATTATTGTAGAAAATGCTTTTGTAACTACAAAATATTGTAATGAATTTTATAGCATTTACTTTGGTAATTGTCCAGAATTAGGACTCCAGACCAAAATCGCTCCAAAAAATTTTTAATCGATTTCCGGTGATTCTACTTAATTGAATTAGATATTAGAAGATGGGGGTGAAAAGTTTTTTTGATTTTTCCGAAAAAAAGTAATTATTTTCTTTCGTATAAATATATACAAGCTTGTAATCTTCCTTATCTCACGATTGTCACTGCATAAAATTCATTTATTGATATTAAAAGACGAAATAACTATACATACACGATATACCCTATGGTGTATGCTGTAATAAAAAAACATTGTCTCCCCAACGTCAAATATAATCATTGAACCCTTAGAAATGACCAGAAATCGATGTAAAAAATTTTGAAGCGGTTTTGGTCAGGAACCCCAATTCTAGGAATTGTATGAAATTCCGATATTGTACCACGAAATGTATAAAACTAATGCTTTCTGTGAATAAAATACTCTAACATATCAGCCGGCAGGGACATTGAATAATCTCCAATCTGTCATAAATCTACCTAACCAAACAATTACGTCACCAATGCAGGCAATGATCCAGAATTTATTAGGTATCTCATAAGAAATTAGATCATCACAAGATCGTCAGTCCTAAGACTGGTTGTACAGGCACTTCCACTCTTTCCTATCCTGAGCTAAACTTCGCATTTCCCTAAAACTAGAACAGCCCACATTCTTAACTATTTGCGAACAGTAATCTAATCTAGGCCTACCTCTACCCCTCCTAACTCCTGTTTCTGCCTCTAATATGTCTCTGACTAGACCTTCATGCCTGAGAAGGTGTCCTACCAACCTATCTCGCCTATTTTTTATTGACTTCCATAGAGTCCTCTGTT
>NW_020442456.1:300798-310572 GCF_000699045.2 Agrilus planipennis | reverse complement strand
AAAACAAAGCAAAAGTTTTATAGGTGTGTAGAACGTTAAGTTAATTCACTTGTTATTATTTTTGGCTAAATATGCTTTTAAATAAAGCATATTCTTAAATTTTAACGAGGCAGTTTAAATAATTTTGCAAATGGTACTGTACGCTTTTGTCTAGGTCTCGCTCGATAATCGGTGGAGAAATGAGCTACGCAGACAAATATAATTGAATTTGGAATTATGCTACGGGGCATCCTAATAAAGGGAAGGGGCATCTCCAACTTCTTGAAACGAACAGTAGTTCAATCAGAAATCACGAAGTCGTTTTACTGTTAAGTTTAATAATTAACCTTGCTCCATCCCCTAGCTTGGTTCTTCGTTATGTGAAGCATGTGTATTTTAATAATATAGGATTGACTAAGTCCTTAAAAATGAATATAGTTATTGAACACTTCCCCCTTCCCTCTTCCGCGTTAAATATTTGTCATGCGAAGCATACGTTGTTGCTTTGATAGGATTTTTTAATTGAAACAAAATATATTTGTTTTTAAATTGTAACCTTTGTATATACGAAAGTAACAGCGGAAATTGAACACTACAAATGGTAGGTAGCATATATATTTAGCCCCCTTGATAATCAAAATTTAGTCTTGCGTTGGAAATGCTCACAACGCGTAAGTGCGCGAAACACGTGTCCGCGTAGTTTTTTAAAGTGTTCTGGTTAGTTGGGGTAAGACTTTTCTTTTTGTTTATCAATACGCCACAGTCTCCTTTATATTTATTTCCGTATTTAACTTATTATTGTTATTATTGCGGAAGTACCTATGTCGGTACAATTTGCATTTCTTAATTTCAAATTTTTTTAAATTCGTTTTTGAAATTAAATAATACTCATTAAGCTTGCCTAAGACTAGAGCTTCATCGTTTTAGAGAAAAAAAAATACTATTTGTTATAACCATGTCAAATAATATTATTACGAAGTACGTACTGCAGTTGTATTCAGCAACTTTGGTTTAATAAGTTCTAAATTATGATCCACATCTGATAGTACCGATAAATTGTAAATCAAGAAATCTGCTGGCAAATTAAAATTGTATATGGAGTGTGTTCGACTGCTTATTTTACCTACAATCTGCGCATGCGCATCTTTCACAAATCAGATGAGTGTGACAGGAACGCATGCGCAGAATTGATTTTTCAAAAATACACATGCACAAATCATGGCAGGAAATGTGTATCTACTAAAATTGGCATAAGTAAATACATACTTATCTATTATATTGCAAATACAAGTTTTAGAGACATTATATCCAGATCTCTTTAAATTAGTGCATACGGTGCAAGAAGGTAATACTACGAAATATTACTTACGATTAAAAAATAAACCTATATATTAATACTAGAAAAAATATAAAGAAAATAGGTAATGATGTTCTTTGTAATATTAAATATGTTAGTATTTTTTGACATAAGTATTGTATATTTTTTGTACTGTAAGAAGAAAGTTTGTTGCCTTAATATTTAATCTGTATTTTTTTTGTTTTCTTGTCAAGGATGAAGGTCTAGTCAGAGACATATTAGACGCAGAAACAGGAGTTAGGAGGGGTAGAGGTAGACCTAGGTTAAATTACTGTTCGCAAATAGTTAAGGTCTAGCACTAGCTTTAGGGAAATGCGAAGTTTAGCTCAGGATAGGAAAGAGTGCAGGTACTTGTCCATCCAATCTTAGGACTGACGACCTTATGATGATGAATTTCAGATCAAATTTGGACATTCAGAAAAAAACCGTTCAGGAGTCGAATAGTCAGCGTTGACCATCTATACAATGTACGTCTTTCATAGGTTCATTTTTTGGTCAGCAATCAACAAGCCGCTGTTGTCATTTTTCAGTATTTTGTCTCATATTGGTGTATACTGCCTAATTTCATATACTTATCATAGCGTTTACATAACCGCATGAACGTTAGTCTTATTCTCTTATTTAAAAAAAATTAGGAAGATTTCGCGTTAAGTCGATTTGTTTTAACCATTAGATAGGTATCAGCGCAAAACAATAATTTAAAAGAAAAACTACATAGATTTCTGTTTCATTTAATGACATGTTGATTTCTTACTATTATATCTTTGTTATATAGTATTCGAGCCAAATAAACTACCATACAGTTCACGATATTCAGCAAAATTATATTAGCACATAATACATTTATCGATACAACGTTCTTAAAATCTAAAACCAATTTAATAAACGTATATGTAATTCGTACATATATTTTTTACGGAGTTCAGCTTACATGTAAAAGTACACAATACTTAAAACTACATTCATTCTGAAATAAAATTTATTAAAAATTCTTTTGTTATTACTTCAAACCAAACACTTTACTTAGAAGGAAGTATTACTGATGACAAAACTTAAGCATAAAAACTTTTAGTGTGACAAGACACGCAGAATTGTTAAATAAATCACGTTGCATAACGCTTAGTCCAAAGTCTTGCGATACGATCGTGTTCTTCTCTATTTTGAAGATACTGAGTAGCAATGCTGCCCACTAATGGATCGGCTATAAAAGGAAATGATTTTATGTAATTCATATTTCATTAGTCCTGTGTACTGTTACTATTACATATTCGTAACAGAACATTTTCTTCATATAAATTTATTTACATACTTGTTCTAGGATATTCGCCAATTCTCAAATATTCGTCAAAATGTTTGAATTAAAGAAGCGCCTATACTATCTAGTTGGTGTTATAATAGAATAGTTAAGTGTTATAATAAAATGACATGTATGAATTCCTACTCAACTGAGTACAGTAGATTTCATTTATTACGACCTTTATTATAGCGAGCATTTTGCTGTAGCGACGTTAAATCTAAGTCCCTTGAATTTAAAGCATACTTTAGTGCAAAATTCATGTGGCTATGGCGACTTCGGATGTAACGCCGAGTTCGGGTGTGCGACTGTTTTTAATGACCCTTAACAAATCCCTAGTAGCTTTCTTATCTTTTATTTACAAGTTTACATCCACACAAATAGCCTGCAAGTGTGGTGACCTTTATCGTTTGTTTATAGCTGTAAGTAAGGTAGGTTAAATGGTTGTTAGAAAGTGATATTCTGAGTAGCAACTGTGCTTAGTAAAATTTTGATTAAGTATTTACTGTTAAAAAAAGACGGAAATCGTTTCAAAATTGAAAAACACTATACATACTGTCTGTATCTGTGTAACGACGAAAGTTGAGGAGTAAAAGTTTTTCTATTAATATGATGGACGATTCGCCTTAAGTTAAGGTTTTAAGACTTTATCGAGGTAATTATCTACTTGTTGAATGGTAAGAATTTCTAATTGTAAACGTCGTCTTAATTATTTATTAGATTTATGATATTAAAGTTTGTGTTACAAGTATTTCATAAGGGGGTCTTTCTTGCAAGACGTTACGTAACATTTTTTTTAAATAAAAAATCAGGGAATTAAATAGTGTTCATACTGTAATGTCCTCAAAAGAGGGAAATTTGCATCATCAGCTGTTCTTGGCCTATAAAAGCTCTCATGCTGACTTGCCAGCGCAACTGTGTCAAAAAAATACCAACGAAATTTGGAAAACGACTAAAGAAAAACTAAAAAATAAAGAAAAGTTTATAGAACATATAAATAATGTTACACGATTTGCGTAAGATTACTTTTGGGTAATATGGTCACTTGAGTGTTGGAGAGGGGGGTACAGAAAAAGGTTACGGCGCGTTACAAGGGGGGGAATGAGGGTCAAAAATCTACAAAAATTGCGTTACATAGTACTTGAACGCTCTTCAATGGGCAATCTGGCATTTTTACAATAATTATTATCAGTGACCGGGTCATAGTACAAAAATTCCATTTTATTTTCTAAATTTGTAATATCATATTTATTTTCTGTTTGAACCTTTTTTTAATAGGTGTGTCTGCAGATTGGTATTTGCTCCAACAAGCAACAATTTCTTTTGCATATTATTGCCTAGATATCTTTATTGTGTACATATATTTTGATCTATTTATTTGTCTAAACAAGTTATTAGGAAAAAATTTACCAAATAATGTTACAGCATGAAAGAAATATATTATTGTGTCTATAATATGTTGAACAATTACACACAATATGTACTGCTATTTCCATTTCCATTAATTTTTCTGGACCATGCAGTTTACTAAAAAACTCAAAATATTTCTGTATGTTTAACGTTTAACAAAAATCGGACTTCTTACTTTTCTTAAGGGCATCCTAAACTAGCATTTTCCCGAAGCACAGGTTCTAACTCATTACTATGTGGCTTGAATTTATTTAAAGTTTTTTTTTCTTTAAATAAAACAAAAACGAAAAGTACATTAAAAGAAAGCCCTTCGTACTTGTGTAGAAAATAATAAGAACTTTGAAACTTCAACTACTCTTCTAACTTGTATACACCAAAAGTGATCCATTTAATGAGATTCAAAAAAATCTCATTTGACTAGAAACAACTGAAGTAGGACCTAAGGGTTTCAAACAAACCACCACACTTTGCCAGACAATACCCCAGTGTGTTGTAAAATTCAACATTTCAAGTGGAATATTCTTTATCACTTAGATTATTTTTCCACAAAGCTCAACCAAAATACCGATGTGTTCATGGTTGTGGCGATAATTTTATTCGATGATGTATTCGCAAAAGCAAAAATCATTTGGGAATAATCTCATCGTTGCATTTCATGCATCTCATCACACTCCGTCCGCTAATAATGCGATTGGAGGAGGTAATTTCTAACTTATTCATACCAAATTTCCTTAAATTGACATCAACCCGTTGAAGCGCAGGAATGATTTGCTTAAGGTATTTGTTTGAATTTAAATTTCCGTTAATAAAAAAAGGGCTTGTTGTAGAATTATTTGAAATTCCCGCTCATAAATTAAACTTCCGAGAATACTGCTTTGATTGTAAAGTCTTTATTTTCGCCAGATTAACCCATATCAAGAAATGTTTTCTGATATCCATAAATAGAAACGAGAGACTCATTAGTGAACAGAATTTGTTGTTCAATAAATTTCTTATAGCCTAACTAGTCGGTTTTCATCTAAATGAGTATGTTTTCAACAATTTTGTAAGCATCCGTAAGTTTCGAACATTTCATTTTGCAAAATAAGCCGAATCTTAAACGAAAACGCAAGCTTACTAAGTACTAAGTACACCTTTCATAGATTCACTAGAACAGTTTTTTATATTGGTAACTCCCTAATATTGGAACTGCGAGAAGTCAGTTTTAAATGCTCACGCACAACCGTCTGAAGATAAACGAGAAAGTGATTGTAGTCCGCAAAATGGCCCTAACAAATCCAGTTCTTTTAACAGTATTTAAGCATTGCAATTTGAATTTTTGTCTCGTTCTTTTCCTTTTGTTCCAATGAAATATGTTTAGGATTACAAAAACATTAAAATAAAATATGAATTATTTCAGTCTTAGCATTTTTACTGAGAAAAGCGTGAAAATCTTCTGAAGAAAAGGTAATTCTTAAAAAATTAAAAGGAAGACACCCCTAATTACCAGAAAAAACTTTGTTTGAGCGAACACGTCTTTCGTTCACTTAAGCCTTCCTTTTAATTTTTTAATTAATATTACCACAGTCTCCTCTTTCTACTTAGGTAATTCTTAATTTAAATCATAACTTTGCTAATTTAATGTTTCGGGAAAAAGTAGAGGTCATTGTGCTGTTATTTTTGATATTTTACACCCTAGAACCTACTTTACATAGTGCTATACTCTGATTGCTATTACAAATTTTTACGACAAAAAATTTATTTAGATTGATCTACGAACTCACCAGTTCTCAAAAAAACTTAAAATTAAAAATCTTAAAAGGGTAGAAAGTGATAAAAACAAATGCTTAGAGTTGACGTTTTCTGATTAGCTCCTTAGTAGTGATGTGTTGAAGACATGTCTCCAGGCAAGAGTGATTGCATGGCGTTTATATATCGATATATTTTTTATCATTTATTAACTAACTTCAGAAACTGTGTTGCAATCATAAATTAAAATTTTTTCCCATTTAGTTTTTTAACAATCGTAGGAAAAGTTTCTTTTATGTATGTATGTGAGTAAACTTTCTGGTACTTGTATTCTGCAGTTTAAAATATGAGTTTCAAAAGCTCTATATTTAGAATTGAATATCTTCAAAACTCATATAATTTAACTTGCACCAGTCAATTCAGAATTATTTAAATAACCTGCTTTAATTTTAAAAAATCCACAATATTCAGATGTGACTTGAAGTTGGCACTATTTTAATAGAATAGATTACCAAAAGTTGGCATAACTCAGCTTTAAATTCTTTCAATTACTTTCAAAATATATACAAATGAATAAATACTTTACATACTCATACATACTTACCAGGATTACAGTCCGTTAATAAAGAACAAATGGATAAAAGTACTTTTGAAATAGTCAAAGCTGGGCTCCAATTGTCTTTTAAAATATCCAAACAAATAACTCCTTGACTGTTAATATTGCAATGATAAATCCTTGTACGAAATGTGACTTTGGGTGGTTTAAAGGGATATTCTGGTGAAAAGTGTATATCAAGGAAAAAAACACCCCCCTCATAAACTGAACCAGGTGGTCCTAAAATGGTAGAAACCCATTCATAAAAGTTTTCTCCTTTAGGACCAGCACTGCAATTTGGGGGAGGATCAAGAGTAATTTCAGCCAACTCCTTCTGTATACGTTTTGCCGATGTTCCCAATGCTTTAGACATTTTTGGATTTGGTTTGGAGTCCTTAGTTTCTTTTGATTGCTCTCCTACATGAGAGCCACCTCTACCTCTTCCAGAACCACTTGAGCCAGCAGTTGACATTTTCTTTGATAAAGCAATGAATATAAGTACCTGCAAAGAAAGAACAAATTCTGACATATAAAAGTGTTATTTGATAAATACCACTTTAATTATATTTCTAGATACTAGGCGGCCATTTTTCTTTATACTAATTTACATTTAAGATTTTGAAAAAGTTACAACTTAATAAATAAAACAAATTCCTTTCTAGATAAGATAATTTACAATACAATAAAAACTTGTTCATAAGAAAGCTATTCGCCAAAACACTATTGTTTAGTACGGCACTTACCGTGTTGGTATTGATGGTAGCAATTGCAAGTAGTAATGCGAGTGTAAAACAGATTAATAATTTAATTCATGGTGCCAGTACTACATTAATATAAATAATGCAATTACCTACACTACAAAACTTAATTATTTTACAAAATATGCTATATTTTTCATAAAAACACCGGAATATTCACTGTCACATTCATTGAAACATGAACATGATCTATAAACATCATCACAGGTAAGACATATCTATGAGCATTCAAAGACATCTCACACAGTGAATAAATTGATTTTTGTAGTGGTTATGGCACTCAACCACGATCAACATTCGTCAGGCCGGTTAGTAACCACATTCTCGGTCAGTAACAAGAGAAGCAAAGAAAATTCAGTCAGTCCGCCCATCGACGTTTACTAATGAGTATGCCTTAGCCATAGATAATAGATATACAAAGGGTAATGGACATGCCTTAGCGGTCATAATTGTGGTACAACAAAAGAAAAAGATAGAATGAAGTTTCGGACAATATCCATCTCTCTTACGATAGTGCGTAAGCGTGTCATGAAAGAGATAGCATTAGTCCGAAACCGTACGCCATCTCCCTCACTTTTCGAGACAAGAAATTATTACAACAAGATACGGCTAAGGTACGTCCATTAATAGATGTCTATGGTCCGCACATTGCCACAGACTAATGGTCCATGTCCGTACGTGCCATAGCATATATTAATGGACATGCCTTAGCCGTGTCGTTGTAATAATTTCTTGACTCAAAAAGTGAGGGAGATGGCGTACGGTTTCGGACTAATACTATCTCTTTCATGACACGCTTACACACTATCGTGAGAGAGATGGACATTATCCGATACTTCATTCCATCTCTTTCTTTTGTTGTCCCACAATTCTGACCGCTAAGGCATGTCTATTAGTAAACGTCGATGGTACGTGCTCGATGCCTATAGATAAGTTGGAAAGTTTTTACTTTAGATGGTGTTCAGTGCATGTTCAGCCTAGAATAATGTTCAGTGATTAATATTCTGTCAGGGATCATAGACGAGGTGAGAGATTATATATCTCTTTATGTGGTGTTTTGAATAAGCAGATAAGAAATATTGTATGTTAGTGTCCGNTCACTTGTTATTATTTTTGGCTAAATATGCTTTTAAATAAAGCATATTCTTAAATTTTAACGAGGCAGTTTAAATAATTTTGCAAATGGTACTGTACGCTTTTGTCTAGGTCTCGCTCGATAATCGGTGGAGAAATGAGCTACGCAGACAAATATAATTGAATTTGGAATTATGCTACGGGGCATCCTAATAAAGGGAAGGGGCATCTCCAACTTCTTGAAACGAACAGTAGTTCAATCAGAAATCACGAAGTCGTTTTACTGTTAAGTTTAATAATTAACCTTGCTCCATCCCCTAGCTTGGTTCTTCGTTATGTGAAGCATGTGTATTTTAATAATATAGGATTGACTAAGTCCTTAAAAATGAATATAGTTATTGAACACTTCCCCCTTCCCTCTTCCGCGTTAAATATTTGTCATGCGAAGCATACGTTGTTGCTTTGATAGGATTTTTTAATTGAAACAAAATATATTTGTTTTTAAATTGTAACCTTTGTATATACGAAAGTAACAGCGGAAATTGAACACTACAAATGGTAGGTAGCATATATATTTAGCCCCCTTGATAATCAAAATTTAGTCTTGCGTTGGAAATGCTCACAACGCGTAAGTGCGCGAAACACGTGTCCGCGTAGTTTTTTAAAGTGTTCTGGTTAGTTGGGGTAAGACTTTTCTTTTTGTTTATCAATACGCCACAGTCTCCTTTATATTTATTTCCGTATTTAACTTATTATTGTTATTATTGCGGAAGTACCTATGTCGGTACAATTTGCATTTCTTAATTTCAAATTTTTTTAAATTCGTTTTTGAAATTAAATAATACTCATTAAGCTTGCCTAAGACTAGAGCTTCATCGTTTTAGAGAAAAAAAAATACTATTTGTTATAACCATGTCAAATAATATTATTACGAAGTACGTACTGCAGTTGTATTCAGCAACTTTGGTTTAATAAGTTCTAAATTATGATCCACATCTGATAGTACCGATAAATTGTAAATCAAGAAATCTGCTGGCAAATTAAAATTGTATATGGAGTGTGTTCGACTGCTTATTTTACCTACAATCTGCGCATGCGCATCTTTCACAAATCAGATGAGTGTGACAGGAACGCATGCGCAGAATTGATTTTTCAAAAATACACATGCACAAATCATGGCAGGAAATGTGTATCTACTAAAATTGGCATAAGTAAATACATACTTATCTATTATATTGCAAATACAAGTTTTAGAGACATTATATCCAGATCTCTTTAAATTAGTGCATACGGTGCAAGAAGGTAATACTACGAAATATTACTTACGATTAAAAAATAAACCTATATATTAATACTAGAAAAAATATAAAGAAAATAGGTAATGATGTTCTTTGTAATATTAAATATGTTAGTATTTTTTGACATAAGTATTGTATATTTTTTGTACTGTAAGAAGAAAGTTTGTTGCCTTAATATTTAATCTGTATTTTTTTTGTTTTCTTGTCAAGGATGAAGGTCTAGTCAGAGACATATTAGAGGCAGAAACAGGAGTTAGGAGGGGTAGAGGTAGACCTAGATT
>NW_020442456.1:276342-295180 GCF_000699045.2 Agrilus planipennis | reverse complement strand
CTTTTAACAGTATTTAAGCATTGCAATTTGAATTTTTGTCTCGTTCTTTTCCTTTTGTTCCAATGAAATATGTTTAGGATTACAAAAACATTAAAATAAAATATGAATTATTTCAGTCTTAGCATTTTTACTGAGAAAAGCGTGAAAATCTTCTGAAGAAAAGGTAATTCTTAAAAAATTAAAAGGAAGACACCCCTAATTACCAGAAAAAACTTTGTTTGAGCGAACACGTCTTTCGTTCACTTAAGCCTTCCTTTTAATTTTTTAATTAATATTACCACAGTCTCCTCTTTCTACTTAGGTAATTCTTAATTTAAATCATAACTTTGCTAATTTAATGTTTCGGGAAAAAGTAGAGGTCATTGTGCTGTTATTTTTGATATTTTACACCCTAGAACCTACTTTACATAGTGCTATACTCTGATTGCTATTACAAATTTTTACGACAAAAAATTTATTTAGATTGATCTACGAACTCACCAGTTCTCAAAAAAACTTAAAATTAAAAATCTTAAAAGGGTAGAAAGTGATAAAAACAAATGCTTAGAGTTGACGTTTTCTGATTAGCTCCTTAGTAGTGATGTGTTGAAGACATGTCTCCAGGCAAGAGTGATTGCATGGCGTTTATATATCGATATATTTTTTATCATTTATTAACTAACTTCAGAAACTGTGTTGCAATCATAAATTAAAATTTTTTCCCATTTAGTTTTTTAACAATCGTAGGAAAAGTTTCTTTTATGTATGTATGTGAGTAAACTTTCTGGTACTTGTATTCTGCAGTTTAAAATATGAGTTTCAAAAGCTCTATATTTAGAATTGAATATCTTCAAAACTCATATAATTTAACTTGCACCAGTCAATTCAGAATTATTTAAATAACCTGCTTTAATTTTAAAAAATCCACAATATTCAGATGTGACTTGAAGTTGGCACTATTTTAATAGAATAGATTACCAAAAGTTGGCATAACTCAGCTTTAAATTCTTTCAATTACTTTCAAAATATATACAAATGAATAAATACTTTACATACTCATACATACTTACCAGGATTACAGTCCGTTAATAAAGAACAAATGGATAAAAGTACTTTTGAAATAGTCAAAGCTGGGCTCCAATTGTCTTTTAAAATATCCAAACAAATAACTCCTTGACTGTTAATATTGCAATGATAAATCCTTGTACGAAATGTGACTTTGGGTGGTTTAAAGGGATATTCTGGTGAAAAGTGTATATCAAGGAAAAAAACACCCCCCTCATAAACTGAACCAGGTGGTCCTAAAATGGTAGAAACCCATTCATAAAAGTTTTCTCCTTTAGGACCAGCACTGCAATTTGGGGGAGGATCAAGAGTAATTTCAGCCAACTCCTTCTGTATACGTTTTGCCGATGTTCCCAATGCTTTAGACATTTTTGGATTTGGTTTGGAGTCCTTAGTTTCTTTTGATTGCTCTCCTACATGAGAGCCACCTCTACCTCTTCCAGAACCACTTGAGCCAGCAGTTGACATTTTCTTTGATAAAGCAATGAATATAAGTACCTGCAAAGAAAGAACAAATTCTGACATATAAAAGTGTTATTTGATAAATACCACTTTAATTATATTTCTAGATACTAGGCGGCCATTTTTCTTTATACTAATTTACATTTAAGATTTTGAAAAAGTTACAACTTAATAAATAAAACAAATTCCTTTCTAGATAAGATAATTTACAATACAATAAAAACTTGTTCATAAGAAAGCTATTCGCCAAAACACTATTGTTTAGTACGGCACTTACCGTGTTGGTATTGATGGTAGCAATTGCAAGTAGTAATGCGAGTGTAAAACAGATTAATAATTTAATTCATGGTGCCAGTACTACATTAATATAAATAATGCAATTACCTACACTACAAA
Source organism: Agrilus planipennis (assembly GCF_000699045.2). NCBI lineage: Eukaryota > Metazoa > Arthropoda > Insecta > Coleoptera > Buprestidae > Agrilus > Agrilus planipennis. Next base: position 293,278 of record NW_020442456.1, on the reverse strand, counting down.
ACTTAATTATTTTACAAAATATGCTATATTTTTCATAAAAACACCGGAATATTCACTGTCACATTCATTGAAACATGAACATGATCTATAAACATCATCACAGGTAAGACATATCTATGAGCATTCAAAGACATCTCACACAGTGAATAAATTGATTTTTGTAGTGGTTATGGCACTCAACCACGATCAACATTCGTCAGGCCGGTTAGTAACCACATTCTCGGTCAGTAACAAGAGAAGCAAAGAAAATTCAGTCAGTCCGCCCATCGACGTTTACTAATGAGTATGCCTTAGCCATAGATAATAGATATACAAAGGGTAATGGACATGCCTTAGCGGTCATAATTGTGGTACAACAAAAGAAAAAGATAGAATGAAGTTTCGGACAATATCCATCTCTCTTACGATAGTGCGTAAGCGTGTCATGAAAGAGATAGCATTAGTCCGAAACCGTACGCCATCTCCCTCACTTTTCGAGACAAGAAATTATTACAACAAGATACGGCTAAGGTACGTCCATTAATAGATGTCTATGGTCCGCACATTGCCACAGACTAATGGTCCATGTCCGTACGTGCCATAGCATATATTAATGGACATGCCTTAGCCGTGTCGTTGTAATAATTTCTTGACTCAAAAAGTGAGGGAGATGGCGTACGGTTTCGGACTAATACTATCTCTTTCATGACACGCTTACACACTATCGTGAGAGAGATGGACATTATCCGATACTTCATTCCATCTCTTTCTTTTGTTGTCCCACAATTCTGACCGCTAAGGCATGTCTATTAGTAAACGTCGATGGTACGTGCTCGATGCCTATAGATAAGTTGGAAAGTTTTTACTTTAGATGGTGTTCAGTGCATGTTCAGCCTAGAATAATGTTCAGTGATTAATATTCTGTCAGGGATCATAGACGAGGTGAGAGATTATATATCTCTTTATGTGGTGTTTTGAATAAGCAGATAAGAAATATTGTATGTTAGTGTCCGTACCGCGGAATGTTATTGTGTGGTATTTATTAAATAAGTATGTATATCAAGTCTGGTTATATTTGCAATGAAGCAAGTTTTTTTTAATTAAATATGGTTGAAGTAAACAAATGATTGTCAATTTTTTAAATACATTAAAATATTATTATTCTATTGTTTCTTTGATTCCTGTTAAAATTCTCTGTATATGTTCAAAATTCAATTTGTTACAGTTTCATCAAACAATTTTATTATATTAGTGGTAAACAATCAAAAAATGGCTTGGAGAAAATTAGCAGAAGGGGATTGTGGTGATGACAATGCCCTTATGAAATTTGCTGGACATTTTACAAAAGATCATACATTTTCTGAAGCCCACAGCTCTGTTGTTATCAATCATAACCAAACTGATAATCTTGTACAAGAATTTCTACAAGAAACTCGGGCATTACCTCAGTCTTACAGAATGAGCGGTATGTGTAATTTCCAATTAATGGCACAGGGTTTCACTGATTATTGTAGATTTAATGAAGGAAATGCAAGAAATTGAATCTCAGCGGTTAACTGTACCCCCCATACCTGCATCAAAAGTAAAAGACCAATTAAGTGATAATATATGGGCAGATGAATATTCACAAGTGACAGATGATGTAAGTGATAAATTGCCAGACAAATAATCTATTATTTTTGATAGACCCAGTTGACATTCCAATTACCTGAAATGATAAAAGCATTAAAAATTTACCATACAATATCATTTTATTACAAACTGCTCATGATGAGGTATTAACTGTCATGATTTTGATGTACATTGATTTAAATAAGTATAAGTTAATTATTGTAAATAGTTACAAGATGTAATTTACTTGAATTTTTGAGAAATGCAAAGATTGATTCAAGATAGGAACAAGTAGAGATGTATGCTCAACCAATCTCCAGGCTGAAGACCTCATGATAATGCATCCTAGAATTCATTGATTTTAATTTATTTTCTTTTGGTTTGATTATCTATAAAACGAGCAGTATGCCTTTGCTATTTTAAGTGAGTGTACTCCTCACTAAAACTTCTTCTGATGAAGGTCATTCCTTGAAATGATGGTTAGTACAGTTTAGAGGAGAGTCTTGTTCCCTGAACTATCTTGTATATAGGGTTACCTCACTTTAAAGCTAAACTAAGCAGGATATAGTAAAAAATATATGTAATATTGACAACAGTGTTAGATATTGTATCAGATAATTTCCGCTTTCTTCCCGAGTTATAACCGCCAGTTTTAGGCTCTGTACTGTTTATGTGGCCATGCAGATTTATTGTAGTTTACTTGACAATTTTTCTTGACTAAAGTCAATATTTTATGACTTTTTTATTATAAAAATATAGTCTTTAGAAGTAACGTGGCATCAGTATACTTATATTAATATTTTGCAATTTTATTTCATAATGGTTACGTTTTGTACCTACGACCTCTTTCGGCACAAAGTACTTCACAAACTGTATTTAATGTTGTTTAAGACGTCAGTGAGCGGTACCCGGCAAAATCACTATCAGCCAAGAAGTAAGGAAGAAAATAAACGCTCAAAAGTATCCGTTTATGTTCTAACCAATGTAGTTAATACCGTCGTAAATGAAAATGTATCTGCTGCTGCTATTGCAAAGCATACAATGTGTTGAGGGACGACTTTGCAAAATCATATTCGCAAAAATAACCCTGTAAAATATTTCAAATACAAAAATAACTGACAAACCATGTGTAAATGTTGTAAAGTTCCTCAAGAAATGAAACTAGAAAACTGGCGTATAACTTTGCAAAGGTTAATCTGATCAAATTTCCTGACACTTGGAAAAAAGAAGCTCAAGCAGGAAAAACTTGACATTATAATTTCATACAGCGGTATAAGGAAATAGCTCTACGAATGTCAAGTTTTTTCAGAGTTATTAACACAATGTGTCCTCACTTTTTAATTGATGAATGTGGCATAACCACTCTTCACACACCTAAGGTAATTGCTATATTGATGCATTGGGAAACTCACTTCCATCTGCTATGACATTTGCACGAGTACATTTTAATGGGGATATGCTCAAAGGTGCTTCTAGATGTACGTTGGGAATGGCGCATATGCTAGTGGATGGTCAAATTTGGAAAAAATTATAGAATAATTACACCACTTTATTAAACATGTTAAACTATCGCAAAAAAAGAAAGTACTGCTGCTTATGGATAACCATAAGCATTGAAGCGATTGACTTCCCTAAATGGTCTGGAATAGTGCTAATTACATTTCCACCACATACAAACCATAACATGCAACCTCCAGACAGGAGTTTTTGGGTTATTTAAAAATTTTTACAATGTTCCAACTAATAATAACTGGCTTCAGACACACCCTGCAAAACCCATAACTTCATACCATCATCAACATAAGGTCGTCAGTCCTAAGACTGGTTGGACACGTACCTCCACTTTTTCCTATCCTGAGCTAAACTTCGCATTTCCCTAAAACTAGAACAACCCACATCCTTAACTATTTGAGAACCGTAATCTAATCTAGGTCTACCTCTACCCCTCCTAACTCCTGTTTCTGCCTCTAATATGTCTCTGAGTAGACCCTCATGCCTGAGAAGGTGTCCTACCAACCTATCTCGCCTACAACTTCGTATGATGTGGCTAAAATTGTTGCTCATGCATATCCCAGGACTTTTACTCTAGTCAATATAGGGTGTAACAGAAATAAGTGCCGAGCTTACAGGAGGTGACGGAGCAGTATACAACAATCCAATTGGATCATAAATTATAGTATAACGCATTTCGTAACTATCGATGTTTTCAGCAAATAAATTTTCGTAAATTAAACTAAGCATATATAGTTTTTTTATCCCATGAAATACCGAATACCTTGGTCGTTGGATTATCTAAATTATCCTTCGCGTATTCCCAGCCGCATAACTCGAAACCTCCAGTCAACAAAACAGTCGTCGCTTCGTGTATGAAATCGTGAAGCTGGTCGGCACCTACACTTGTACAATTGTCAGCGCAAAATCCCTTATTGAGTTTATTCAATGCTTTAATAGTCCAATTAATGTTTTTCTTTAAATACAAATCTTGCATTGCCTTGCAATCTTACATGTCGTAAAACTACTATTCTACCGTCAAATATCCATAGAAAGCTTAAAAAATCTCGATGCTCTCTATTTACGATTATTTGTAAAAACGTCTTAGTATATCAGCCAACATGCCCACCTCATACTCATGACAACGATTTATAGAAGACCGTATTTATTTAATCATATTTGGCCTTACTTCTAAACTTTTCGGATAATACATTGAAAACGGGCCTTATCGGCGTTGTACTATTCACTTTTAAAACGTTTACCGTTATCCTCTACTGACAAATTTTATGCATTATTACCATTTTCTTTGTTTTCCATATAGCCGTACATCAAAAGGACATAACTTTTATCACACCAACTACAATCAATTTCGCTTTTTAATCTCTTAAGATATGATTACGACGTAAACATTTAAAACAGCAATTTTCTATTTTCACGATTGTACGACGCATATTTAAATCTAATTTCCGCGCTTTAAAAGAATTCACGCTATTATGCTCTTCGCGTTTACAAAATATACAGATTAGCTTCACCTTATTGTCTTTATTATATGTAAGCAGCCTGTTCGCAATTGCTGAAAAGGACGGTGATGCTTCTGCTTTACCTTTTACCTTATTAGCTTTATCGCCCACAGCTGTCTGACCGTCTTCTGCAGAGCTAAATCCTATGAGTGCAATTTCAATCTGTGCTTGACATTCAACTTCAATCCTTTTTCAGTAGTTTTTTCAGATGTTCTTTTGTTTCCTCACTTCCATTTCTTGTCAAATTTTCGAGGTGCCCACTACATTGCCACGCCCTTAAAACTTCTTCCGCTAAAGATGATTCCACAAACGGATACAGAATGGTGGCACATTTATCGGTAATTACGCCCAGACTTTCCAAAACGCATCATGATTTTCAGAAATAGGAGGATAACTAAATATCAATTCATGCAATTGAGCACTGTCTTAGCAATTGGAAATTACCTTCATTGCGAACACTCTTTTTTAAAAAAACTCCAAAACGGAAGCCATTCTTTCACAAATCCACTAAATTTTGGTTGTTGCATCGTAAGATATCTCATCTTTGTTTCTGTTGTCGGTCTGGTAGAAAATATTTCGTTTTATACTCATCACGTCATCACTTTCGTTTTGCGATTCGACCGGGGCGGTTGCTCAACTTAACCACTCAATTTGAATACCTATTTTTATCGATCGAAAGGAAAACTAGATTCAGCGTATTAACTTTTATAGACTTATCCAGTAGTATGCCCATTTAGTCTAGTTCAAAAATCTCTTTACATTTTGTAGTAGGGGAAGTCCCCGTAGGTACAGCGAATGAGCTTAAAATAACGGCATCACTTCTGTAATGAAATAAGTGTACCTAAAACGGCGCCAAAGACATGACTTGCCAAGGACGCCTAAATGGTTAAGGCCGGCCCTGATTTGCAAGTACTCAGAAAGGCGCTTCTTTTCAAAAAAAAAAAAATATGAATTTGTTATAACAGCGCAAAGTTGAACTCAATTTGCAATAAAAATATAAGGATATCAGAACTCTTTTTGACCAAAGGCTTCATTAGTCTTAGCACTTACAATACATGAATTTTCAGTACTTAGGGACATGGACAACTTCGTTAAATTTTTAAATAAAATAATTCAAACCAGCTCGAAATTGATTCGATAGCCCTGGAAAGCTTAGAGAAGGCGCTGAGAGCGCGACTGGACCGCGGCCGATAGACAATAAAATCCAGCGTTCAAAACGCCGACGCATGATAAAATTTTCGTTTNTACTTCCTCCCTAATTGTTATCAGAGTTATCGTATTTTATCTAATATTGATCACTCATACATTGGTTTTAATAAATATAAGTTCATCCCACTTCCAATGTCGGTTTACTTTTAATTCTAAGAAGATTATTTTATAAAATTTCTCGTAATTATAATTAAACATAGTGATGTCAATATTGCAATTATCAGATACAAAGTATCCGTTGCTCGTTAGGTTTTAATAATAAGTTAATTTTTTTAGAGACCACATAATACGTTGGAATTGGATCACGGTCTAATTTGGGCTGAAATTTCGAAAAGAGAGCAAAACGATATATCTAGTTCAGATAATGCCTATAGTATTTCCGAAACGGAAGTAATAAATAAAGATGTATACAATGCTGATGCATTTAAACATATATTTAATAAAGATGAAGGGGATCAAGATTATGCACAGGTAATGACAAACATACTTAGAAAAAATACAAAGTAATGAAAGTATTGATATAGTTTATGGATTTTCTGAAGAAAGTTAATTTAGAGCAAGGAAGCCATTCTACAATTTTAAACAAAGACGATGTAAAGGATGAATCCGATACATGGACAAGTGAATATATTAACGATAAAGCTAGCACACTAAATAAAACGTGGAATGTAGAGAAAGGACTCAATGCCGAAAAAGGTATGCAGTTTATTTAATAGGCATTGAATAATTGAATCGACTTAAAAATTAATGAAGCTAATACATGTTGCATTACATATTTGGATAATAAACGACAATTAGCTTCAAGTAAAATATTTTATTGCACATCAATTGAAGTGATGGTTTAACAAATATATCAAATAATATAAATAGGTATTTATGTTAACTAGAGAGTGGAAGGGGGGTTTCTCCGAACATACTGCTTCAAAATAAATATTCTAGATCACTAAAACCGCCCGAATTTGTGTTGTGCATAGTCTCTCTGCGAAGTCTGAAAAGTCGACAATCGCGAGTCGTCCGCTCATCTACGCGGTTCGCGGCTTGGGAACAGAATTTTTTTCTAGATAAAAGGTACCACATAGGGTACCCCTATAAAATTTCATGATGATCGATTGAGTAGTTAAGGCTTGAAATCGACCACATTATTGTAGGTATTTATTGTAAAAACAAATACAGATGGTAATATAAAAGGTTTTATGGAAGAATTAAAACAAAACAAAATGATATTAATGAAAACGATTAAACAAATGGCATACAAAAGTAAAAACATCTTCCTTCCCGACCGATCACACCCCGACTCTGCTCTTGAACTCGCCGAACCCTTACACGTGATAATATCGATCGGGTAAAAACCCCGCGGCAATCACGTACGCACTTCGAGGTACCAACACATATACACACGCGTAGTTCACCGATTCTACATTATTATCATCATCATAAGGTCATCAGTCCGAAAACTGGTTGGACACACATCTCCACTCTTTCCTATCCTGAGCTAATCTTCACATTTCCCTAAAACTGGAACAACCCACATCCTTAACTATTTGCGAACAGTAATCTAATCTACTCTACCTCTACTTCTACCCCTCCTAACTCCCGTTTCATTCTCTAATATGTCTCTGACTAGACCTTCATGCTTGGAAAGGTGTCCTTCTAACCTATCTCGCCTATTTTTTTTTTAATACCTCTTCATTTCTAACCTTCTCTATCCACGGTATCCTTATCATTCGCCTACAACACCACATTTCGAACGCTTCCAACGTTTTCTTTTCCGCCGCGCCCACTATCCCTGTTTCGCACCCCTACAGCGTTGCGTAAACAACCGTTTTCGAATTTCTAAATTAACCGTTGGTGAGCATAGAAGTGACTTCTTTTTATTGAAGACTAGCTGACCCAGCAGACTTCGTATTTCTTCAATCGATAAATAAAAGACCTAAACTTTTGTATAAAATAAACTTAAAACAAACAAAAGGAGTCCATCTATATATATATATAAGTGAATTGCTGTTCGTTAGTCTCGCTAAAACTCGAGAATGGATCCACCAATTTGACTAATTTCATATTATTTCACCTTTTAAACCTTCTCTGGACTTCCACAAATAATTCTAGACCAAAATTAACCCGAATTGGTCCATCCGTTCTCGAGTTTTAGCGGGACTAACGATTTTATATATATAGATGACTCAATCCTGCGCTATCTTCTACTTTATATCCCTGCTAATCCTTCCGTCCTGATCGATCGGCCACTTATTCTAATTTTTCGTCTCCTAAATTTATATTCGCTCTTTTCCTATTTTTTCTTCCCTTTATTTCATACAGTACTGTTTTTTCAGTACAGCATCCATTTTATTTAAAGCTATCTCTAACTCATCCATGCTAGATGCTAATACTGCTATGCCATCTGCAAATCTAAGCATACTAATCTTTTGTCCCTGTATATCTATCCCTACAATTGTACTGTCTTTAATGATGTTGATCGCGTCTTCGATGTATAGATTAAAAAGTAGCGGTAACTGTGCATCCCTGTCTGACTCCCTTCTTAATGTTTACTAATCTACGTTGCAGTCCCAGCTTTATAATTGTCTGTTGCTCTTTATACAAAGTGTCATTCTTCTATCTTTGTAACTCATCCCTACATTTTTAAGTATATTTAACATCAGGTCCTATTTAACATTGTCAAAAGTTTTTTCTTAAAATCAACAAATCCTATGTACGTACTTTTGCTCTTATATCGGCCACATAAAATTAATTTTTCTATCCCCCTGGAACAGTATTTTTTTCTGGATATAAGTTGTCCTCTGACCTTTTTTGTACCCTTGACAATGTGTACAAATTTCATGATTGATTAAGAGTAATTAAGGCGTGAAATCTTCCATATAAAACTGTTTTTATTTCTATCCCTCGGGAATAGTATTTTTTTGATAAAAGTACTCTATATGCTTTTTTGTATCCCTGAAAATGTGTGTACAAAATTTCATTATGATCGGTTGAATAGTCAAGGCGTGAGAAGATGACAAACGAACAAACTCAGATTCGTATTTATAATACTAGTTATGATGTACATAAGTAGGCTATAAAATCTAAAAGAGGTTAAGAAAATTTAAAGTTAGAACAGTTGAAGTATATAAAATCAATTTAAAAACTCTGTTATTCATAATTAAGAGAAAATAAACATTTAATAACCTGAAATTCCTTAAGTTTCGAAAACTAAAACGCGTTTCGATACCCATGGTGTCATCCTCAATTAGAGATTTGGGATGACACCTTTACGGACCGCCAAATATAAATACAAATAAAAAATAGCATTTAATCATTTCACAACTAGTACATCATAGAAATTTTGAAATATAAATACGATTAAAACATTTTTCGTGAAACTTTATCTATATAACGCATTCATAGTTAACGAATTAAAAATGGTAACGGTAGGACAAGTTAAGATCACAGGTAAGACATATCTATGAGCATTCAAAGACATCTCACACAGTGAATAAATTGATTTTTGTAGTGGTTATGGCACTCAACCACGATCAACATTCNAATTATTATTTTTTTAAGGGGATGATTACTACAATACATTTTGGGATAAATTGCAAAACGAATGGAAGAAACTAGCTGAAGAAGTTGGAGATAATCATCCGTGGTTGGACGATATAGATGAACTAACTGACCCCTACAAGGTATGTACATTTTTAGTACTACAATTAGTAAGAGAAATTTCTCCCTCTCTGAATACTAATGAATGCAGCTGAATTTATAAAGTAATTTAATGAAGTGTACCGGCAACAGTGGAAATTTAATTTCAAAAATTTTTCGTAATTATAATTAAACATAGTGATGTCAATATTGCAATTATCAGATACAAAGTATCCGTTGCTCGTTAGGTTTAGAATGTACTAGCAGTCACCAAATTTAAATCAAATAAGTGAAAGCGTGTTTTATTTTATCGTTGACTTTTTTAATTGCAAGTTTTTTATGGAAAATGAATTTGGCAAAAGTTTTGATAGCTAGTTTATTATTATTGTAATTAACTAATAATTTGAATTTTACACAAGTAATATTAGAAAAAAATCTTGGGAAGTATCTGGGAACGTTCTTATGGAGCACTCAAAAGAAATATTATTGTTAAAGTGTGTCTACTTAGTTATTACTTATTATGCACTTGATATTAAGTACCAAATATCCGGATGGGAACGTTCAAAAACAGCAAATATCACCTACAAACTTTTTATTCATAAATCTTTTTTATCTGCGTATGAGTACGGAATACATAATAAATACAATCATAAATAATAGACGCATGTTAAAAACTAAGGACAATATTTATTTAAATCATTGAATCATTTTGAACTTCAGTTATTCTATCAATAATTTCATCATCGCTTTGAGTTTCACAGTCTATGAATGTAATTGTTATGCACTTGCACGAATGAGTGAGAATATAAATGCTTCACGCTTAACTCTTGCGGCCGGCTGGAATGCGACATGCGATAGATGGACGAAAAAAATTGAGGCGATGTAATAAAAGTTTCACTTTAAAACAGTGTTGCTTTTAATAAAAACAGTATGAAAAAGAGATGTAGAAAAGATTACTTTATTTCATTAATAAACAATTCGGCTATCGAAGCGATACTCCGAGAGAGAGAGAGAGGATTCAATAATAATAAAAGTCTAGTTCCGCCGTAAGTTGAAACCCGATTCTGTCCGATTCCTACAGACGTGCTATCTACTACCATACAGACGAATTCGGTTCTGGAGTACTGATATCTCAGTATTTAAGTACAGCAAATACTTTTAGAAATCGAGTATGTTTAGATTCTTGGACTCGAGTACGCCCATCACTAATTCGAATCGAATCATTCGATGTTTTGAAGCAGTGATTCGAAACATTTAAACATTTTTTTTTCGTCAGCCGATTCAGCTCTCGCGTGAATGTATACTTGAAACTTGTTTGTTTCGACTCTCGAACGACCCAACGTCGTATGGATTTGGTAACTCTTGATTTTGAATAATAGTCTTTATTACTACAAAAGCACGTCCGCATCCGAAACTTTGCTTGCGAGGTGAGCTGTTTCGACTCGCAGGAATTCGGTTTAATGCTCGTGGTCCGATGCGGCATTTAAGGAGATCGATGTGTCGTTGTGTCGAAAAAGTAGCAACGTTGTGTTTCGAAACAGCAAAACGAAGTCGTGTTTCGAATCACTGACTCACAAGCCGACTCTAGAACAATGTAAACGGCGACCGTCTTTTAATGCAGCGTTTTATTGTTATTAAACATTGCGGCTGTTTTTACTTATTTTTGTGTTAAAAAAATGCGCTTTCATTATTGGTACTGGGTACTTATGTCTTTTCCTAAAGAAATAATAAAATGTGTAATTTTTTTAATAAAAATAACTAAAAACAACCGCAATGTTTAATAATAAAATCGGTGCATTAAAAGACAGTCGTCGTTTACTTTGTTGTAGTCAGCTTGTGAGTCAATGATTCGAAAGCGTTTCAAAGCATGACTATGTTTTGCTGTTTTGAAGTACAACAATTTTTGAATTCAAATTTTTATTCTAAAAAGGATTTGACTATTTAATTATACATTTATTCTATTTATTAAAAAGCCTTTATCGTTAATTACAAAGATCATTATATTTTAGATTATAAATATATTATATTGGGCACTGGAGAAATATTTAATCTGAAAATTAATTGTTGAATTGCCATTTAACTGAACCGCTGATCGAAAAATGTCGTATCAGTTTCATTTTTCACTTCTTGCTATTTTAGATTCCTCTACTTACAATGGGCAATGTTCCCTTAGGTTTTATGAGTTTGCAGTACTTTTCTTTGATTTTATCTTTTATTACTGTTATTTCTTCAATTATTTGTTTCATTTTAAAATAACACTATTATTGTAGGAGTATGAATTTGCTGAAGATAATCCAATGTTGAAGGAATCTAATCCTTTTGAAACTGGGAAGAAAATGCTCGCTATTGGAGATTTTCCAAGTGCAGTGCTTTGTTTTGAAGCAGCTGTTCAAAAAAATCCTGACAATGCCGACGCGTGGTTATATCTTGGCACTACACAAGCTGAAAATGAGCAGGTGGAGTTTGAAATTGTCAATGCTGATTGTTTGCATTGACAATATTTTAGATTTTATGTCTTACTTACTGTTTATTCGTGGAATAGAAATAGTAATGTAATATTTAAACTAAGTTTTATGTGCATTCGTATGACTTAATAAACCTTGAGTAACCTTATCTTTAATATTACTAACAAGATTTTTAATTTTTTTTGTGATGTGTTCTTTGAATGTGTTATGATTTATAATAAGTTAAATGCAAATTGTTTATAATTGTTTGTTTGCCCATTTTTATTACAGGATTCTTATGCAATAAGTGCATTGAAACGTTGTATACAACTTCAACCAGACAATCTGATGGCTCACATGTCCCTTTCTGTTAGTTATGCTAATGAAAACTACCACAACCAAGCTTGTCGAGAACTGATTGCATGGTTACAAAATAATCCTAATTATTCGGATTTAGTACCTTCTGATTTACAAATTTCTGGGCAAGTTACAAGTTTACTCGATCCGTAAGTGTGAACGAGGAGTTGAATGATTTTGTTTGGATTTATGTTACCATGCTTCTTTGGTATTGTACAGAAATTTCAGGATACAACGAAAAATTTTTAATTTAAATAATTGGAATACAACAAGCCTTAATAATAATTTCCAGACTTGGTGTAATTTTTCATGTATTTTTTATATGGGTTTATCAGTGTAAATGTGCGTGTTTGTCATAGTAACATTTACCTCATCTTGCAACTAACTGTCATTTAATTGAATTTGGTAATGTTTGTATTTTATAGCTATAATGTAACTTTGACCCAAAACCATTTTTAGCATGCACCATCGCTATGTGCAACAGTTGTTTATAAAAGCTGCACAACGGCAACCTGTAAATCCAGATTACGAAGTTCAATGCGGTCTAGGAATACTTTTCAACCTTTCAGGAGAATACAGTAAAGCTGTTGACTGCTTTCGTGTTGCTTTGAGCACACGACCTGATGTAAGCACGAATAATAATATTTCAGAGTATGTGTAATAACTGAAGAATTTGGAGGTATCATTCCTTTCAAAAAGATTTTTTTTATTGAATGTTACATATAAAATTAATAATTGAAAAATTAAAAATTGAGAGACGTTTCCGTCACCAAAGCTGTGCGACCTTTAATATATTATGTATAAGAAATTGTATCTGACCTTAAATTTTTAGTTTTTCACTGGAACCAATCATATGTTGGCAATATGTAAGGTCAGTTGCGATTTCTTGTAGTGATAATTTAAAATAGAAGCAATACTGTTCTTGCTATTTATAAATTTCTTTTAATTTTGATAACTTAACAGTTAAGCATGATAGATTGATAATGGTCGCAAAGCTTTGATGATATAACGTCATTTTTTTATTGGTGTAAATCCTTAAAACGTTAGTATTATTGCCGATATTTGCGATCGTCGCATCGACCCCTTAGTCGGAAAAATAAAAAGTTACCCATCCCCAATTACATTTGTTAGCATTCGTTACCACAACTATATGGACTACATAGTTAGTGTGAAACATGTGTTTGAAATTATTACAATATTATTACACATTATGACCTATTGAAGGGACTACTGTTACGTAACATTTACTAAAGGCGGAGCCGGACTTGAAATTTTTCTACACTTTTGTTAGCTGTTCTAACAAGTTTATTTTCTACTTTAATTCTAACTAGCCCTAACTCGCGATCACCCATCAAATGTTTCTCATTAAAAAATAAACTGTTTTTATTTTTTAAATAGTTTTTTGCTTTTATTTTATAGGATGCTAGACTTTGGAATCGATTAGGTGCTACCTTAGCCAACGGCAATCGCCCGGAAGAAGCAGTGGAAGCATACCATCGCGCGTTAACTATATCTCCTGGATTTATCAGAGCAAGATACAATGTGGGAATTACATGTATCAATCTTAAAGCATATCAGTAAGTTGCAATTCTGATATTATAAACCGTAATGACTACAATTTTATACGACTATTGTTTTAACGTCTTACGTAATTCTAAAATTATAATATTAGAAGACCAGGATTTTATTCCAATAATAATTTCAAGCAACTAACTTTAATGGTAGAGAAATATTTTATCTCATATAGTAAAACTACTATGTAAACGGCTTTGATGAACATAGGACAACTATTTTGGTAAAACTATAAAAACAAATTCACGAATCATTTTACATTTACCTATATTTAGAAAATTACTAATTAATGAAAAATAATGCAACAGCCTCCGAATTTTTAATATATGTACAGTTTACAGCACACTGTAATTGCTTGCGTCCAAATATTCAAACTTAAGGGTGCAAGGTAACAATGCATAAACATATATGGTCCAGAACGACCGTGTTTCTCTAAACATAAGAAATTAAAAGTGGTGGAAATTGGGAAAAAGATTAGATTAGATATCATGAGAAGTTTTAATCACTCTGATTCAATTTTATTCAATAACTAAATTTAATTAAAATAATTTGGAATCAAGAAAGAACAACGAAAAACTAACACGAGATTCGTTTTACAGGGAAGCGGCTGAACATCTTTTAATAGCGTTAAATCAACAATCCAGAGGAAGAAATCACAATGGAGAGATTTCTTCACATAATTCACAAATGTCTGATACTATTTGGTCTACATTAAGATTATGTATTTCGCTAATGAATCGACTAGATTTGAGGCCGGTTGTGGATAGCAGAGACTTAAAAACGCTAAATCAAAATTTCAACATTGAAAACAATTAAGTGAACTGCTTTTACGAATAAATAAAATATATCGAAATAATAGTTTAAAACCAATGCTTTGTTTATTGAATGAGTTATTTATTCGATAAGACTATATTTAGTAAATTAATTATTGTTTATTTTTTACAATATCTATTGTTACACATGGTCATATACTCTGTTATACTTCCTCCCTAATTGTTATCAGAGTTATCGTATTTTATCTAATATTGATCACTCATACATTGGTTTTAATAAATATAAGTTCATCCCACTTCCAATGTCGGTTTACTTTTAATTCTAAGAAGATTATTTTATTGTTTTTCTCAGTTTTTAATGTTATGATAATGAATGAATTCAGAAAGAATGCTATCATTAGGTTTGTTTGTAAACGATTGTTAATAGAACTCATGGCTTATTATTTTTTCATTGAATACTTTAGTATTCCAATAGTAATTTCCTCCTAACTAAATTTAAATGATCCCACATATTTGTTTTTAAAATTATTACAATAAATGTTACTTAAAAGGTTTTTAATTGAAAGTAAATATATAATTGGAATATTTGCAAACAAACTGCTGTCTTTAAATAAATAGAGAATTAACTTTTTACTTCACCTTTTTAATGTTTTCTCAGAAATATTCTTGAAGTTATAGCTTATTTAGGGTGTTGAAACTAAAGAGTTAATTAGGAAGTTAACAACGTAGTAGAGAATGGGTTAGCACACGGTTAAAGTTCAGCGCGGGATTAGAACTGGCGTGAGCGTAGGTAGGAGCAGTGTTTCCGCCTCCCCTGTCCTTTTCTAACTTATGAGACTTTTCGGAATGTCCTTAAAATTTCTGGAATGATCTAGAAAGTTCCAAATTGTGTGCAACTGTTAAAATCGATATGGAATGTTCCAGAAAGTTTTAGAAATATCTGGAATGATCTGGAAAGTTCCAAATGTCCGCAATTAATTATCAAGGATTTCTACAATTTTCTAGATTTTGTCCAATTATTCTAGAATATTATAGAACGATCTACTATTATTAAGAAATTTTATAAAGGTACAGGGTGGTCTGTCATTATCGGGAATAATTTTGTGTTCTGCAACATTCTAGAACGATCGAAAACATTAAAAAATAAAGGACAAGCTGTCATTGTTAAGAATAATCTTGAATATTCTGGCACTAGAAATTTCGATGTATTATGGTATATAAACCGAAATTCAGTGACTTTTCGTCAGTTTGATCGTGTTTGCAGTCGAGTGAAGATCAATTGAAATTGACAGTGAAAGTAATTAAACAAATTACATAAAGTGATTTTGGCAAATGAAAAAGAACAAACTATTTGATATTTTATATACCATTAAACATGCGATGTATTAAATAATAATATTTAGACCCGCTTACTTTTTTCTAATTTTCCAAATTTATCCTAACTGTGTTTGATAATTTCATCTGGCTTACTAATTGTTATCATTTGTTTCATTAGACGAGCCATTTTCATTTAGTTGATAATTATTACAAGTAAAAACGACCTACTACAGCAAGTTTATCATCATAACACAATATGTGTTGCGTGAGCTGATGAAGTTGTACATAGTTGCCCGATCATATTTACTCTCAATCAGACAAACTGGCTCTATTAAACCGATATGCATATAAGGCAAGGGTCATGAATCTAATTAGCATTGATTACTGAGCTCCATGCAGACCTCCGCGTAATTATCAGCATTGATATATATATGTATCCATTCGCATGTAGGTATCTATGTTCATACATATGTCCATATTCGGATGCCTTGCTCGATGCTCATGTTAAATGGACGGTCATCTGTGCTGTTTGACTTTCACTTATCGGCTCTAATCAACGGCATTTGTGTTTACTTATAAAACAATGGTTTTCCGAATTGATTTGATAATTGCCTCCCCAATTCGCGATGAATTCGTTTATTCATCTATGTGTGTATCTGTTTTTCGCACAGAACTGCTTAAACTGAAGTAATGAGCAAAATTGGTCTTCGTCTCAATCTTGCAAAAATTCGAGAAAACCAAGATCGAACGAACAAGACCAAGACTAAAACAAAGACCGAATAGACAAGACCAAGATCAAATACGCAAGACAACGAAAAATTATTACTTCCGGTAGATTTATTATGAGTTAAACTATTTGAAGCAACAGTAAAAGTTCCTTATTCACGGTTTCCTTATTCGCGTTTTCATTATTCATTCATTACTCGCGGTTGTAATCGGTAAACAGAAAAGGATTCGGTGTCATTTATTAAGGAGATTGGCCGCAATAGACCGCTCGTGCCTCGTGTGAATTTTTCCGAAAACTTGGGTT
>NW_020442456.1:262618-272449 GCF_000699045.2 Agrilus planipennis | reverse complement strand
CGCGCTGATGAGATCCAAAAAGATCGAAATCGCGATCCGCGTCTGGCAGTTTCGACAGAATACAGACCACTTCGAATTATTTTATTCGATTAAGCTAACGTGCTTATCACGTTCAGGTTGGCTACGCCGGGATTCGTTTTCAGCAAGTAGATATCCACACAAGTGGACCTTGTTGGAGCAGACGTAATCCTAAAATGTAGCATCGCGCTACAGATGGCGTTTACTGCGCCATTTGTAGTATTTTTTATCTATTATTTGATTTGCTATTCATCATTGGCTCAAAATTGACTAGTTGTTTTATTCCTCATTTTGGTTCGTGGTCAGCTTTAGCTACAGCCATCTCTATCTTGCAAGCCATAAACAAATATGTGGTAACGCCGCAAATTGTCGGTCTTGCGGGTCTACTTGAGGGTCCACGACTCCCATACCATAACATTAAAATACATAGTTCAATATAGAATTTTGCAAACGGTACTTAAAATACAAAAAAAATAGTAAAAAAAGTTGGTATAATGTTTATAATTAAATTTTTTGAACACACACTTAAATTATTTTAATTAAAAACTGCACCCATTATTTTTTTATTTCAATTAGCAATAGTACCTACTACAATTTTATCTTTTGCAAAAATGAGTTAGAAATTTGATGTAAATAATAACCAGTAGTTTTAATAACAGCACTATCTTCAAAATGTAAAAACTGAAAAAAAAAAAGTACAAAATTTTTTCGCGGAATTTCTTTTAACCATTTTTGCTATAAAATTTCATCATTAGAGAAACAAAAAGTAGTAACTATTGTTTATCCTGTTTTCAATGTACTATTATAATTAGATTTGCATCCAGGAACACTGGGAGTACAAGGCATTTTTTACCTACAAGTGCAATTTTTATGTTAAGACTTACTGCTATTTAAAACTACTAAAAAATGAGTCACACTAGATACGAACAACTACACTAACACTAAACAAATGTCTTATTCACTTAAAGTTTAAATTAGTACAAGCCAACAACATAAACAACTTTTAATAGAAAAAAGCATCAAATTTTCACACAGCATAAGTAAATATTAATAAGCTTGTGGAAGTCCCGGAGTACGGTACATCCATAGATAATACATATATAAAGGGTACATCATAGATAATAGATACACAAAGGGTGCATCCCTCTCGTACCTCTTGGTCATAGATACTCCTGGTAGAGCCGCTCGCTATGTTGCCAGATTTCCTACTTCACGATTTGTTAGATGGTGGCTGTGCTTCAGCATTACGTACAATCTAAGTAGATACATTAAAATTATATTAGTAATCAGTTTCAGCATTACACACAATCTAAGTAGATATATTAAAATTATATTTAAAATTATATAAATTGTAACAAAATTGAAGTTAGTTTACGAATATCTACATTGTTCTTACATTCACTGAATATTCACAACGGCATTATATGCTCTTTGTATAGGCTCTCTATTGCTATTGACTGCTATCAACTACTATCTTCAGAATATAGACCATAGATAAATTGTGGTCTTCCTACGACCTGCGACCTTTATTTAACCTTCAGGGATCATCAGTTCTTTAGATACCGGTGTGACCTCCGTAAGTTTCATTCGTTCCTTGGAATTTGTACATCTTACCTTCGTTGTGAACGACAGTATTGTATTGTGCTTATAACAGAATTACTGTATTCAACAGGTATACAATTATTACTATATATATAATAATACATTTTTTAATATGAATAATAACTAGATTGTATTATAAACGACTTTAAATTTCAGAGCGGCAAATATAATACTAACATTAGCAAAAATGGCAATACGAAGTATTAAAGCTCGTCAAATTTTTGATTCTCGAGGCAATCCTACTGTTGAAGTAGATTTAACAACTGAATTGGGTTTGTTTCGTGCTGCTGTCCCTTCAGGTGCAAGTACAGGTATGTTTATCAGTAAGGTGATACTTTATGTACTGTACTTAATATACATTAATAGTTTTTTATTTCCACCCATGATATTACTATTTTGAGATACGATCAGTTATATTTGCAATAGTCTTGCATGTATATTTCCTTTATATTCCGGTAATACTACCTTATACATTTGCTGGGTAAATCATTAATTTAAGAGATCATAAAATCATTAAGTTAATATTACTATTGTCACAATGTTAAATAATTTCTACATTTGTTGAGCAAAATGTGTGCAACTAAAATAGTTGAATAAACAAGATTTAAACTTTTTGCACCCTTCTAAACTAGTCCAATAAAAATAGAGTAATAAAATGCATTTCGAAATGTCTTTTATAATGAGGCATGAGAGTGGTTGACTGTCTATAATTTAATTAATAACTCACTATGCAAAGTTATTTGTAAGTATTAATAATCTAATAGTCATTTTGCCATATTACGACTTCAAGTGGAAAAATGTATTAATTATCTTTCTTCAATTGGACTAGTTTTGGTTTTTCATAAATTACATAATATAGTTGAAATAATTTTGTAAAAGATGCATTTTTACAGAATTTTTAATACAAAGAATAGTTCTATAAATAACTACACTACATTGGTTTTATATATTTTAGGAGTTCATGAGGCTTTGGAATTACGTGATGGAGACAAAGCTAATTATCACGGTAAAGCAGTTAGTAAAGCAATTAATAATATAAACAGTATAATTGCTCCAGAACTTATAAAAAGTGGTTTGGAAGTGACTAATCAGAAAGGTGTTGATGAATTTATGCTGAAACTGGATGGTACAGAAAATAAAAGTAAATTTGGAGCAAATGCTATATTAGGAGTGTCTTTGGCAGTTGCCAAAGCAGGAGCTGCTAAACGCCAAATCCCTTTGTATAAATACATAGCAGAGTTGGCTGGAAATAAAGATATTATTCTTCCTGTTCCTGCTTTTAATGTTATTAATGGTGGTTCACATGCTGGAAATAAACTAGCTATGCAGGTAAGGATGTTTAATTTTTAATTGCGTTCTATATAAATTTACTTGTACATGTAATTGCTGTAATAATTTAAATAGAAGCACTTGTGTATGAATTCTAAAATCCAATTCGACAAAATGGTAGAAATTACATTTTTTAACTCAAGAACGTGGCATATAAAGAAGGTGAAATCACTTGGCTGAAAGTCGTGGCACCTTACTTCCTTGCTTTCTTTTCTGTTCACGCCCATCTTTCCACTCATTCAGTGTATAAAGAAATATAACAACTGTATAACAAAGGCCATGCCATTCATGATTAATTATAAACACAGTTTAAAATAAAAAGAGATACCTACTGTTTTTTACTTCAATTTAGGTATTTCTAAATCCAACTGGAGCTATGTCTGTAGTAACATACTAACATAGTTTGAACATTAATGTCAGATAAAGATCTGATAAAAAGGCTTCTAGTAATATTTTCTTAAAACAAAAGCAAAATTCCTATTGAAAAATTTCTTTGAGAACTTTTATTTATGTATCTATGTATAATATCTTTGAAAAGGTGGCCGATAAACGGACGCGTCGACCTGTTGGAGAAAATAGAAGTATGCAAGTAGTGCCATCGCTTATTATGGGAATAATTTCACCTTCTTTATCCACCCTGCTTCACACATAGAAGGTATACTCTGTTTACTTTCTGTAGAGCCCAGCCCCCTCCAATGTGCTAGATGCACACCTACAAAATCGTAGGTACAATTTATTTCAAACGGCTAGAAATATGCCCCATCTCTTGCGTGGACGCGCCGTGACAAAATTCTTAATTTTATCATTTCATATTCAAAATATTTCTGTCTTGCTTACGTCTAGTGTGTATTCTTTCTATTACCCAGCTTTCTTCAGTCACATCTGTAACTGTTTGAAATGACCTTGTAGGAGTATGGAGCTGATATTCTCAACTCTTGCGTATTAAACACTTGTCCCTATAATTGCTAAAAGTCTAGTTTCGGCATGAATACTATTGCGAGTCAAAAATAAGTGTTAAATATCCAATGTAAAACAATAATTGCAAACGGTTTGCAATTTTTGAAGCGGAAAAGGACCAAAAATGTTTCATAATTCCACTTAATAAAGTTTTAGAACGTGTTGCAGGATATAACTTGGCAACAATTAAAGGTATATTAGCTGAGAAAAAGAAAATTAAAGAAGGAGAACAGTTATCCTTCAAAAAAGCAGGAAATAATCTCAGTAAGGTTTGCCTGAAATCAAGCTTGAATGTATTAAACAATTTGGCGAATCATTATGTATATCAGAAAAGTATATTGTACCGGGCACGAGTGTGTTTGTGTGCAATCGGCACACGTGTACGTGAACGGCTTATCAATTAGCCAACTAGCCGCGGGCGCCTTTCTTATGTGCGCCGTATTTGTAAATGTGTGTGTCGACCTGCATTCTGGGAAAGCAGTTAAACAGTCCAAAGAAAAAATAGAAACTATCCGGATGTTTCGAGAAGGTTCCCGAAAGTAAACAAAAGAGTATTTAAAGAAAGAGACGATCGCCAAGAGAAGTAGAAATAAATTGACCGTTGCAGAAGTGAATCCAGAAATAAATTGACAGTGATAGTGAAATAAATAGCGCAGTGAATAGTGATATCAACAGTAGTGTAAATAAATAGAATAATTCATAACCGAAGTNGTTCCAGAAAGTTTTAGAAATATCTGGAATGATCTGGAAAGTTCCAAATGTCCGCAATTAATTATCAAGGATTTCTACAATTTTCTAGATTTTGTCCAATTATTCTAGAATATTATAGAACGATCTACTATTATTAAGAAATTTTATAAAGGTACAGGGTGGTCTGTCATTATCGGGAATAATTTTGTGTTCTGCAACATTCTAGAACGATCGAAAACATTAAAAAATAAAGGACAAGCTGTCATTGTTAAGAATAATCTTGAATATTCTGGTATATAAACCGAAATTCCTTGACTTTTCGTCAGTTTGATTGTGTTTGCAGTCGAGTGAAGATCAATTGAAACTGACAGTGAACAGTAATTAAACAAGTCAAAGCGATTTTGACAAATGAAAAAGAACAAACGAATTGAGGTTTTACATCCAACACAACAAACTCTTATTAATTGAAAATAAAAAACAAGCATATGATATGATAATGGATTACTATAAAAACAAGCAAGGTGGTAAATGATTCCGGGAGAAGAGAAAATTTACGTGTCAATTGATACAATGACTGATGACCAAGAAAGCGTCAATTTCCCTACTGAATTTTTAAATTCATTAAATTTTACAGGAATGCCATTACACTGTCATATGTTAAAAGTTGGTTCACCAATTATTTTATTACGAAATCTGAATTCGCCGAAATTGTGTAATGGTACAAGGTGCTCCTATTTTGAATAATAGCGGACATGATTGGCTCTAATCAGTTTAACCAAATTGTTAACGTTGATAAGCGCCCAGGAAACAGGGGTCTCTCAATATCTAAGATAGAAATCTATAATTATTTACGTTAAAAGTGAATCCTTAACTATTTTATATATCATTAAACATGCGATGTATTTTAACCCGAGCAACGCCGAATTTCGCTGCTAGTAATTGTATACGAAAAAATATAGCATATCCTAAACATATGGAGGAGATAGCTATCTTTAGCCGACTAGCATGGATTCAAAGTGGCCAATAAGACATAACCATAGAAATTGTGGGTAGGATAACAAAACCTTTATCTACTAATGTATTTCTTATGCCACTTCCGCTCGTTAGATTTTGCCTATCAGTAGTTAGATTCCACCCCTTTCCTAATATCGCAGGGACTTAGAAAGCCTACATTATTTTTTATGCAATATTTTCTAAAAACGTGCATTTTTGTTATGATAGTGAATGACAGGACGGACGTTTCAGTAGTGATCAACTATTTTGTTAATGCTTACACTAAATACAAGATTGCTTGAATTTGTATGATTGCATGTTAACACCTACAACCAATGCATTATGTTTGCGCGCTCGAGTTATACTTGATTGATTTGTTAGTACAAGTAGCTATGTGCGCATTTCGTGCTTGTTTTGTAACTATGAACCAAACGAATCCTTTGTTATTGATCGTTACATGAGAGTATGTGTAAGTTAGATTTCTTGCAAGGTACACTTGCACATGTCATCTACATACATTATTGCACTTCGTTTTATACATATATTTCGAAAATTGAGTCCTTGAACCTTGACGAAACTCTTGTACAAACTAGAGTGGGTGGATCAGCTTGCGAGTTTTAATTTAGGGAGCCGGATCATAGGTTCAACCATAATGGGGGGAGGGTCTTAAAGAGAACCAGACTAAGACAAGTCCCTTACAGAGAGTTCAGTACTCAGGGTGGCAGAGATCACTAGAATCGGTATGACACACTAATGCACAATGCTGCTATGTGTAAAGCAACGGGAAACCACCACATTATGATAACCCAAGTAAAACATACCGAAACTAAATGATGGCGCCCTCTGTGGTAAATCACTCCGGACGTAAACTAGTCCCCCATTCGGGTGTCCGGGCGAGGATTACTTCGGGGGATGTCATCAATAAGTGCAATAGGGGTAGCTGCAATATTTCACGAGTCGGAGCGTGGATTGTTAGGACAATGAGCCAAGTAGGGAAATTGGAAAATTTAAAAGCTGAGATGAATAGATTAGAATTAGATATAGTAGGTATTAGTGAAGTTCGTTGGCCCGAAGCTGGAAACTTCTGGAGTGGGGACTACATATATAATATATACAGGATCGGAGGAAGGTAATTCGGCGGTAGGAATTGTAATGCGTAGGAAAGTACGGCAGAGTGTAGAAAGTTATTTACAGAAAAGCGATAGCATAGTTCATCATTATCATAAGGCCGTCAATCCTAAGACTGGTTGGACACGTACCTCCCCTTTTTCCTATCCTGAGCTAATTTTCGCATTTCCCTAAAACTAAAACATCCCACATCCTTAACTATGTTCGAACAATAATCTAATCGATGTCTACCTCTACACGTCTTAACTCCTGCCTCTGCCTCTAATGTGTCTCTGACTAGCCCTTCATGCCTCCTGAGAATGTGTCCTACCGACCTATCTCGCCGATTTCCTATTGATTCATCTGATCTTTTATTTCTTTCTAATACCTCTTCATTTCTTCTCTATCCTTGGTATCTTCATGATTCGCCTATAACGAACTTTTCTTTTCTTCCCTTGCATACCGGTATTTTTTTTTACTTTTATTTATTTTCATACAATACTGTTTTGTCAATACCGCTTCCATTTTATTTAAGATTATCTCTAACTCCTCCTTGCTAGATGCTAATAGTGCTATATCATCTGCAAATCTAAGCATATTAATCTTTTGCCTCTGTATTTTTCTCTAAAGTTGTCCTGTCTTTAATGATGTTGATCGTGTCTTCGATGTGTAAATTAAAATGTAGCGGTTACAGTTCTGACTCCCCTCCTAATATTTACTTCTCTACGTTACTGCTCAAGGCATACATGTAATACTCCTATATGGCCAGTTTCTATAAGTGGAAACTGTTCCTACAAAGTGAAACAGATAGTGTCTCGTTTTCTTTATCTCTGAGTCCCCGCATCTTTTTGTGAGCATATTCTGTTTCTCAAGCATGCGCACCATAGACAAGACTTGTAGTAAAACATTTTTGCAAACTTTTTTATAAAATAAATTTTATGGTTAACCTTGTTGTTTTATTCATTTATACTCAAGTAGACGAGTAGGGTATAATTAGGATTGCCAACAGACCGATCTTCCACTAGCCTGCCCGGTTTATCATTAATAGGGCCGGGTACCGCCAATCAGTACTAAAAGAAAATCGGGTTTCCTTCCATTCACACGAAAATTACAGTGACTTTATAGTAACAGTGTGGCCATAGAGTGGTATCGATTTCTATTGGCTGCGTCAACCAACGCCATGTTTCCTCCAAATTTGTTTGTTTACTATCTATCTACATCTGTATTTGCTGTTTTTTGAAAGTTTCTTGCGTAGTTTTGCGATAATCTGTGAAGTCTGTTCGGAATTTAAACTCTAGCATATTATCGCTTACTGATTTTTCGGCATTGTGCTTGTTTGAAAACGTAAAGACAAAAAATGGGTGTTGACATGGTGCAAAAATTATCCCCAGTTCAAAAATCATTTAAAATTAATAAGTGTTGCTCAGTACTTAAAAGAAGTATCAAAAAGTAGTTATGAAAGTGATGATCGAGGGTTCTTGGCTGAATTTCTAGATATTATCCAGCACAAAAGGATTACTTATTTATGCAACTCCAGTTCTAGAAAATTATGAACCACCAGTAGTTAATCTGTGCAATGCTGAACTTACCTCACTATATAACATTTGTGGCTATATTTTAAAAACTGTTAAAGCAAATTCTACAGTGTGCTTTAAGTGCATGCAGTCTGTTGGATCCAAACAGTTTCTAGATTTTAAGTATGCACAACTGGTCCATTTTAAACGTTTTCGAGATAATGCCCTTTTTTACTGCAATGAAGTAACTTTCGACTTATTAGTCAAAATGGAACAAGTGTTTCGACAATATTTTGATGTAGTTTCTAAACAAAAAAATGTTAATCTCAAGGATTTTTTTATAAATAAAGTTACTCAGGAATGTTTACCTTTTACACATGTTCTTGACTGTCACAATTTAAAGGCCAAACTTATTTCTAGATTTTTAGTTTTCCGCCTGAAAATTGCGAGCAAGAAATGTGAAAAGCAAAAACAGCAAGCTTATGCTAGTAAATCTGTAATGGCTTCTCACTTGTAATTATGCAAGGAACTACATGTAAGTTTTATGTCGTATCAAACTTAGTCATCTAGTTGTCTACGTCATTGTCTTATATCTACGTGACTAAGGTAACTGATAAACACCCTTTAAAAACAGCTAGCCATTTCGCTTGTTAATTGTCATATTCGTCCACAGAATTTGTCAATATAATCAGGACGAAATACCGACAATTGTATTGATTCAGGTGCGGTATTAATGTTAAAATAATGTTAGCGTTCATATAAATTGTAAGTGTCATTTTGTTATTTCATGTGTTTAATTACAGTTATTACTTGCTGCATCTACACTTGTGTTATATCTCTACCTTTCCTCGATTTTATTAAGTATCTGATTTCGAGACATATACATACAATATTTTACTCAGTAGCTACAGTTTGTTTAATTTCTATTTGCAATAATCCTGTTATAAGTCAGTCTGAGTGCTTTACACCTCTATTGATACAAATATCGTGCCGTTTTATGTGTTTTTTAATGTAATAAATCTTGAAAACACCAGAAATTGAGTATTGCGCCACGCTGCTGCATTTAAATTTGGAGGAAACATGGCGGCTCTCGCTCGTATGGCCACACTGTTACTATAGTCACTGTAACGAAAATAAACATGATCTGCCATATGTATATGAACACTGAGACTTATTACTTATTCTACAAGATGGTAGTTTGATCTGCCTACTTTCCGGGATTCGTCGAGTCTAGCAGTTGGCGCTGTGTATGCAGATGTTGTAGAATCTATGTTCGTGCTTGCTATTTCGTAATACTACAACGTTATCACTTATTATAAAATAACATAGAAGAATATATCCAGTAATCTAAATTGATTCCAAATTTTCAAATCACGTCGATGTAAGCATGGTGACCTTACGGAAACAGAAAATAAAGGGTCCACTACATGGTACTATGGTCCACTATGGGCATCACAAACAACATCTATTATTTGAATAAAATAATTCGAAGTGGTCTGTATTCTGTCGAAACTGCCAGACGCGGATCGCGATTTCGATCTTTTTGGATCTCATCAGCGCGTCGCAGGCAGCTTCGACAGAACACAGACCAACTTTTACCTGCTGTCTTAACAGTGCGTTT
>NW_020442456.1:250798-259470 GCF_000699045.2 Agrilus planipennis | reverse complement strand
CCGAGAAAGAAAGAAATAAATTGACCGTCGCAGAAGTAAATCCAGTAATAATTGACGGTGAAATAAATAGCGCAGTGAATAGTGATATATCAACAGGTAGTGTAAGTAAATAGAATAATTCATAATCTAAGTTTTATAATTTAATAGTGTTTTTAGGTTCTTCAATAATTAGTGCAAATAAATCGTTTTTGTCGTTATCAGTCTTCGAAGTTAATTTTGTTAAACCCACGAAAATTACAATTGGTGTCAGGTGTGGAGTTGAGTGAAAGACATTTCAATGACGAGGAAGTTGTACGAATTAAAAGTAGCTGAGTTAAGAAGAGAATTGGAAGAACGGGATGAAGCGACAAGCGGTAACCAAGCGGAACTTCAGTGGCAGCTCGCGGAAGGGTTGAGAAAGCCATGATCCTGAAACGTTCCTCTTCGAAGACGAAATGATGAAAAGTTTAGAAAAATTGGAAAATAAATTGGAAGAGAACAGTAAAAGTTTGGAAAATAAATTGGAAGAAAACACTAAAAGTTTGGAGAATAAATGGGAAGAAAAATTTAATAAGAATATTCAAGAAACAGAAGAGAAGATAAAAGTGCTGGAAGAATTGATTTTTAATGGAAAGATAAAACCAATCGAAAGGGATGTTGGCGCATTTCGTACACTCAACAAAGCCAGCCAAATCAGCTAAGGAAGCGGTATAGAGTCAAGAACACGAGTAAAACCACCAACGTTTGACATGGACCACATACCACAAGCAATTCGAGGCAGCTGCTAAGGCGCATAACTGGGCGCCTGAAGAAAAAGCCACTGCGTTGACCGTTGCGCTTCGTGGAGATGCATGTAACATTTTGAACACCCTTACCCCCGAAGAATTGGCGGATTATGAACAGTTGGTAAAACGGTTAGAGTTGCGCTACGGCGAGGTTCGTTTAACAGCGGTGTATCACATCCAACTGAAAACCCGTCAGCAGAAACCAACGCAATCCCTACAAGAATTCGAAGCCGATATTGCGAGCCTGTCTCGACTGGCCTATCCTAATACTCCAGAAGAATTGATGGAAAGGTTGGCAGTGGAGGCATTTACTGATGGACTTCGGGCCAGTAACACTCTACAACGAATACACCTTGACCGACCCAAGACGCTAGCTGATGTATTGGCTCGTGCATTGGAGTACGAAACTCGAAAGCTAAGATGTTGGAATTGCGACGAACTAGGTCATACGAGGAGGCAATGTAAGAAAAGTACTCCTTCCCCAAGTACTCGACGTCAACAGCAGGTAAATTCTGAAACAGTACCTGTATAAGTGGAGTGATTGACAGAGATTGTAGGAATCTAACCCGTGAGCAGAAATGTAAAGTGCAACATCTACTTTGTCAGAATGCCGACGTCTTTGAAACTGACAAAAATGGTAGGGGAAGGACCAATATCGTAAAACACAAGATCAATACCGGTAATGCGCAGCCTATTCGTCAAAGACCTAGACGGATTGCCCTTGGCCAAGAGGGAAGAAGCAGAGCGAATAATCCACGAAATGCAGGAGACCGGCATAATTGAGCCATCATCAAGTCCATGGACATCACCGGTAGTATTGGTAAAGCAGGATGGGACAACCTATTTTTGTGTGGATTACTGACAGCTCAACAACGTAACCAAGAAAGACAGTTATCCGCTACCACGGATTGATGACACCTTGGATATGCTTTCTGGCTCGAAAATGTTTTCCACACTCGATTTGAAGAGCGGAAACTGGTAAGTTGCTTTAGATGTTGCCGACAAGGAAAAGACCGCATTCTCGATCGGCACGGGCCTATGGCAGTTTACAGTTATGCCTTTCGGGTTATACAATGCCGGTCAAAAGGTTGATGGAGAAAATCTTAAGTGATCGAATTGGAAAGACCTGCTTGGTATACTTGGATGACATCATAGTGATTGGAAGCACTTTTAATGAACGCCTGCAGAATTTGCAAGCGGTATTCCAGCGGTTACGTGAGGCTAATTTGAAACTCATTCCGAAAAAGTGCTACCTTTTCCGCAAAGAAGTTTCTTACTTGGGACATGTTGTATCGGCGAAGGGCGTGGCCGTGGACTCAGAGAAGATAAAGGCCGTGAAAGCATGACATAAGAAACTTCTTGGGATTGTGCACGAATTATCGTTGCTATGTTTATGGATTCGCCAATATCGCCAAACCTTTGACACATTTAACCGAAACTGACCGCAAATTTCATTGGGATTCGGATTGTCAAACGGCATTTGAGACTTTGAAGCAGGCTTTAATCACAGCCCCCGTACTGGTATATCCTCGGCCAAATGGAGTGTTCATTTTGGACACCGACGCCAGCAATGTGGGAATGGGAGCCGTTCTTTCGCAGTTACAAAATGTCCAAGAGAAGGTAATCGGCTATTTTAGTAAGACCTTACCAAAAGTCGAAAGAAACTACTGTGTCACTAGGCGAGAGATGCTGGCTGTAGTCAAAGATGTAGAACATTTTTATAAATGCCTATATGGACGACTATGTCCTTCCGAACCAGGAGTCGGAAACCATAGTTGAGGAGCTGGTGAAACAGTTGATAAGTCATTTTGGGGTGCCCTTGGAGTTGCACTCAGACCAAGGGAGGAATTTCGAATCGGCTATATTCCGTTGAATATGTGTGCTCCTAGGAATAAAGAAAACCCGAACCACTCCACTCCATCCACAATCTAACGGCATGGTTGAACGAATGAACCGGACCTTGATTAAATATCTCTCCAAGGTAGTGTCTGACCACCAAAGGGACTGGGACCGCTATTTGCCTTTATTTTTAATGGCATACCGTTCATCTGTTCACGAAACGACTGGCCAAACACCTGCCAGTGTCCTTTTTGGAAGGGAGTTACGACTACCTTGTTACCTCAATTTCGGCTGTAAACGAGGAGATGACTTGGCTGGAGAAGATTATGTTATTAACCTCCGAAGAAAGCTTAACGATATCCACGAGTCGGTTTGTCTGCAGATTGCTACTGACAGGATTAAAGAAAACTACGATATCAAGGCTACAGCAGGTTGTTACCAAACTGGAGATCTTATTTGGTTGTATAATTCTCGTCGTCGCCGTGGACTATCACCTAAGTTCCAACAGAATTGGGAATGACCTTATAAGATAGTGAAGAGGATTAACGACGTGATCTACCGAATTAAGAAAACTCCAAATGGAAAGCCGAAGGTAGTCCATTTTAATAGCTTGGCTCCATTCGCCGGTGCAAATGAACAGGAGGCGCGGCTATTTGACGTAAAGCATGTTACGCCTTTTAATTCGAGAGTTACTTTTCCTGTTTATGGTCTTCTTGGCTACGATTTAACTTACCCCCCCCCACAAAAGAAACATTTTAAGATTTTATTAGTTAATATCCATATAGTTTGCGGCAGCTATGTTTTACAAAATCTGACACAAATCGCATGCATAAGAGGAGATTTATGTTATCCATCCCAGGAAAGAATGAGCTTGCGTCATTATAGGCGGAACAAAGAAAAATTGTTGATTCATATGCTCTTAGATACTGTAACCACCCGCAGGGTGTTACAAAATTGATAAGAATTGGTCAATGAGTTATTCATTTTTTTTTTTTGAGCCATTTAGGTAGGTATATATTCGTTCTAGTTAATTTTGGTTTATTTTTACAAGATGAATAGTTTCTCTTCGTGTAGATTACGCAATTTGATTCTTAAATATTGATTTAGGGGTAGATGCAATATTTCAGGAGTCGGGGTGTGGAATGTTAGGATAATGAGGTAAGTAGAGAAATTGGAAAATTTGAAAGTTGAGATGAATAGATTAGAATTAGATACAGGGCATTAGTGGAGTCCGTTGGTCCGTAGCTGAAGACTTCTGGAGTGGAGACTTTAGAATAATACATACAGGATCGGAGGAAGAAATTGTATGGCGTAGGAAAGCAGGACAGAGTGTAGAAAGTTATTCAAAAAAAAGCGATAGGATAGTGATTATTAAATTAAACTCGAAGCCGGTAAAAACGGTATTAGTGTAGGTCTACATGCCTACATCATCTTACAATGATGAATACGTAGCGACGGTTTATGCAGATGTAGAAGACGTGTCAAGTTTAGTGAAAGGGCAGGAAAACTTAATAGTTGTAGGAGACTTAAACGCAGTAATAGGTAAAGATAAAGACGGTGCAGTAGCAGGTTTTTTTAGATTAGGGAATAGAAATGATAGGGGAAATAGACTGATAAAATTTTGCGATAAAAATAACTTAGCCGTCGCGAATACTTTTTTCAACCATCACGTTAGGAGGCGCTATACGTGGAAGATGCCAGATTATGATTTACAAAGATATTAGTTAGATTACATACTTGTCAGGCAAAAATCAAGTGAAGGAGCATAGGAGTTATCCAGGAGCAGATATAGGTATCGATCATAACGTAGGAGTTATGAAGACCAATCTTAAATTGAAAATTATGAAAAAGAGGGAATGTAGGAGACGTATTGATCTAAAAAAACTAAAATAAACGAATGTTAGGGACATAGAGACAGAATGGAACTGAACCAAAAATTAGCAGAATGATTTTAGTTAACCGAGAAGGCAGGTAAATCAGGACAGAAGGAGTAGTAGGGTTATAAAGCAGAATTTATTTTGCTATTCATTTACTGTTTTGTCAAGACGAAGCTCTCTATTGAAGAGCTTTTGTTTAGAGAGGGGGAGTCCCTGTATGTTGTACTTTTGTTGTTCTGAACTGTCATAAAAATTAGAGGCAGTGATCCACAGTGACAGGTATCACCCACCTTATAATGGGAACATGGTTCTTGTCGGCCACTTTCCCAGCCTTTGTTTATTTTGTCATTTATTAATTATTTAAGGTTTATTATTCTAATTGGGTTTGTTGGGATTTTCCCAATCCTTGAAATGAATGTTTTATTTCAGGTCCCTCAAAATTTCAACGTATACATCTAAATATATAAATAAAATTATTATCATCTGAATTTCTGTGTATTGTTTTGTTATCACAACGTAAATATAAAAGGTCCTGCCACTATTGACTATCAAATTCTTCGATTAAATAAATACGATACTAGATTTTACAAGTTCGTATCTGATCGGGCGGATCGGTCACAATTCTAGTAAAACTCCTAATTCCATCTAGCAGAGATTAGTAGCGTATAGCGCTATCCTTTTTCAATGCTATATTTATCG
Organism: Agrilus planipennis; assembly: GCF_000699045.2. Taxonomy (NCBI): domain Eukaryota; kingdom Metazoa; phylum Arthropoda; class Insecta; order Coleoptera; family Buprestidae; genus Agrilus; species Agrilus planipennis. Next base: position 254,291 of record NW_020442456.1, on the reverse strand, counting down.
AATTATATTCCACAGTCCTGTCATTTATTAGTTCACTATTCTTTTCTGTTTGTCTAAATTTTGTCAATTTAGGAACAGGATAGTGAACATCAATTTCCTGGAATAGATAATAGTTGATTGACTTTGTATGTTATTGGTTATGGGTAATAGAATTAAATATTGAAAGTCTAATTTGTTGAAAATTTTTAGGAGTTTATGATTCTTCCGACTGGAGCCGGATCGTTCACTGAAGCTATGAAAATGGGTTCTGAGGTGTATCACCACTTAAAGAATGTAATAAAAAACAAATTTGGTTTAGATGCTACAGCTGTTGGTGATGAAGGTGGTTTTGCTCCTAATATTCAAAGTAATAAAGAAGCACTTAATCTTATAAATGAAGCTATTGCCAAGGCTGGTTACACTGGAAAGATTGATATTGGAATGGATGTAGCAGCATCAGAATTTTATAAGGACGGTTAGTTGTTTTTAGAATTTAATTTTATCTACAATTTTAAAAAATCGATATACGTAATATGGATTTCTTTTTGAAATGAAACTTATTTGCGCACGGTAGGGTAAGTTGGCTTCATGCGAGTTGCAATGTAACGAAATCATGCAACGAAATCATGGCCGAGAAGAGGGGGGACCCCTCTTCTCGGCCACGTAGTCGAGTTCGTAGTGGGGATCGCTTGAGCCGTGAGCGCGCTTCAATGCAACGTTCGTTACAGGCAACTCCGGCATGTATAGTGTAGCCCTAACAAAATGTATGAATGTATTTTTTTGTGTTTGTGTATGTGTGCATACACTACAGTTGAAACGACGCCACTGACTAACCTAGACGCCTCAGTTAGCCCATGTGGCGTTGTATACACCGGAGTATTTTGTGGAAAATTTAGTGAAATATATAATTACATATTTCGTATTTTTATGTCTAATGAAATCAGTTTGTTCGGCAACGTAAATAACGAACCGAAGGTAAGGTTCAGAGAATTATAATGGAAGTGTCGCCTGGTAGATATATATAACAGTTTTAACCCAAAATTTATCCAAAAGAAAATTTCTTCGCCGAACTCTCGAGGGGGATATAAAGAAATTTTTTTCCAGGGGGGTTTCATACATATCCCCCCAGTGGTGACCCCTGCGGGAGGGGGAGGAGAGACTAAGACTATATACTTGCATCGCTTCGTGAATAATATAAAAAATACATTTTCCACCTTGACTCCCGTAACTCGGGAGGTAGTAAGTGTATTGGGGAGTTTGATATTGATATTGATAACAACTCAGGGCACCTCCCAGAGTTTCCTAGACTCCCTCTCATCACTTCCTTACTTGCTTTACTACAGCCAACGGCATTTAAGTTGACATCAACTTCATTATTTCATAACGACCTGTATATTATGACGGTTTTAAATTTTACTTCTTCACGATTTTACGTAGATTTTCATAAAGCTTATCTACCTCTAAAATTTATGATTTTCGAGATATTGATTTTTTAAAAAAGTAGCACAGCAGTAGGTAGCGAAAAAGCACGCCTATTTTACAGTGTAAAAACGGGAGCAACAATACTCCCAGGAGAAGTAGCTAAAGCCTCAAGCTTCTCGTATATATATTAGATATTTAATGGCGGATTTGGTTAGCTTCAAACAACCCGAATTAACGAAATCAGCTGATAATAATTAAATGTATTAGTTTAATCGTTCGGTATGCCTCTCATTTAGCTTTAAGAAATTGTTTTCCCTTCTGGTAAACTCGTGTGTAATAGCTTGAACCATCAAACTAATACATTTGATTATTATCAGCTAATATCGTTAATTATTTAATTTTATTTACGATTCGTTTGCTTTTTTGCTAATGTTATCATTGGTTTACTGTATTGCAATTGATTTCTTAAAATCCTTCTTAATTTGAATACGTATTTACATTTTCATTCTTAATAACAATAATATTCAGTAGTTGACACTGAGAAGCAAAATATTTAATTACTAAACTGTCAGAATGGGCGTTTGAGTGACTCAATTAACTTGTATTATTTGTTTTGTTTTGCTAAGAATTTCGCAACCATTTTTGAAATAAAATTAAAAGATTTTAATTGCTTTCACAAAGTACAGTAAATAATTTGAAACTTAAAGATGAGTATAGGGAATCATAGTATCATTCTAAAAAGAATAAAATTGTGCATACAGGGTGTTCCATTAAAAAAAATGGATTTACAATTGCTTGAAATTAATCAAATTCGCGGTTAAATATCTAAAACCCTGTATATTATGATGTTCGTGGGTATAACAAAATTAACTTCTAAAACTGATAACGACAAAAAACTACTTTATTTACACTAATTATTAAAGAACTTAAAAACACTATTANTTCCATTAAAAAAAATGGATTTACAATTGCTTGAAATTAATCAAATTCGCGGTTAAATATCTAAAACCCTGTATATTATGATGTTCGTGGGTATAACAAAATTAACTTCTAAAACTGATAACGACAAAAAACTACTTTATTTACACTAATTATTAAAGAACTTAAAAACACTATTAAATTATTACTAAACATAGGTTGTGAATTATTCTATTTATTTACACTACTGTTGATATATCATTATTCACTGCGCTATTTATTTCATTGCTATCACTGTCAATTTATTTCTGGATTCATTTCTGTAACGGTCAATTTATTTCTACTTCTCTCGGCGATCGCCTCTTCCTTTAAATACTCTTATGTTTACTTGCGGGAACCTTCTGGAAACATCCGGACAGTTATTTTTTTTCTTTGAACTGTTTAACTGCTTTTTCAGAACGCAGGTACGATACACACATTTACAAATACGGCGCACATGAAGAAAGGCGCGAAACACACTCGTGCTCGCTACAATATAAATGTCAAATACGTATGCTTTTTCGTTACCTACTGCTGTTACTTTAAAAAAAATAGTAATATCTCGAAAACGATAAATTTTAGAAGTAGGAAAACCTTATGAAAGTCTACCTAAAATCATACGTATAATTCAAAACCGTCATAATATACGTGTTGTATTTGAAATAACGAAGTTGATATCAACCTTCGGTATAACCGGAAGTGTTGCATAGATGCCTATATTGTAATTCAGGAGAGTATAACGTTATTGTATAAATTTTCAAAATTTAAATCGAAGTGGGTAGTCACCGTGAGACTCTCTGTAGGTATACAAATGGGTGCTTCCATGGAAATAGAGCAACTCTATGATGTAATTAGTCTTTACTATTTTTTACATACTGTGCAATTTTAAATTAGTGTGATTTATGACTGATCGATAAGAATAATTAATGTTCAAAAGGACCAGTCACTTTGTTTAGTATTTTAAGAGAAATTCAGGTTTTTGTAAATTTAGACGACTAGGGACTGACAGATAGCTACGGACTGATGAAAATTATGCTGATATACTGTAATATAAGATTTTTTAAGGCAATTAATGTAATAAAATAAGACTCCTACACAGGCATAGCTTCACTTTTATTAGGAACGTATTTTAGAC
>NW_020442456.1:235762-250012 GCF_000699045.2 Agrilus planipennis | reverse complement strand
TTAAACAATTTCCTTTGTAAATATGTATTTTATAGGTATATAACTTCAACAAATTTCAGTCATTTATCATATGTAATAGTCACTACTAGTTGGCCGTTTACGAGTGAGATTTCATTCACTTAAAAGGCGATATCCACTGACAAACAATCTGTACCGATTCGTAGAAGCTGTAGGTATCGCTTAAGCATATAAAATTATCCAAATGGTAATTTATTCTGTAAAACATTCGAATCACGGCTTTTTCGAAAATGTAACTTTTTCTAGTTGGAAATGACTTAATTATGAAAAACTTGCATAAGAGGGGAAGACCTTTCTTTGTAAATATTTTGTTAGATTGCACTTCACAGTTGACAGTTCGTGTTGACAGTCGCCATCTCAATTTCCATTAACAATTAAACTCCCATAGTGCGGTTTTTAGTTAAAAAAAAAAGGTATATTTATAAGTAATTCAAAAGAAAACGTTGGAGGAAGGGTGTTTTAAACAATTTCCTTTGTAAATATGTATTTTATAGGTATATAACTTCAACAAATTTCAGTCATTTATCATATGTAATAGTCACTACTAGTTGGCCGTTTACGAGTGAGATTTCATTCACTTAAAAGGCGATATCCACTGACAAACAATCTGTACCGATTCGTAGAAGCTGTAGGTATCGCTTAAGCATATAAAATTATCCAAATGGTAATTTATTCTGTAAAACATTCGAATCACGGCTTTTTCGAAAATGTAACTTTTTCTAGTTGGAAATGACTTAATTATGAAAAACTTGCATAAGAGGGGAAGACCTTTCTTTGTAAATATTTTGTTAGATTGCACTTCACAGTTGACAGTTCGTGTTGACAGTCGCCATCTCAATTTCCATTAACAATTAAACTCCCATAGTGCGGTTTTTAGTTAAAAAAAAAAGGTATATTTATAAGTAATTCAAAAGAAAACGTTGGAGGAAGGGTGTTTTAAACAATTTCCTTTGTAAATATGTATTTTATAGGTATATAACTTCAACAAATTTCAGTCATTTATCATATGTAATAGTCACTACTAGTTGGCCGTTTACGAGTGAGATTTCATTCACTTAAAAGGCGATATCCACTGACAAACAATCTGTACCGATTCGTAGAAGCTGTAGGTATCGCTTAAGCATATAAAATTATCCAAATGGTAATTTATTCTGTAAAACATTCGAATCACGGCTTTTTCGAAAATGTAACTTTTTCTAGTTGGAAATGACTTAATTATGAAAAACTTGCATAAGAGGGGAAGACCTTTCTTTGTAAATATTTTGTTAGATTGCACTTCACAGTTGACAGTTCGTGTTGACAGTCGCCATCTCAATTTCCATTAACAATTAAACTCCCATAGTGCGGTTTTTAGTTAAAAAAAAAAGGTATATTTATAAGTAATTCAAAAGAAAACGTTGGAGGAAGGGTGTTTTAAACAATTTCCTTTGTAAATATGTATTTTATAGGTATATAACTTCAACAAATTTCATAGTCATTTATCATACTTAATAGTCATTACTAGTCTACTGACAAACAAATACTACATACGCATATATAATTATCTAAATGGTAATTTATTCTGTAAAACATCTTTTTGGAAGTGACTTAAAATGGCCTAATTATGAAAGACTTATATGAAAAAATCTACAACATACTAAAATTTAAAGTTCATCGGTCGTATGCAAGCTCAGCGATAGTATTACCCAAATTTTTATCGAATATTTCAGGGGTAAAGGAGGGAGATAATTATTTCCTACCTTAATTTAACTTAGACTTACATTTTGTTAAGGTGGGAGACAGTCTCCTCGCTGCCAGAAGACTGACAAGAAGCGGGTGGTGATAAAACGAAAATGGGAAAATGAAAATATAATCGGGGTAGTTGTTGAAGGTCAAGTGGGTTTTCGGTGGATTCGAACGAAATTCTAAGAAGTTTTTTATGATTCCTGTGCCAGGCAGAACATCCGACACGCTGTTAGATCCTATTTAACAAAAAATTCTGCCTGGCACAGTTATCATGTCGGATTGTTAGAAAAATTAGCCTCTATAGTCACAATTATAAACATTTGACGGTGAACCACACATATAACTTTGTGCAAATCGATGCACATAGGCAAAATATCAATAGAACTTGGCGGGATATCAAGTAAGACATCCCGAAATATGGACGCAGGCAAGTTAATTTTACAGGCTACCTTNTTTCATATTATATGATTGTTTTACTAACTAATATTACTATGTTAAACTTTTATTACACTCGGGAAAAGCACCTGCCAATAAATTTTTAGTGTATTATATTGAAATTAATGAGACTGTAAAAGTTGTTTTGATTTTATTTTTTTTTTTATTTTCTATGTCAGATTGAGATGGAAACGGTATAAATTAGATTTATTTTTTATTTTTAGGAAAGTATGACCTGGACTTTAAAAACCCTAATTCCGATAAAAATAACTGGTTAACACCTGACCAGCTTTTGGATGTTTACTTAAGCTTTTTGAAGGAATTTCCAGTTGTTTCTATTGAAGATCCGTTCGACCAAGATGATTGGAATGCTTGGTCCACCATTACTGCGAAAACAAATATTCAAATAGTTGGTGATGACTTGACTGTTACTAACCCAAAACGTATACAAACAGCTGTTGAGAAGAAAGCTTGCAATTGTTTACTACTGAAGGTAGGTCTAAGTTTTAATTTACATTACAAGTATGCAATATATAATATATACATTTTTACCTTTTTGGTAAAACTTCCGTATGGTGGCTTTTTCGAAAATGTAACTTTTTCTAGTTGGAAATGACTTAATTATGAAAGACTTACATAAGAAAAGACCTTTTTTTTTGTTTTTTTTTGTAAATATTTTGTTAGACTGCACTTCGCAGTTGACAGTTCATTTTGACAGTCGCCATCTCAATTTCCATTAACAATTAAACTCCCATAGTGCGGTTTGTAGTTAACAAAAAAGGTATATTTATAAGTAATTCAAAAGAAAACGTTGGAGGAAGGGTGTTTTAAACAATTTCCTTTGTAAATATGTATTTTATAGGTATATAACTTCAACAAATTTCAGTCATTTATCATATGTAATAGTCACTACTAGTTGGCCGTTTACGAGTGAGATTTCATTCACTTAAAAGGCGATATCCACTGACAAACAATCTGTACCGATTCGTAGAAGCTGTAGGTATCGCTTAAGCATATAAAATTATCCAAATGGTAATTTATTCTGTAAAACATTCGAATCACGGCTTTTTCGAAAATGTAACTTTTTCTAGTTGGAAATGACTTAATTATGAAAAACTTGCATAAGAGGGGAAGACCTTTCTTTGTAAATATTTTGTTAGATTGCACTTCACAGTTGACAGTTCGTGTTGACAGTCGCCATCTCAATTTCCATTAACAATTAAACTCCCATAGTGCGGTTTTTAGTTAAAAAAAAAAGGTATATTTATAAGTAATTCAAAAGAAAACGTTGGAGGAAGGGTGTTTTAAACAATTTCCTTTGTAAATATGTATTTTATAGGTATATAACTTCAACAAATTTCAGTCATTTATCATATGTAATAGTCACTACTAGTTGGCCGTTTACGAGTGAGATTTCATTCACTTAAAAGGCGATATCCACTGACAAACAATCTGTACCGATTCGTAGAAGCTGTAGGTATCGCTTAAGCATATAAAATTATCCAAATGGTAATTTATTCTGTAAAACATTCGAATCACGGCTTTTTCGAAAATGTAACTTTTTCTAGTTGGAAATGACTTAATTATGAAAAACTTGCATAAGAGGGGAAGACCTTTCTTTGTAAATATTTTGTTAGATTGCACTTCACAGTTGACAGTTCGTGTTGACAGTCGCCATCTCAATTTCCATTAACAATTAAACTCCCATAGTGCGGTTTTTAGTTAAAAAAAAAAGGTATATTTATAAGTAATTCAAAAGAAAACGTTGGAGGAAGGGTGTTTTAAACAATTTCCTTTGTAAATATGTATTTTATAGGTATATAACTTCAACAAATTTCAGTCATTTATCATATGTAATAGTCACTACTAGTTGGCCGTTTACGAGTGAGATTTCATTCACTTAAAAGGCGATATCCACTGACAAACAATCTGTACCGATTCGTAGAAGCTGTAGGTATCGCTTAAGCATATAAAATTATCCAAATGGTAATTTATTCTGTAAAACATTCGAATCACGGCTTTTTCGAAAATGTAACTTTTTCTAGTTGGAAATGACTTAATTATGAAAAACTTGCATAAGAGGGGAAGACCTTTCTTTGTAAATATTTTGTTAGATTGCACTTCACAGTTGACAGTTCGTGTTGACAGTCGCCATCTCAATTTCCATTAACAATTAAACTCCCATAGTGCGGTTTTTAGTTAAAAAAAAAAGGTATATTTATAAGTAATTCAAAAGAAAACGTTGGAGGAAGGGTGTTTTAAACAATTTCCTTTGTAAATATGTATTTTATAGGTATATAACTTCAACAAATTTCAGTCATTTATCATATGTAATAGTCACNTGTTATATGAATATAGGTTAAGTTACATTATTGTTAAAGTTTATGATTTTATTTTAAAAAAAAAAAAAATACAGTTCGATGCATTACAGCATTAACTTCTTCAATTGTCAAAATGCCTTAAACACTATAGAATAATGTTCATTTGTGTATTTGTAATAAACATTTTATTTGAACTTATGATTCTTTTGGAGAAAAGAAAATGTGTGATTATACAAATGGCGTCTAGAATTTTTTTTTGGGATTTGCTTGGTCGGAGTCGCGGGTATCACGTAATTCGGCGGTGACATTATCTTCTTAACATACGTATGGCTAAACAAGCCCCTCATTAGCACCGCTCCATTAAGAACAATAACCTTAATATTTTTTTTAAGGTCGTTTTTTACACTATGGGACAGACGTGTTAACATATGGCTTTAGTACTCAATCATGTGGTAGTATTTATTCAATGCAATGTTTTTTTATACAGGTCTGCGCTGTTATTCACCGGTTACTATGCATCAATTTAAGTCGCATCGACGCATTTCACCCTCGGAATGTTCTGGGCTTCAATATGTAAAAAGCGCCACATTTTGCTTATCATCGCCACATTTGCATTGCAGTTTAACTGTAACATTTCAGAAACTACTTCCGGAGATACAGCGTTTTGGAAACAAAAAGCGTCAATATAGACGCTGTCGCGGTAGTCCAAAGTGTCAAATAGAATCTTTCTTCCTAAAAGTGAAGCTACATTTTGCGGTATTGTCATTATATCCGTGACAAAATTCCACGAAAGCACTGCTGAAAGATAATTTCTAACGCGCCCAGACATTGTCGATAAGTTTTTTTTTTCAATGTCACAACTACACTTTTTCATTATGTACTTCACCTCAACGGTACATTTAAAGCAATCCATCACAATTACTACTTCTTATTTTATTTACATTTACGCACATTAAAACTACTACAAACGTTTAAAATACAATTTATGTCTAACCTAACCTAATATAAAATAAAACACGATTAAGCGGGTATCATATCGAACGAACAAAACTTAAACTATAGAAACGAACTCAGAAACAGTCGAGTGGTGAAAGCATCGACCTATACTAATGGACGTGCCATAGCCGTATGTCAATGTAATAATTTCTTGGCTCGAAAAGAGTGAGGTAGATGGCGTATAGTTTCGGACTAGCGCCATCTCTTTCATTACACGCGATTGGCTCGGTTTTCACGACAGAAACGGCATTTGCGCCCTCAGTACTACATAAGTACGCATACCACAATTCTGATCGCTAAGGCACGTCCATTGGTATATGTTGATGGATGGAAGCATCGACGTTTACTAATGGACATGCCTTAGCGATCAGAATTGTGGTACAATAAAAGAAAGAGATGGAACGATGTTTCGGACAATATCCATCTCTGCCACGATAGTGGGTAAGCGTGTCATGAAAGAGATAGCACTAGTCCGAAACCATACGCCATCTCCCTCACTTTTCGATCCAAGAAATTATTACGACATACGGCTAAGGCACGTCCATTAATATATGTCTATGTGTGGAAGTAAGTTCCCGTTGTGATATGGACAGCCGTGACTATTACCTATCACACGTCTGTGATTAGTGACTGTGAAATTTGCAAAGGTTATGTACTCATAAAATATTTATTTACATAAGAAATTGTTTAAAACACCTTCTCTTCGACTGTTTTCTTGTTCTTCTTCAATAAATATACTAATGTAAGCTTTTTATAAAATAAAAAAGTTATTTCCGGAAAAGGGGACGACTTTTATATAATAGCAGTTGTCAAAATGATCTGTCGGTTAAACTTCCAAATCGCGGTTTTTTCGAAAATGTAACTTTTTCTTAATAATAATAAATAAATAGATGCTGTTCCTATTTGAGGAAGAAAAAAAAAACTTTTGGGTGTTTCATTCCCACCAGCCAGTAATGTTGGTGGGCGGGCAGTCCCTCCGGACTATGCCGGAAGGTAGGGCGGAAGGTCCTCTTTAGCCTGCTTTCAGGAATCGTGGGAATGGGTGGGTGGTGGTTCGGGTGAGAAAGACGAGACGGACGAAATGAAGACAGAAGAGAGTGAAAGATTATCTGTGGAATATTACTGCCTCAGCATTTGCCTAAGTGATCCAAGGAAACCACAGAAAAACTTGGACCAAGGCAGACGGACCCGGAATCGAACCGGCGTCCTCCCGAATGCTAAGCAATGGTCTAGACCTCTAGGCCATGCCGCTCGGTGGAAGGGGGGCATTGTTGCATACCTTAACCTAACCTAACTTAAGTTGGTTTGTACTGTATTACGTTAAGTTGAGTAGGTTAGATTAAGGTATTCAACAGTGTCCCCCTTCCCCTATTTTATATACATACATTATATCTGTACCTTCCTCGAATGGTGATAATTTCGATATATTTAAATTGTATAAACAACTGTTGAGAGGGTATCACTTTTTAAGTGAATGCATCTTGAACTGTAGAGACGAAGTCAAAAACGGCTGAGTATTGACTGTTATCTATGATAAATGACTGTGAAATTCCTATAGGTTATATACTTGTATGGTACCTGTAAAATATTAATTCAAAAAGAAAATTATTTAAAACACCTTCCCCCTGATTATTTCATGTAAGTTTTTCATAATTAGGTCATTTTAAGTCATTTCCAGTAAAAAGAGTTGTTGCATTTTCGAAAAAGCCGTTTTACCAAAAATGCTGTTAATAATAAATTATTAGAACTGTTTATTATATACGTATACATTTAATGTCTGCATAGTAAAATAAATGGTTCAATGGCAACAAGGCTTACTTGGTATGCGTGCGGGCGCGGATTTTTAACGAAACTGTATGCGGGCATATGTTCTATATCGAATATTTCGGGGCGGAGGGGGTGGGGAGATAACTGTTTCTCACTTTACCTTAGCCTACTCTGTCATACCAAACCTAACATAACTTAAGCTTCTTCCTTATTCCACATTAGTCTAACTTAGATTAGGACAGTTACCTCCCCACTTCCTCCGAAATATTCTATAAAGTATATATGCCCACATATAATTTTATCAAAAAAATGTAAAAAAGAAAAACACTACTTGGGTGGAATTTGTGATAGGAAAATGTTAAAGTCAGACGTAGAGAACGTGCTCTGTGTGGAAAACCTTTTTCGAACAGTTTTACATAATGCTGTCGAGTGGAAATTTTGAAATTTAGTAAAAGAATACCTGGGACTACGGTCCTAATAACTTTGTAAGTTAGAGATAATTCCAAGAGCATCTTTGTTTTACTTTTTTTTTTAATTAAAATTACATTGATTTTATGAATTTTTCGTTACACCTATTGTTGGTATTTTAAAACTTTATGTTTTCTAAACAACAATACATAGGGAATTAAGAGATATCACTTGACTACCATTATTATTTGTAAAAATTTGGGGGAGAGATTTTGCTACGTTTTTGCGGCAAAAGTTGCCCTTTCTGAGAAACAGCCTTGACATGTTTTTGGATTTTGTCGATAAGTCCTTTCTCAGTCTGTAATGCCTTGCGGCAATAACTTACTTTGAGTTTGGACATTTAAAATTACACCAAATTTTTCTTCCACCCAAAATCGCCGGCATTATTATATTTTTTATTTTAAAACTAATATTTGGCATTCAGTGAAAGACTGATATTGATTGATATGGTCACATATTTGTAACTACTTTTTATAAAGGTTTCTGTTATTTTCAAAATTAATGGTACTTTACTGTTACACAAATTTCATATTTCATTCCAAAACTTGGACACGACTGACAAATTATCAAATCTGATGATGTCATTATGTGTTTTAAACCATACAGGGCTTTTTATAAAGAGTAACTACTTTTTTCGTAATTTTAATAAAAAAATTTCAACATATGCTAACTTAAACAGACATACTATATATACGTATATGTAGGAATACGGTGACATAGTACCACTAGTTTCAATAATATCTTGTTTATATGGCAACTTCAGTATGATCAGTAATTTATCGGAATTTACTATCCACATATGATAGTCTCGTTAGACTGTTGACTAATAACTTTATGTTCTTCTATCATGATTGCATACTACCCTTGATTTGATGTTAAAATGAAATACTTTTTAGGTGAACCAAATTGGTACTGTGACGGAATCAATTCAAGCACATTTATTGGCTAAAACAAATGGATGGGGAACTATGGTGTCTCACAGGTCTGGAGAAACTGAAGATACTTTTATTGCTGATCTTGTAGTTGGCCTTTCAACTGGCCAAATAAAGACTGGAGCGCCTTGCAGGTCCGAACGTTTGGCCAAATACAACCAAATACTGCGCATTGAAGAGGAGCTTGGAGCAAGTGCAAAATATGCCGGAAAATCATTTCGTAAGCCTTAATTGGCGATAAATGTCTATGGTCTTCTAGTAGATCTAATTCTAATATTTTATGTATTGTAAAAAGATGTACCAACAGCTTCAGAAATATAAATACTTCAATATACGTTCAATATATCTCTCATAGATTTGTTTTGACGCGGTTGCAGGGAGCTGTTCTTCAAGTTAAAAACATTTGATGATTGGGAAGAAGTTGTGCACAATTTTTTTTGGCACGTTATTGTGACTATCGAAAAAAGCTTGAAATTACCTCATAAATGTAATATTTACAGATAGGTAACATAAATAAACCTTTCAAATCAGTTTATTTATTTAATCGAAGAAATTGCCAGTGATCGTGATCATCAATAGTGGTAAGATCTTTTTTACTTACGTTATTTAAAATTCGTAACTTAATTCGAAGTGGTCTGTATTCGTAACTTACTTCATATTTTTTTTGTGTTACATACCAGTTACATTATATACAACGTAGGGACAGAAATCCGAATATGTACTTTATTTATTCCTTTTTTTAATTTGTGAAACCATAGAATGATCCAACATTTGTTGGAAGGGAAAACGCTAATCAGATCATTATATCTTTGGCTATACCGTGAATATTAGGTGTAAGTAACCTTAACAATATTACAAGTCAATGTTAAGTCAGTAATTTTGCATTAGTTAAAGGCCAACAAGCGCCATTTATACAAACTCAGGGGATTTAGGATTCGATACAGGTGTATCAGCAATAAAAATGAAATACCAAAAGTTGGGTGTTGGTACAGTCCGATATGGTCAAAGCATTGCACAAACAGATGGTGTAGGCTACGCTCTTGCATCGTCCGCCTTGACTAGGGAGAAAGAAGAGACTGTAATTGATTATAGCCACACCTTCGGTAGTGCATGTTAGAATACCTGTTGTCTCAATTTAGTCATTTATCAAAGGTCACAGGTCACAAGTAATAGTTTGTTTGTAAGTATTGGTGTCGATACATTTCATTGAAGGTCATTGCCTTTGTTATATTAGAATTCGAGGCCTCCCACTGAATTGTATCGCCTTTATTATATTGGGAGTTGAGACATCCCATTGAAGGGTATCACCTCTATTTATAAGGTTGCTCAATATATCCCACTGAATGATATTGCTTCTAATTTATGGCAGTTCAGAACTCCAAAAGTATGACAACTTGCATGGACTTCCTCTTCTTTAACCAATAAATTATACCATAAGTAATCCTACAATTATTGAAAATAAAGTGAATTAAATTACCAAAATACGTATTATAAAAACAAAGAGTAATAATTAAAGTTAATGTGAAAGCGATGGTAGCTATACACATTTGTTACGAGGCATAAAGGTGAGAATTTGAATAAGGTGGAAAAATCAAGTTATAAAATAGTAAAATTGTGCCAGTGGCATTAACCTTCGCTCTGAGTGTCATTGACTTCTGAAACATCTGGAAAGAACAGAGAGCTAGAACTGTACGAACAGGGACGAGCTTCGCTAACGGTGACAGAATAGCGTGTGATAGTGCTTTGGGTTTCTAGGACTTTAAATACGGCGATGGCGGACTTTATCAGCGTATGTTGCACGAAGAACCTCGGTGTTAGATGTATTTGACTAATTCTAAGTGAAGTAGTCTGATTCCGGTGTGATTTATGCTGCTTAGTAGGAAGAAGTTTAAGGTTAGCCAGTACGCCAGTAGAATGCGTTTCCTATGCCCCCCAATCGGTAGGTAACAGTACAGCGAGAGAGCTTTTGTTTTATGATGTAATATAGTAGTAGTATGTAAGTAGTACGTAATCGATGCTGCAGTTGTGGTACTGTTCCCATATATAATAAAGTATGTTACCTTGCTTATTAGAAAAAGTGTTTTCCAATTGTATTATTTATCCCGTACCTCCTTGACAAAACACTCGATAGGTGGCAATAGCCAGTCAGGTAATAGAGCAACGACCAGCGTTACCCAGACAGGCGACAACGAATCTATTTAAAATGTGGCAGAGCAACGAACGGACTCAGTGGAAGCCAGATCAAACCATAGACATATATTAATGGACGTACCTTAGCTGTATGTCATTGTAATAATTTCTTGACTCGAAAAGTGAGGGAGATAGCGTATGGTTTCGGACTAGTGCTATGTCTTTCATGACACGCTTACGCACTGTCGTAAAAGAGATGGATATTGTCCGAAACTTCGTTCCATTTCTTTCTATTGTTGTACCACAATTCTGACCGCTAAGACATGTCCATTAGTAAACGTCGATGGATCAAACGCAGGGCGTTGGACTGCACGCTACAACAGTCATATGACTCTATAACGAGTTACGGGAAAGAAATTTCAGTAGATGTTATCTCGAGCGTCAGTTAGGTAACCACATCCAATCAAACAAGGAAGGTACCATATCTCGAACGCTAGCCAGGTGACTGACTATATACCAATCAAGTAGGGATAAGAAAGCTATGCCAAATGTCAATCTAGTGACTATATTCAATCAAGTAACGGTATTATAGGAGAGTTGTCTCGAACGCCAGTCAGATGACCGCATCAAATTAAGCAAACGTAGAGAGCCAAAATATACAATTCCCAAGGGCTAGTCTTCCTCTTCCTTGCCAGGGCACCAACTAATTGAGATTTTACATGTAGCACCTGTCAATGTTTGGCTTATCCACACGTCACACTTACACATTTTAGCCATGATAGAATGAGGGACTCTCTGGGGTCTTCCCTTCGTCAGACGCATTGATCCCGGGAAGCCATGGATGCGGTGCCTGAGGGGTAACGAGGAGAGTAACCCCCTGGTTAGGGCCTATCCAAACACCTAAGCATTCAATGCAGAGACTGCCCAACGATCCGGGTGATCCGCTGCGCAACGCATGCGGGCTGTATCCAACTAACACTTCTGGTCCAACATCAATTGGCGGGGTAGGAATCTAAGCTAGACTCCTGGAGCTCCTCCGCCTCTCTAGTATTTATATTGGCCCTCTGGTCGCCTTCAGCTACTTCGGAGCTCCCGTCGCTGGGTGACATCCATTTTGCCGCATCCGCGCTATCACCGAATATCCTTCAGCCTTTTACCTCGTCCAAGCTGCTATGTTTTTCGTATCTACTCTGCTTCCGCCACAAGTGCGCACAGCCCCCCATATATGGCTACTCTGTCCAATATGCCTCACGTCGTAATCCTCCTGATGGATTATTTTACCTACTACTTTGTGAGCCCACTTGATGCACACCACTTGCCAGACATGTGCAGGGAGAGCGACTACCTAGAGCACCATTGATTTTTCTGTGCTTGTTGAGGTTCCCATGCGATTGTCACTAAAGGTGTTGGTGACCGCACCGAAAGAGCCTCTCTTTCGACTGGCAAGCTTTATTGTGGGGTGATCAGGCCCAACGTTAGTCTACCGCGTTTGTCTTTTAGCATCGTCATAACGTGCTTATAGGTATTGAGACCTCTACCGCGACAAGTCGAGGATCCTGGGGAGGTTCCTTACAGGGTAGATGGAATGTCAAAAACTATCTTTTCCATGGATGTTGTAGAACTTTTATACTCAAAAATCCTTCCCTTTCCACTGCGTAAGTTCCCGATTTAAGGGCTTCGCCTTGTTTTTCAATTGCTAGCCTAAACTTACAAACAATATCAAGAATGGCGACGATTTCCTATACAACACAGCTACATTTTGTCATTTACTAATGTGCTTTTTTCGTGTTCGACAGATTTCGATTAATCTAATACCATCACGACAATCCCTAAGGACTCGGTATTCTGCATAGCGCGGTGATTTTAAAAATCGAATGTATAAGGTGATTAATTTTCTAATTTATGGTTAAAACGATTAGTATATAAACTGATGACGGCATGTTTGGGGTTTCCTATAAGAGGCTTGTGACAGGTTCACTCAATCAAAGAAATTATTACGTCTTGATATTTTATTTGAAGTATTTGTAGTATAAATGATTAAATCATTATAAGTCGTATTCCCAATAAGCCTTTACCCTTCCAATCGGCTAATCCCCAGGATGCGAGCTTTGCTGTCCAAGCTGGTAGGTATGCGGCGTATCGAATTTGGGGACGTTAACATGTGCGGTATCTTTCTGTTACNGTCAAACCTACACTAGCAAGGAGATCGGGCTGAAACTATAGCTACAAGCTATCCAAGGATGGTACTATAGAATGTCACCTCAAGGTAGGCCTAGTGGCGTCATCTCTTGGTTAGGCCGGAAACTTATCAATCCACCCTCGTATTTCAGAACGCCCCAGCGGAGAGTTTTCTAACCCCAGCAAGACATATCATTGGGAGGTCCGCAAAGAAATAAAAACGATTTTGCTAAAATCGAAGATAAAACGGAATGATAGAAGAAAGGGAAATCAATATGGAAAAGAAGATATGTGAAAGGAAAGTCAAGATCGAAAAGATAGAAGAAGTGAGAGAACAAATGTAAGATGAGATTGAAAAACTAAAACTACCCTCTCTTACAAGGCCTAACGATTGCAGTACAAGACCAGCAAAAATTGCACCTCCAACATTCGATAGGAAGATCTCGTGGTCACTGCTAGTAACACAGGAGAATGGAACCTAAAATGTTAGAAATGTGGAAGTACTGGTTGTTTTGCTCGAAACGACGGATTACAGTGGTGGTCTGAAATGTTGGAATTGTGAGAAGGGTACCCTTGAAAGCACATTTAAAAGTCGTTTTGACATTTAATGCAGCTCTTTTTAAATAATATACAATTATTCTTTATAGTAGAACAAATGACACTACTTATATTCTTAGCATTCTAATGAATAAATACTCAAGAATTTCATTGTCAATCGTGTTATCTATGAAGTTACTGAATTATGTATATTGTAGTACATGCCATTCATTATCAATTTGAAATGTAACATGTAGCAATTCACTGCAATGCTAGCTTCGTTCTGGCTATGACCTATTATCATTTTTACATTTGACAACATATCGCTAATTAAATATCATGAGAGGAAGTGAGAACAAACAACAACAGAAATAGGCAGCAGGCATTTTGTAATCACGCCGGTGGCATTCAATGATGGCAGTGACCAGACTCTGTATTTCTAGGGACCCTTTTGTGTAGCAATGTTAAAACCTACCATTTCACCGTACAAACAATCCATTTTGAAATTGAACTTTTTTTGAGCCTGTAGGTACTTTGTAAATTGCAAGCTTGCAATATACAGGGCAATATTAAAATTACACAACATAGGTATGTATACGAGGGTGGATTGATAAGTTTCCGGCCTAACCAAGAGATGACGCCACTAGGCCTACCTTGAGGTGACATTCTATAGTACCATCCTTGGATAGCTTGTAGCTATAGTTTCAGCCCGATCTCCTTGCTAGTGTAGGTTTGACAGCACG
>NW_020442456.1:226104-234526 GCF_000699045.2 Agrilus planipennis | reverse complement strand
AAAAACAATGTTATTAGATACAGATGGATACTTATTAAAAACAATTAGAAAATATATAACTGTGTATTATATAATGTAAATTATAAAAAAAAATTTTTTTAAGTGTTATTCATACATTGAAAACCGATATTTTCTACTAAAAAACCGGTTTTCGAATTTCATAATTTTCTCCCAAAAACCGGTTTTTAAAAACCGACAAACCCTACTTGAGATAAATTGAAGCGGGGCTTCACGACTGCTTTTAAATAAATTGTAACGTTGAACTAACTCATTTGCTCGTTCACAGTAGATTCGTTCTACCTCACCTTGCCTTGAATGTGTTCCTCCTCAAATGTATGATACACACTTTTATATGAACAACCGACAGTAGATGAATAAAGTAAGTACTAGTCAATATACGTACCGATTACATCTTAGATTTGTTGATTAATTTTGACAACCAGGTCGAAATTTTCATATTAGAGAACGCACACACCTAGCACCGTATTTTTTCTTAGGTTTATTAAAATCGACTATATGTATATATATACTGCAAAACTGCATAATTATATAATAGATTATTGTTAAAGTCAAAAACACTAAGACTCGAAAACATCATCATAACAGCTACAGAATATAAACTTTTTAAAAAAAAATCTGACATCTGTTCAAAAAATAGTTTTGTAAGAAAATAATTAACGTTGCGGAAACTGACCAGCACTCTAATAAACTAATAGTGATCCTGGCAACTTAAACTACGAAAAAGTTTCACCAGAAAGACATGTAGGTAATATTAAAATTTAGTCACTAACATTTCGAGCTACTTTCATGATACATCAGTAACTTCATTATGTCACTGTTAATGTACTAATGAAATTACAAAATAACATCGCTCAGTATTTTTTTGAAGTTATTAATGTACACTTTGCATATAATTAGTGATAAAATTTATAACTAGTGGCATTATTATATGGTATATTAAAATGTGCCTAATGGAAAGCTAAGTACCACCTAAAAGTTACAAAAAAAATAAAATATAATCAAAATCACAAAAAATATAAAAATAGAAAATTGTAGTTTCTCTAGTGTTAGCTTAGCCGTTAGTACCTTAAATTAGCTTATGTGAAATAGGTACGTACGCAATTTAAAATAAGAAAGTACATATGGTAATAGCAACAGAATTTCCTATTAGAGAAGGATTTCATTGCAATTAAATGTTTTTTAAATCTACTTTTCTCTTGAATCTACAATACAACGATATTTTTACTTGCGTTTACAAAAGTTATAAAATTACCTCTAGGTAAGTACACGATTTTTTAATTCTACTCTTAACTGCTGTTTTCTTTAAATTAACTTTATACGCATTTCAATTTAGTCAACTACTACGTACTTTCCACGGAATTAGGTATATAATTTTCTCTACATTATTGAAATCTACATAAGAAAAAATTAATTATAAATACATTCCATTTACAAGATAATCCGCATCATGCGCGTATCCTTTTCCACCTTTTCTTATTCTTCGACGCACGACTCTTAATCTACATGCAATTAAAACAGCCATTACACATGTAATGATCAAACCTGAAAACATGAACAAAATCAGTAACATTATTACATCAGAAATCCTTTATAAAATTATTTCTTATTGTTTTCAAAATAATTTTGTTATATTATTCGAAACAGGAAACTATTAGCGAAGAAAAGGCCTTGAAATTTCAATTTTCTATGAATCGCCACATAAACAATCTGAATAATACAATAAATACAAATGTATATTTAAAAAATGAACACAAACAAACCTAATGTTAGAGAAAGTGCTGCTCCACTCGGAGTTTGAGCAATTCCATCTTCAAGTTCATCTGAATCAGAATCCTTCATTATGTACTTTGCAGTTTCGACGAAATCTTTGTCTGATTTGTAAGGATGCTCAACTTCGGTAACTGAAACTTTCTCTTTCGTAACTTCTTTTGGTTTATCATCAATCTTCATAAAATGTTTAGAGTTTTTGAGATCGTGGGCTAACTTTTCAGATTCTTGTGGCTCATCAGCTTACAAAAAATAATTAACAAATTTACTACAGTGTAGTAATATTAGCATTAGAATAAATATATAAATTTTATATCTATGAACGATGAAGCCTATTCGTTTATTTATTTTACTATTTTATTAACGTTTGAAAATAAAAACGACATGTAAAGGGCGATAACAACAATTTAGTAAACTGATCAGGGACATGTTGTTATCATGATCAGTAGAAGCAGAAGTTAAGATAGAAGTCGAAAAAGAAGTTTGCACAAATGTTATCATAAATTCGGAAATTGTAGCCGTAATAGCTCTTAATAAAACTCCCTAATAAGCCGTCAGATAAGTAACAGGTGTGTGGTAGCATTTTACTATCAATAGATATTTACTGCAAACTGCATCATTATTTTGCACTGTTTGACAAGACCTTACAAAGACATCCACTTGCAAACGTGACAGAATAAGATGAGGAAATGTGCCATCTAGTGGCATTCTTTACACTGCATCGTTGCAAGATAGTTTTTACTGAACCGTTTCCCTGCAATAAGCAACACCAACACTTATCAGAGCCTGCATACGCAAGGAATAGTTCATTACGGATTTATCCTAAGGGAACAAACAGTCAACAAGGAATTTTTTGCAGAGATTAAGACACGTAGTAATAAGGAAGCGGCTTGAACATGGTGTAAGTAGAGTTGGACGATGCACTACGACAACGTGCAGGTTCACACTTCTCTGCTTATGAGCAAATCTTTGACCAAAACTAAGATGATGGTGTTCCCTTAGTCACCCTGGTGCAGACTCTTTCTTCTTCTTTTCAAAATTGAAATCGACTTTGAAAGAAGGCCGATTTAACTCATCGTTAATCGATGACATTATAACAAATTGTACTAAGGACTTAAAAGAGTATTACAAAAGAAGCGTTCCAAAAAGTTTCCAAAAGAAACGTTGCGAGAAGTGTGTCGCCAGTCAAGGGGAGTACTTCGAAGGGCTCAAATAAGAGTAAGATGTACACTTATTCAAATAAAATTTTTATTCTAATCGTAGTTTCTTTTGAGAATGCGTTGTGTAAACTGCATAGTAGATTCAGTTTGGCAAGTAGATGCCTTTCTGAGATCTTTCTAAACACTATGGTAATATATGGAAACTACCAATCCATTAATAAGTTTGAAACCTCAATGGCGCTTTCGGTAAATTTCTGAAAAAAATATTGATAAAAAGTTAAGATTTAAAACACAATAACATAATGTCTATGACAGTTAGGATGGTGAAGAGGATATTCAATAACCCCAACGAAAGAATACGAAGAAGAAACCATTCAAAACTACAGAATTGAAATAAAGAAACTATAAGTTAGAAAAGAGAAAAGAAATTATAGGAGAGTATTTTTAGCGTTGTTTGAAACCCTTAAGAACTTTGATTTTCGGGTGCTCAGAGAAATAATTCCAAATTACATCTAATTATCCAATTATACATAACCGTAGTAATATCCACTTCTCGATCATTTTAGCTTATAAATTATTGAAATATTGTATAGGTGCATGCATCACAATACTAAAAAGAACCTTACTGTAAGATAAAAGGTGACTGGTCTAATATTAGAACAGTTAACACGACATATAGAAAAGAGAAATGAAATTAATCTGCCAATTCTATCGGTAGTGATGGGTAGAGCTATCTTGTAGTTGCTCGTTTGACCGCAATAGACCGCTCGTGCCTAGTGTAAATTTTTCTCTATTTTTTCCGAAAACATGGGTTTCTATTCCAAATATTGTGATTTAACGCTGCGAGATAAATATGTGATTTTTTATATGGTAACAGATAAAGGTTTATACTTACTCGGTACGCTTTCGATTTTTAATAATTTGGTCATTAATAATTTTTATAAGTAAAATTAAAAAATAGCCTTCGACAGGCTTTAGAACAAAGCTATATCTACTACAAAATTTCAAACCTCTATTCCAAATATTAAACTCATGATATCTAGAACCGATAAGCATGTTTTTACTGTACGGCGCGTGTACCATATATATAATACTCCTATATTGCTAGTTCCCGTAAGTGGAAGTGTCATGCAGCAAGTGAGACAACAAACGACTACTTCTGTCACTTTTTAGGTTACTCGACCCGTTGTGCGCAAGCGTCACGAGTCTTTTGGGTAAATGATGAACGCTTATAGGCATGTTCAATTGTCGAGCATGCGCGTAATACTCGAAGTAGTTACGAGAGAGACAGACGCATATATGTCTGCACCGTTGGGTCGGAATTTTTTTCTAGTCCCCTACTAGCAATATAGGAGTATTACATATATGGCGTGTATTACTGAATCCCCTTAACAAAGAACGGTAAAGCAAAATCAATAATAACGTTTTCTCGTAGGTAAGCTTAAACAGGCGACAATAAAGAAAATAGGTTTAGTTTCTGTGAAGGGTTGCCTTGTCTTTACGTTTAACTCAGCAGATGGCATATTCTCTGCTTTCTGTACTATGCTCAGCGGTTGAATGAACCACATGACAGCACTATTCAGAAACTCAACCTGTTTTAAATAGTAAAAACATTTCTTCATACCATGATCCCTTTGTGGGGATGAAATTAACGGGTGATCTTGCGATGATTGAATTCTGTGATTATCTGCAAAAAAATACACTTTATTTAACAAAATTGTAATGAATGAATTTTGAGTGAGTTAAAAAAAGTATGAATTTTAACAAGTTCACCGTTTTCGAGATAAATGTATTTGATGGTACAGACCATGGTCAGTCCGGCTCTGGTAGGATCATTCAGGGAAATATGACATTGCAACACCTCATTCAATCAGCTTATGTTTACAGCCAACCTATAGTATTTCTTTGCTCTTTTAAAGTTGTATTATGTACAAATGTTGACAGACAGTTGAAGTCATTAGAAGTAGGTCAATGTGTCAGTGTCATAGGTTAGTGCAAAATAGTATAAAAGATGCGTAAAATACCAACAACAAACCTATCGATTTATACGCTCGAGGAGCGCGCTTTACTGAAAATTTTATCCGATTTTATCAAACGGTTTAAAAGATAGTAACGATTCAAAACGGAAATAATTCGTTTTCAGAATTGCAGTCGTCTCTATCTATCTCCTCTCAGAATATATCCTGGAACTAACTGAATATCATAATGCAAACTGCATCATTATTTTGCACTGTTTGACAAGACCTTACAAAGACATCCACTTGCAAACGTGACAGAATAAAATGAGGAAATGTGCCATCTAGTGGCATTCTTTACACTGCATCGTTGCAAGATAGTTTTTACTGAACCGTTTCCCTGCAATAAGCAACACCAACACTTATCAGAGCCTGCATACGCAAGGAATAGTTCATTACGGATTTATCCTAAGGGAACAAACAGTCAACAAGGAATTTTTTGCAGAGATTAAGACACGTAGTAATAAGGAAGCGGCTTGAACATGGTGTAAGTAGAGTTGGACGATGCACTACGACAACGTGCAGGTTCACACTTCTCTGCTTATGAGCAAATCTTTGACCAAAACTAAGATGATGGTGTTCCCTTAGTCACCCTGGTGCAGACTCTTTCTTCTTCTTTTCAAAATTGAAATCGACTTTGAAAGAAGGCCGATTTAACTCATCGTTAATCGATGACATTATAACAAATTGTACTAAGGACTTAAAAGAGTATTACAAAAGAAGCGTTCCAAAAAGTTTCCAAAAGAAACGTTGCGAGAAGTGTGTCGCCAGTCAAGGGGAGTACTTCGAAGGGCTCAAATAAGAGTAAGATGTACACTTATTCAAATAAAATTTTTATTCTAATCGTAGTTTTTTTTGAGAATGCGTTGTGTAAACTGCATAGTAGATTCAGTTTGGCAAGTAGATGCCTTTCTGAGATCTTTCTAAACACTATGGTAATATATGGAAACTACCAATCCANAACAAAAACAATGATCATCATATTTTGTCCTTATTACTGGCTCAAACAGTTCCAGGCTCTTTATACATTTTCTCTGTGGTTTGAAATTTTTCTTCTTTAATACTTGTGTACTTATGTACCTAATATCGCAGTAACTGCCATTTTTTAAAACTCATATGGTTATTTATTTGCTATTACAACAATTACAAAATTTATTATATGTCTCTCCAAACGGCTTAAACGACTTTACAGACATGAAGAGGAGGTTTTCAGTAGTAACCTATGTTACTTTTATAAATTATTTATCGATTATAATAACTGTATCTATTATAAACAATTAGAAATAGTTTATACCCATGTTTCATACGGGCGAACTTGTAAGCAAAAACTAGTGTAATCTAGTAATTAAAATAATAACAAATCGTTGTATGTTTGAATGTTCACCGTTTTCAAAGAAAACGTGATTACGTGATTGAAAGTACAGGCGTATATAATTCCGGTCCTGGTAAAGAAGAAGAAATTAGACAATGCACCGCAGCATTCAATCAACTGGTAATTAGCTGGATCTGTTTTGTATTTCTTTTGTATTTTTTTGTTCATGAATTGTTTGTTGTTTATGTTACAGTTATCCTGTGGTAGTTATTTCTTCTTTTGATGTTTATACATTGTATTTAGTCAATCTGTGTACAATTCAATAAACGAATTCAGCAATACATCAGTCATTGGAGTAGGTCACTGCAGAACAATTGTCGTTTTAGTGATGTACCGCCGCTGTAGAGGACAAAAACTGATTTCATATAATATAATCCCCAAAATAGTACAGGCAAAATAGCAGAGTACGTTGACTTGAAACTGATTTTCAGCCGCGATTGGATTTGTGTCGTAATTTCTACAGAAATGTGCTGCAGAGCCTAATTTTTCCAAGTGGTGTTATTTACAGACAAAAGTCACTTCACGTGGGATGGAATTTTGAATTTATCGCAATAGGCACTACTGGTTTGAAGCAAATTCGCATGTCATGCGTCCTTCGCGATTTTAACAACGGTTTTCGTTAAATGTGTGATGTGGAATTTTTGAAGGTTAGTTGTTGAGACCATTTGTTCATCTTTGCGTTTAAATGGCAGGACTTATTTGACTTTTTACATGAGACTCCGAATATACTTGAGGATGTACTGCTGCAACTGCCAGGACGTTATATTTAAGTGAGTTGGTGTTTTGTACGTAAGGGCGTTGCACCTTGGCCGCGGCATACTCCCAATCTAAATCACTTGAACTTCTTTGTATGGGGTTGAATGAGACAGCGCGAGTACCGAACCCCAGTGCACAACCCTAATGATCTGCACGACCGCGTTATAATCGCTGCAAATGAAATACGTCAAATGCGGGACGTCTTGAAAATTCTCTTCTGGTACGGGGTACTAATTTCGGATAATTTTTGTAGTGAACATATGTGCGTAGATATTTTTAGTTTTATTGTTTCTAGTAACTTCTCGATAAATAAAGGGTAAGTTGACTTAGAAGCAAAAATCAGTAAATAATTAATGTTTGTGGTGGGATGACAGCGCTATTGGTGAATCACCCACGGTGCAATACCTCAATGGTGGTGTGAAAATTTACCTTAATATAATTATCTTTCTTTTGTGTTCGTAATACATGTTGAAATGTAATTTACATTGCACTGCATACTATCAGCGATGAACAGATGTATTATTTGAATTCATTTTAATCAAAATAACCGTCTAAACATTATGTGCAGTAGTAAGTTGTTTAAATTTATCTTAGTCATCTCACTATTTGTCGCAATTTTATAGTTCACTATTCGATGCACACCTATTTTTCCAATACACGAGCAGGGTTCTGGCTTCGGATCGTAAATTATTCTGGCTTTCTAACATGCTTCTATTAGCTTAACCTGTATGTATGTATGTCGGTAGCGGAATCTTTCAACGCAATTTTCACACACTTTAATACGTCCAAATGATTTGAAAAATTGTACACATATTAAAGACCGATGACAATACAAAAATTTAACTGTCCCCTCACCTGCTGACCCTCTTTTCTAAGTGTGTTTTTATGCGGTAAAGCTGAGGTCGTGTTGCGAGTGAGGCCGAAGCCCAAACTCCGCGTAGGAGCGAAATTCTGAAGTGCCTCCCTAATTGACCTCCACTGCATAACCCTACTCCTACCCCAAATGTGTATGTGCTTCGATTGGGATAAAAATCTATATCTGGCCTCGGCAGAGTAACCGAGCGGCATGGCCTACAGGTTTAGACCATTGCTTAGCATTCGGGAGGACGCCGGTTCGATTGCGGGTCCGTCTGCCTTGGTCTAAGTTTTTCTGTGGTTTCCTTGGATCACTTAGGCAAATGCTGAGGCAGTAATATTCCACAGATAATCTTTCATTCTCTTCTGTCTTCATTTCGTCCGTCTCATCTTTCTCACCCGAACCACCACCCACCCATTCCCATGATTCCTGAAAGCAGCCTGAAGAAGGCCTTCCGCCCTACCTTCCGGCATAG
>NW_020442456.1:211445-225020 GCF_000699045.2 Agrilus planipennis | reverse complement strand
GTTTCGCCGTAATGTACCTGACTGAAAAATGATTAAATAATAATTATAACGATAGATATTTTTTATTAAATAAGAACTATGAACAGAGGACTCTATGGAAGTCAATAAGAAATAGGCAAGATAGATAGATAGGACACCTTCTCAGGCATGAAGATCTAGTCAGAGACATTAATTAAGGCAGAAAAAGGAGTTAGGAGGAGTAGAGGTAGACCTAGATTAGATTACTGCTCACGAATAGTTAAGGATGTGGGATGTTCTAGTTTTAGAGAAAAGCGAAGATTAGCTCAGGATAGAAAAGAGTGGAGGTGCGTGTCCAACCAGTCTGACAACCTTATGGTGATAAAGAACTATGGGAGCGAATGAAAGCATTCAAAGCGTAAATAAATCTAAAAATCAAAATTTTCTGCATTAAATAATGAATTAATAAAAATTTTCTCTGTTTCATTTAAAAGAAAAATAACATTTTTTTCATTTGTTTAAATAAAATTTATTGTCAAAAAATTATTATACCTTATTCCAAATATCGGCAAATTAGAATTAAAATATGGTAAAATGTTTGATAAATAAAATTGTTTAATTACCCTGATTGTTGTCCTTGGGATATCCTTCCATCATTTTCTAAACGATTAAGAGGTCCTCCGTTTTTTCCTACATCGCTGCAAATGAAATACGTCAAATGCGGGACGTCTTGAAAATTCTCTTCTGGTACGGGGTACTAATTTCGGATAATTTTTGTAGTGAACATATGTGCGTAGATATTTTTAGTTTTATTGTTTCTAGTAACTTCTCGATAAATAAAGGGTAAGTTGACTTAGAAGCAAAAATCAGTAAATAATTAATGTTTGTGGTGGGATGACAGCGCTATTGGTGAATCACCCACGGTGCAATACCTCAATGGTGGTGTGAAAATTTACCTTAATATAATTATCTTTCTTTTGTGTTCGTAATACATGTTGAAATGTAATTTACATTGCACTGCATACTATCAGCGATGAACAGATGTATTATTTGAATTCATTTTAATCAAAATAACCGTCTAAACATTATGTGCAGTAGTAAGTTGTTTAAATTTATCTTAGTCATCTCACTATTTGTCGCAATTTTATAGTTCACTATTCGATGCACACCTATTTTTCCAATACACGAGCAGGGTTCTGGCTTCGGATCGTAAATTATTCTGGCTTTCTAACATGCTTCTATTAGCTTAACCTGTATGTATNTTACATCGCTAGAAATAATATTACCTACTTTACTATAGGTACACTATGCCTGATCAGTGCTCAGGAAAAATTAAGGAAAAAGAAGGTACATGAAAACTAAGTAGAGTGACCCATATCGCACCACTCAGTGATATACATAAACATGAGGGTAGTGACCTTACCGAAAACCCTAACTACTCCGGAAATGATGGTGATGACGCGTATTCGCGTGATACCGCCGGTGTATTCCCATTGCATTCTTTCCATATGTGACCATCATATCCACATATTCTACATGTGAATACATTGGATTTTGCTTGATATTACCATATTCAACTTATTTTTGTATTTTGTGGTACTACTTTGTCAATGGAACGCTAACAAGTGCTGATTGTTAGTAATCATTACCTACAATTGACTTGTCGACGTATCAGCTGTTTGCGAAGGTTACGAATAGGTCTCTGTGTTTCGTCGAAAGCTAAGATAACGCGGTACCTGTTCTCAATCATTGACGTCTCGTTAAGTGGGTACTTCTTGTGTATACTTTTTACATCCCCTACGTTTTGGTACTATGACGAGATGCACTCTACAGTGTTTCCAGATGTTACCCTTTAAATATTCCGGAATACTGCTCAGACATAGTGTATTTGTATCATGGCTTTTTACCTCGAATGCCTAAATTTGTAGAATGCGAAATCCAACCGTTTGGATTTTCAACGGGATTATTCAGATAACCTGAACGCCTACTGCTATCATAAGGAGCAGCTTGATGCTCTGAATTTTTAACGCTATACACTGACACTGGTCTTAAAAAGTCACCCTCAGAATTATATTCTTGATTAGGGATCTGGATTGCTTGTTTGGGATATGAACCATGATATTGCTGCTGGGAAAATGAAGGAGGTTCCCGTCTTTCTTCCATCTGATTATTCTTTAATTAAATAAATAATAATAAATATTTACGTAATTCATCTGTTGCGTTAATAAATTGGTAACTATTTTTTGGCTATTTCCGACAAAACTACGAAGAGGTAGAGCTTCATTACGCTTAATCATAATAAATTTTACACAATAACAGGGCAGCTTGACGTTTTTCATTTCCTAAATGTGTTTTAAAGACGCTGTTTCGGGAATAACGGTTTCTATGTAATTACATATAATTATGTAAAACATGTAGGTAAGTATTTAGAAACAGAGCTATATTATATCTTCAAGTCCCAACATTTTTTAATAAGCTTGATTGCTATGTGACAAAATTATTCAATTACAATATAATTAAGAAAACAAACATTACTATACAGGGTGTTTCTAAAATAAGTGCCTAGCTTGCAAGAGGTAATAGGGCACTATAAAACGAGAGAGAAAGTAAATGTTTAGGTTTGAATGTGCAACGTTTTCGAGAAAAACGTATTTGAATGTACAGCCAAGGACCACTGCATTCAATCGGCCGGTAATTAGTAATATCAGTTATTAGCACTAGGTCAGTGTAACACTGTAGAACATTTATTGTTATTAATATTAGGAATGCCATCTCGTCTCTCAAAGCCAGTGGTTTGTTCATTATTGTTTGGTATCGGGAATTAATCGATATAAGGGACCATGCAAGAGGGAAGAGAGAAGAACGGAAACCGGAAAGCAGAAAAGTAGTTTTAACTTCAGTGGCGTTTACTACGACAGAATTGTGTAACATGGTAAAGTTACCGGCATCCCCAATGAACACTTTCAAACCCGCGAGCCGTCCTAACTGCGAGAAACGGATAATTTACACTCTACATTCGAGGGTGTACAGAAAACGCAATCCTCGATTTCATAGTAGACAACCTCCAAAGGAGTACACGCTAAATAGCCTGGAACGTTGTCTCCTTTCGTGTGACAGCGTGGCGAATTTTAAAAAAACAATTGCTGCATCTTATCATTTGCAGCGAGCAAACATTACAGCGAGTGGATTTTTATCAGCGGTTTCAGCTAAAAAATGCAGCAAACGCTATTTTTTTCCTTAGGGAGTTTTCCTGTATCTTCAGTAGTCCGGATCTAACTCCGCTGATCTGTTTTGTATGGGATTGTACGAAACCTCATTGCATTATGCTAATGATGTGTAGGACCGTGTAATGGTCATTTCAAATGAAGTTCGCCAAATGCCCCACGACTTGCACGAGTGAGAAATAAGTTTGTTTACTGATGTTGTTTCCTGGAAGCTAACATCTACCACCCGGTTGGTAGTTCAATAAGCGATTATTTAAAAAAACAAGAATAAAAATAATCGGACAATCAGATTTAAGAGTCATTAGAAGCTAGTCAGAAATTAACCCATAGACCAAATAGACAACTGACGCATATGTACCCCACCAATATAATAATAATTAATTAACAACAAAAGGCATATATATCTTTCTGAAGTTGTCTCTCCAAAATGACGAACTTTCGCAGTAAAAAAAAAGACAGCACGAACGTAGTTGTTGTGATCGTACTGTAATATTTTTAACCAACTTCAATGAGATTGTCGTAAGATAAACTTTTAGCAGAAATAANTATCTTTCTGAAGTTGTCTCTCCAAAATGACGAACTTTCGCAGTAAAAAAAAAGACAGCACGAACGTAGTTGTTGTGATCGTACTGTAATATTTTTAACCAACTTCAATGAGATTGTCGTAAGATAAACTTTTAGCAGAAATAATTTGGATAAATAATAAATCATTTGGTAGTTATTATTTGCATGTATTACGTTGGTAGTATCCAATAAGTTAAAAATAATTTCAACCATACGTTTCCATACATAGGCTCCCACCGGAATTTACCTAGGGCCTACTATTTTCTTAATTCGGTACTGGTTAGAACTGAGAGTGGTAATATCGGTGACCGTCTTCACTCACCCTGATGATATTCTACTTTTCCCGTCAATAATATGGTAGGCCAATACATTAACTTTAATTATAGTGTTTGTTAATTACCATTGGATTATTATTAAAAATGTTTCAAACAAATTATTTTACCTATTTCTAATTATTAAACTGTTAGATAATTTTTTAAGCCATGTTCAAAATTCGTTTTCAATTTGAAATATATTCTTAATGAATATAAAAAACAGGTGCAACTCAGTACACGTGAAAGAAGTGAAACATCTTTGGCGATCTCTATACCTTTATAACGAATAAATAATGATTCGCGAAAGAAAGAGAGACTACGAGAATTTTCAGGATTTATTTTTTTCAGTATATTTTATCTTTATTCCACCTAAGGAGTATTACTTTAATACGTTTTTATGTAATTCAATAACAAAAAAATGGTCAAATTTTTTTCGCTTCCGTTTATTTTTCCAAGTGCTTAAGAAACCGTAAACTATCAATAACTACAAGGAATTAGAATTAATACATAATAATATTCACTCTTAAATAAATATTAATTGTTGTTAAATAAATATTTACTGTAATAGACTTACTGTAATATAACTGCACATATATAACCAAAAAATTAATTTAGCACTATAGTATAGTGAATATACATTATTCTATAACATATGAGATGCCGGTCACTAACAACAGACTACAATACTGTTATGCGCATGCGCGCCTTTTTATTCCCATAGCCTATCGCATCGCGAGACAAAAAGTTGCAAAACGTATCGTTTCATGGCCTTGAGATTTTACTCTCACCGAGCCCAAAGAAGTTTCACTTCAAAATGTCGCATCTTTACTGCACTATTTCGACGTGAAATTTAATCTATTTTTATCTTCTGCACGAAATTTAAACTTACAATATCGTGAATTGTCTGAGGCAAGGATGGCTTCAAAGTAGTGCTTGTTAATTCAGGACAATTCATTTCTGGACCTTCGTCACTACCATCCGTACATTGCGTAATTCCATCACATGCATTGTAAATAGCAATGCATTCGCCACTTGATTTACATTCAAATTGGTATCGACTGCATTTCCTGACCTTTTCTGTAAACAAAATCTTGAGTAATAAAGTAATAAAAGACACTTAGCATTTTGGTGTATATGAAAGTATACCTTGTTTATTTATTTTAGTGGTCAGTGTCGCCAGAATTTTTGGTTGCACTGTAGTGAGTACAGCAGATGATGCTATTTGGACATTCGATGCTTTTTTAAGGTCATGTACTTCAGGAACCCTTAAAATTTAAATATTTACAATAACATCTGTAGGTACCACAAGCCGAGTAGAATATATATATATATATTATAGATATCTAACACAAGGAATCATGAATGTAAAGTAAAAGTAATGTTTCATGTACGTTTTCTTGATATATAAATGAGTTTTTAACAATTTGTACCATGTACCAAAACGCTACCGTCTTATTTGGTGTACAAAAGTACTAACACTTTTGTTTTAAAATAAGACTGTGTAAATCAACCGTCTTGTATTTAGTCATAAAAACGGCATTTTTTTAAAGCAGTGCAAAAAGAACTGAAGATCTAATAGTCAAACCTTTAACGGTTCACTTTATGATCCGGACAAACTCCGTTATAGTCTAACCTGTCACAGCACAAAATGAAGAATGTACGTCATAGATCAAAATTACAAAACCCGAAATCGTAATAATTGTAGGAAAGTATACCAAAAACATCTCAACAACCAAAGCATTGACCAAGGGGTCCGTTTTACTTTAGGGGCGTTTCCTATTTTTGTACAGACTATTTAAGTCCTAGTCCAGCTCAGCGAGAGTATTCCAATTCAACTACACCAATCAATTAAGTATTCTAATTCAACTCAGCCAATTCAAATTTTATTCAAGGCCCAAAATTCATTCAATGCACGTAAATACCACAAGTATTTTTTCAATTCAATTTAGACCAAGTTATTTTATGTTTATCTGTGTATAGTACAAACCCAATCAATTCGTGTAAATAGTGTAAATAAATTGTATATAGAAAAGCAGCCTTTTAATGTGGAAGTGTGTAACCAAAAGATCCTTCGGCGGGATACCACCACATACATCATCAGCAATCAAAATCAACTCAAATAGAAGGTACAGGAATAAAAAAAAAATAAAATGAATCATCTTGCACCACCCAGTGATATACATACACATGAGGTTTATGTTTATGGCTTTACCGAACGCCCCTACTGCTCCGGCAATGATGACCAGGATTACCTAGCGTAATTGCATAACGCGGCGTCGCTACATGCTGTGGTGGAATTTCATACTCGAACATGGACAAGGAAGGAATTCAGTCAAGGTACATCCTGGTATACTTCGTTTACTTTCTATAGCGATGTGACCTTCAGTTTGACCGGCGTAAGGTAGAAAAGAACAGCACTAGGCCAGAAAAGGAAGGAGACAACTCTCGGCCAAACTCTTAACCGGTGAGGAGCGAATAATCCGTACAGTACTGCACGGAAAAAGGGACCATTTTATCCACTACAATTGCATTACTCAAATGTGCTGTTATTGGTACCATGTACTACTGAAAATATCAACGAGATGTTTATTTATATTTGAAAACATATTAAAGACTTCAACGCTTGTTTTCGACTCGCACTACTATTCATGATTGAACAAAACTTTTGGCAGGTACTGTATGAAAAAGTATGTTTAATGAACAAGAGTCGAGAGTATAATGAGCTTTTTTCTCCCTACCTGCGATTTTGCCAGCGCGCAACCAAGACATTGGAAGGGGCACATCGCTACAGAAAGTAAATGAAGTATAAGTATGTTGTATCGAACACGATCATAAGTATGACTTATTTCAATATCCTCCACGCCTGTTTGCAGTGCAATGATTCGGATTTCGGAGCTTCAACTCTTTGTTGTATCTATATATATCTTCGGCATCAATTTCGAAGAATCCGTTACTCTCAATATGTAAGTCTTGTGGTATTCACAACTTCTATATTATTTAAAAGAATTTCCATGTATAACCACCAGTCCTGGGTACTCCTTATTCGGCTCGAACGACCAATTAATATGCGCATAATTCGCTACATATCATCTCGTAAGCTCAGGAAAAACCAATGGATTCATATGGTCAAATTGAGTACTCTGGCTGCGTTATATTTACAAAAGCACAACATTATATTCAAGACTTAAAACATATAACCTTATCCTACACATAACCCGTTTATGTACAGACTTTCCAAATTATTTAATTTGAATATGGAAACCGATATGAGAGCGCCTGCAAATGTACTACTTTTCTAAAATTCTCTCCGAAAAACTGCCTGTCTCCTCCTTGAACCTTTTTTTTATTATCGCTTGAAACGTCTGCACACAAACCATAATATACTAAGAAGAAAGTTAGCAGGTATAATCATAGACCTTTTAACTGTATATTTTTCAAAAAGGACCAGATAACAGCTACATAGTTTTTAAATATTTTTGTTAGGAAATCTGAATAAATATATTGCTGTTTGATTGATATTTTCAAAATAAACTTATTTTTACATTTTGTGATAGTAACAGTAACTTTGCTAGCCGAACGATAGGTAACAGTATACGCGAAGTGAAAACTACTACTAATCTTCATTACGTGCAATTGTCAAGTCTGCGTACCAGCTGTTGCGAAGGTAACGAGTTGGTATGTGTGCTTGACAAATGACTCCCTAACTAAATTGTATGTATATAATATACAATTGCAAAAATATTTGCAGCTCCCCTAGCAAATAGAACTGTCTGAAGTCTAAGCCTACTTCTGGTCAGGTACGTGTATGTACAAAATTCTTATAATCTAATCAAAAATTACTCAAGCTTATACTTAAGGATTGATTATTATTATTACTTTTCTCAAGTGCAATGGACTGCATATGATCCAACATTTATTTAGCAAACAAACCTTTCTATAGACGTAGATGATATAAAACGCGTTGAGCTATCATTCTACGAAATACTATTTGACTTCTCTAGATGGAAGTCGGGTTACCTCATTCCTGTTAAGAGTGACTGCTGCAAACTTGAGGTGGAAGTCATCCAAAGGGTGCTAGCTTATTGACGAAAAGCTTTTAAGAATGTCTAATGATAGGTTCCTGAGTAGAACGAAAGTTAACTGCTTGATCAATATTATTGACGACAAAACAAGGCTCGTATATGTTGGTACGTGTTAATTGGTTTAATTGCATGAATATACATTGTAAAGAGAACTAGATACATTATACATCGAAAAGTAATTAGTTTCATTTTTTGTTTAGTTAATTCGTGTGCAGATCCACAGTGGTAAACCTGAAGTTTTTTTTTTCGGTACCTAAATATTCTAAGCGTTTGATGTTTTGATATTCATCTGCTACAGCTTTTATGTTAATTATCTAGGTATGCGACTGATTCTTTGCTAGTAAGATAGTAATCGGGAGTCTCGGGAGACTATTTTTTACTTTGCATGTCTGTAACTAACACTAATTTAACATAGTCGATCTAAAATTGTTTTAATTAATTTTTTCAGTCTTGTTCTACACAGAGTAGGTCTAGATAACGAAATATTTAACTGAACAATACAACCAACGAAACCAATAGATATTTTATAATCAGTTAGCTACCTAATTCCAAAACGTAGAAATTAAAACTATATTAATAAATCAACCAGGTAAATAAAAACTAAACAGCAATATTCGCATAAAGTCATTAATTGATTTAATTAAAATTTCCTATATTATTGTAGTTCGCTGAATTACTGAGAAGACTTTGACATAAAGTTAAAATTTTAATATAAATTGAAAGGCGGGAAGTTTAATGATTTAAACAGTTTTACTAATTAGGAAAGTTCTCACAAAAATAGTGTAGTTGCATACGATCATAATCAGAACGAAATGCTCTATGCAACACAAAAATTGCAGGTAGGTAGAATTGGCTTTCAATAATTGTAGAAGTGACAAGATGAGGTAACAGTTAGGTTTGTTATGCCATTTATAGAGGGAATTTTGAAAAGATTTTTTTGTAACAAGTAGTACAGTCGGTGGAGGGTCAAATTCCTTTGATATTGGTTGTAAAAAATTCCCTGGGGAAAAAAGCCTCAAGAAAATATGCCCCTCGGAAGAGGAACGAGACCTTAACTATTACTTTTACTACTATTTATTGAGGGAATGTCTCAATTCGCCCGATGATTAACTCAGAGAGAAAAATGTCCCATAAAATAAATTTGTGGGGATCATTATCATACTCGTCAGCTCCAAGATTGGTTGGACACGCATCTTCCCTTTTTCCTATCCTGAGCTAATCTTCGAATTTCCCTAAAACTAGAACAACCCACATCCTTAATTATTTGCGAACAGTAATCAAATCTAAATCTACCTCTACCCCTCCTAACTCCCGTTTCTGCCTCTAATATGTTTCTGACTAGACCTTCATGCCTGAGAAATTGTCATACTAACCTATCTTGCCTATTTCTTATTGACTTCTATAGAGTCCTCTGTTCTCCTATTTTTTCAACATCTCTTCATTTCTAACCTTCTCCATCCACGGTATCTTCATCATTCGCCTGTAACTCCACATTTCGAACGCTTCTAACCTTTTCTTTTCCGCAGCGCCCCACGTCCATGTTTCTCACCCGTAGAGCGAAGGCGACCCTGCGCTATTTGCTTTATATCCTTACTACCCCTTCCGTCCAGACTTATCTGACTTCCTAGATATCTAAAATCAGCCACTTCCAATTTTTCATCCCTTTTCTTTATATTCGCTCTTTCCCTACTTTTTCTTCCCTTGCATACCAGTATTTTAGTTTTACTTTTATTTATTTTCATACAGTACTGTTTTGTCAGTGCAGCATTTCTTTTATTTAAAGCTATCTCTATGTCCTCCTCTTTGCTAGATACTAATACTGCTATGTCATCTGCAAACCTAAGCATACTAATCTTTTGCCCCTGTATATCTATCTCTACAGTTGTACTGTTTTTAATGATGTTGATCGCGTTTTCGATGTATGGATTAAAAGGTAACGGTGACAGTGTACATCCCTGTCTGACTCCCTTCCTACGTTGCAGCCCCAGTAAGTTAAAAAGAAGTTACGTTTTTCAGTGTGGACTTATAATTTTAATAAACATACTTTTTTAAATTGGGTGTGAATTTAACCAAAGCAGGTTTTCATATCACAGAACGAGAAAAAGGCACATCACATGAGTAACTGTACTTTTACGGAGTAATCTATGCAAAAACTTTTTAGATACAAATGGTTAGATATCTATAGATTTCAAATATATTCCTCTGAAATAATATATCAAAACTACCCTTCATAAACTAGGTTGACGTACCTTAGTTTTGTAAGGTCGTTTTCATGTTTAGTCAACTTAATCTGATTCTCCAAGTTTGACATACGTCTGCTAACAGCAAGCACGGCGCTAGTGTAATTAGCGTGGTGAGTAAATTTACATTTGAAGTCTTCTGGAGGTCCACACTCAAACAGATAACAACTTCCGGTACTCTAAGAACAATTATTTTTATTTTATTCATATTTCAGATGCACAAACAATTAACGCACAAATACATAATTGGTGCTAATATGTAAACAGATGAGAAAACGAAATTGTATCGCATTGAAAGCATTTCTTTTTTATAAAATTACTTATATGTACATCTGTTACAGGAAATGTATGAAATGAATGTAATTCCTAGGAAATGTATACAATTCCGAGGTTATTTAGGAAATCTATGAAATATTGCACCAAAGATTTTTTAATACACACATATCCTGGGAAATGTATAAAACTATTAATACTAAATAGACAATAATACGACTTTCTGTGAATAAAAAGCGAATAAAACACGTTAGTAAACTGAGAATCAGAGTTATCTGTATTTACGCGGTTCTAGTGCGATCGCCTAATCAGGGCTGTCCAACTGGCGGCCCGCGGGC
Organism: Agrilus planipennis; assembly: GCF_000699045.2. Taxonomy (NCBI): domain Eukaryota; kingdom Metazoa; phylum Arthropoda; class Insecta; order Coleoptera; family Buprestidae; genus Agrilus; species Agrilus planipennis. Next base: position 214,027 of record NW_020442456.1, on the reverse strand, counting down.
CGTATACGGCCTGCCAAATTATTTTTACGGACCGCGAGTACATTTTGCAATGAATAAGTAAATTTATTTTTCTAAATTAATATTATTGATGTTTCTGCTACACAATTACTACCACAATATTATCATTAATAAATTACGAATATTTTAGATTATTATCTTCAGTATAAATAAAATATTTTTTTAATTAACATAAACTGACTTTACATCTATAAGAAGAAGAATATGGCCCACGGGCTATGAAAAGTTGGACAGCGCTAGCCTAATGTATATATGCATGGTGACGTTATTGTTTGGTTAGGTTAGGTTTGGAGATGTATAGTGACGTTATTATACGTTTACTAGGTAAATTTATGACAGACTGGAGTTTCTTTAGTGTCCCTGCAGATTTGTTGGAATAATGTCTTCGAAAAGTATGCTTCATTATGATCCTCAGGCTCAACATATATATATATATATAAATGATCAGCATTATCACCTCTACAACATACTAAAAATTCAAGGTCATCGTGTTTGCTGAAACAAAGACAACCTTGTCACATTATTATAAGATGTAATAATCTCCCTAACCAAACAAAAACGTCACCAATGGATATAGATGCATCTTCAAACAGCCTGCCGTATTATTGCCTATTTAGTATTGCCTGTAATACATTTTCGATTGCTATTTGGGAAATGTATAGATTTCCTAAGAAATGTGTCTAATATAATTTATTTTACACATTTCCGAGCGAATTTAGGAATTATATACATTTCCAAAGAATTGTATACAATGACGGATTTCATACATTTCCGGTAACATATCTACATCTGTCTCAACAAAGTAAACAGCCGAGTCAACATTATTCGCGATGAGACAGGGCTCGTACATGATGGTACGTGTTAATTGGTTTAATTGCTTGAATATAAATTAGAAAGAGAGGTAGATACATTGTACATTGAAAACTGTATCAGTTTATTTAGTTCGTGTGCAGGTCTACAGCAGTAAAACTAAGTTTCTTGTTTTGATATCTCTAAATATTCAATTATTCAGCTGCTACAGCTTTTACGTTAATTAGCTAGACATGTGATTGGTTTTTTTGCAAATGTAGGACTCGAGAGACCATTTTTGTATTTTACACTACTTTAACATATAGTCGATCTGAAATTATTTTAGTTAATATTGTCGCTCTTCATCTACATAGAATAGGTCTAGATAAGGAAATCATTAACTGAACAATACAATCAACGAGTCCAATAGACATTTTATATTGAAATGGCTACCTAATTCCAAAACGTAATAATTAAAGATTGGTAAATAAATCAACCAGGTAAATAAAAACTAAATAACAATATTCGCATAAAATCATTCATTCGTTCAGTTAAAAACAATTTCTTATATTACTGTACTTCGCTGAATACAATTACTGAAGTTAAAATTTAAATGCAAATTGAAAGGTGGGTAGGTTAAAAGATTAAATTTCTAATGTTTATAGAGTACGTTCCCGCAAAGGTAGTAGTTGCATATGATCATGATCATCCGCTTTATTTCAATTTCTAACAGTTATGTTTAATCGTGTTTTGACATATGACTTTGTTTTGCTTTCAATGGCAAATAATAAAAAATTTACTTACTTTTTCCTCAAACACAAATACATCACAATTTTCAGTTTCACAACACAACCTGAGACATTCCTCCCTCGAATCCAAATCCATTTCATTTAAATATTTCGCTCCCATGTTTCGAGAATCCTGGGTTCGAATTATTTTATCGGTGTGGACATCAAAATTCGTAACACACGTTTGCAAATCTATGTCCGTTGCAATAACTTTCTGTTTCGTGCTTTGTAAATATGTTGTGGAACTTAAAAAGCAAACTAAAAACAGTGCATATGATAACATGCTCGAAAATATTTTTTTCGGTGTGCTGCAGCTGTTTGGTTTTTATTTTATCGTAAAGGAAATACACACAGCTGGGAAATCGATGGAAATGAGACTGCGCGATTGAGGAATCCAGAAAACGTTTGCAACGCTATGCCATTTCAAAGGAAACTTTGTCTTGAACAGGAAATTAAGAATTAACGACGTTGTAAGGTTGGAACATAAGTTTCCTAAGAGAATTCTCTAAAAGAAAATCACTTTTAAAGTCGAGTAACGGAAATAAATGCACTTATGAGTAGATAAATACTTTATTTTGCAAAAGTGTAGGTATTTACAGGTACATACTTTTCACTTGATTGCGCAATAGGTAATTATTCCGTTAATAAGAAAAATTAAACCTGTTTGACTTAAACTGAACTGAGGAAGCTTGTAATTCTCATAACTCCAAAATAATAATAATAACGAAGAAAACAAATACAAAGATACAAAACATATTATTAACGTCATCACAATTAGTGTCTTTTTTAGGGGAGGGAGGTTAAGGAGGAAATTGCAGCCCCAAAGTCACAGTTTAGGGAGGTCTGTTTTCATAAAACGAATGTTTTTAATAAGAAAAATAAATGGATATAGCTAGGTAATACTGAAATTTGAACACTCTTGTAAATACTAAAATCTAATAATCATAACAGACCTGATATCACAATAGATGTGATTTCTTCATGAAA
>NW_020442456.1:203328-210544 GCF_000699045.2 Agrilus planipennis | reverse complement strand
AATAGTCTAAATTATCATTATCATTAAAGAAAATAGTTTTTTGACAAAATTGTAATTACTTTGACTAATTAAGTAAGCCCCAATTAGAATTAGTCCAGGGCTCCTCATGTTCACAATCCTCCCCTGAAAATGTGAAACTAAAAAGAAATGATATATTACCTATACTTCAAATAAATTGTTAGACTTCTTCTTTTCATTGTCTATCAAATACTAACAAATTTTGACTTACATGTTTTTTATTTTATGCTGTAAGTTAGTTTTAAAAATAATATATGTAATGATAGTAAAGAATTTAATATTTCGATGATGATTGCAATCAGAATATAAGAACAAAGGCTTTCACGGCCGAAACACAATAGTTCACTTAGACCACGTCCCTATAGCCCGAATGTTCATTCTACTATTGCAATCAGAATTCGACCACGACTGAAAAGCATAGAAGCTCTTCATCATCGGGTAAACACCGGCTGTGAACGCCTACGAACTACTGTAATTTAATATTTTTTTTATTGAAATTAATCTTGAAAGCATCCAGACTGTACTTTCAAATACAGTAATACCTTTTGACTTACGTTCCTCCGTCTTACCTACCCGAACTCGGAGTTCCGCGGTTTTCAAATCTCGTCGATTTGTACTTTATTTGAGCGGCACATAACTCCTGCCTACTCATTAACCCCACACTATATTGTTCAGCTAAGGTACGTGTCGCACAGAATCAGTTCAATCAGAAGATAAAATAACGGTTGGGAACTTGATAGAAGACTTCAGTTTAATTGAAAAGGAGTTACAAATTTTAGAGAACATAGTCTCCAGCGAAGAGCGCATTTCATCTAAAAAACAAGGACTAAGAAATTATTAGCGTGTTATAAGAAACTTGCGGAGAATAAGAAATAATTAAACCGATACACCACCTTGTTAGATTTTCTGAAACCTTCAACATCAAAATAACTTTGACTTGTAATTTTTTTATTTGTACTATCTAAGCTTTTATTATTTGTTTTTTAAAGTGAAACTTTTATTACATCGTCTCAAATTTTTTGTCCATCTATCGCATGTCGCATTACAGCCGGCCGCGAAGTAGGGGTAAAACTGAAAGGCGTTCGGCAGAGCAGCCAACGTCAATATAACGGCGCCCATGCTCGCATGAGCTAACCGTGTAACATTTATATTCTCACTCACTCGTGCAAGTGCATGACAATAACATTTGTAGACTGTGAAACTCAAAGCGAAGATGAAATAGAATAACTGAAGTTCATAATGATTCAATGATTTAAATAAATATTGTTCTCAGTTTTTAACATGCGTCTATCATCTGAATGATTATATGTATTATGCATTCCGTACTCTCATACGCAGATTGAAATTAAAAAAATTATAGTTGGATATCTTGTCTACTAATGATTTTTCATTATCATATCAATTTTTAGGTTATTAAGATAAGATTAAGAATGCGATTTTAATTTTAATACCCTAAATTGAATAATTTTCCGAAAATTTACAGTTAAATGACTACAATCCGAAAAGTTTCACTTGTATCGTGGTTTCATAAAACTACACAGTTGTTTTTTTAATCATTATTTTCTTTAGTCTCTGGTCGTAACTGAAAATAATTTATATGCATTAATATGCGAAATTATATCTCGATCTACGCGAATTCAACTTACGTGGATATCACTAGTCCCATCTATCGTGTAAGTTCGAGATCTTACTGTACATTTTATAAAAAACAGTGAACATTCGGACTAGCAAACATTTATTTAATTTTCTTGTTTAATGGTGCCTTGCCACCTCCTACAAGTTTTGAGAAACTCTGTATATCAAAATTAAGGTTAAGATTCAATACATGTAAATTGGGTGACGTATACAAAAGTGAACATATTACATTCTCCAGAAATTTCTACTTTATCAATTTTTTAAATTTTCATTGATCTTCATGTAAAGGTGGAATACACAAGAGCCGTTTAATCCATTTTTGGGCAGAGATCCTTCGCAATATTATAATGAGAGCTTTTGCTGTAGAAAATTGAATTAGAATGTTCAGTCTTTGATCTTTTCCCTATTCCCACTGCCTCTTTCCGCTCTTGACTATATGTCTTGAATATTAAAAATAAAAAGTAGAATATGTGTCCCTACTTTTATTTATAAGATTATTTTTTTATAATGAAGTGTCGAAATCCAAAACATAAAAGAATAAATTATGTAATACCTTATTTTATTTTACATTCAAAAGAAAAAGCTTATGAAAACATCTAGGTACTTCTTCGAAACAATGTAAGTAATAAAAACCTAACAATGAGACGATAACCTTAACTTCATGTCAAGATCATACGTCACGTAAAGGGATGAGTAGGGTGAAGCGACCTTCAAATCAGTGGAGAAAATGCATATACTGGATGTACAAATTAAAGCATCACATCTGGAAAATATTGAAATTAAGAAAACAAACAAAAAATGTCGTGACACGTCGAGTTTCTTTTCAAAGGGGGCACATGATGGCGTAAGTTTTGGTATATCGCAGGGGCGTAAAATACCCTTAAACTTTAAAAGGCACCCTTGTCGAGTGACACTTCATTTTAAAGCTTTCTCATTTCTCAAAATTTTAAATTTTAATTAAAATAAGGCAAAATGTTAATGAATAAATAAATATATTTTGAGTAATTAAATGTATAAATTAGTTTTCCTCTGCTTGCATACAATAATAAAATCGTTGTTCAAATTTCCACGAACATTTCTAAGCATTTCGGGTGTTATCTGGTGGCATTCTTCAACAGTTTCAGTTTTTGTACCTGTTTTACTTTAAACGAGACAATAAAAAATTAGGTTAGTTTAGTCCTGTAAAATCATCACAAAGTCGAAATGATTAAAATCCAGGTATTTTTCGTTACCCTTGTACGTAGCATCCGAAATGTTTGTTCGAAAGCAAAGATTTTATTATTGTATGGAAGAGAGGAGAAAACAATTTGAACATTTAATTAAATAACATTCTTTCATTTATTAATATTGTGTTTTTTTTTTAAGTGGTGATTTTATTGCCACATCCAGATCAAAATTCAAAAAGTCGTACATCGCCGTGAGAAGAATTGAGAAAGCTTTAAATAAGGTATCATTTAATATACGGTTCTATTTAAAGTTTACAGATATTTTACAATCCTGTGTAAGGAGTAGTTTCCAACTCACTAAAACTTACCTAATCATGACACATGATGCTACAGACGTTCCTGAATTAGTGAATGGACAGGAAATTGAAATATTAAAACAGTTACCATTGTTACAACCTTTCGAATTTGTTACAATAGAATCATCAGGCTAGAATTACGTTACCTTATCCAAAATCATACCCATGATAAATTGTCTCACAATTGTCTCTCAACTTTTCATCATCAATAGAATGTGTTCCACAGTTGCAAATAAAACTCCTAGCTGAATGTAAGAAAAGTTTTGATGTCATTAAATTAAATCCACTTGCAGCGTTGGCAACAATGTTAGATCCACGGTTCAAAAGCTTCCATTTCCAAGACGCAAGTGCGTGTGGGAAGGCAATACAAAAATTGAAAAACATGATTACAGAAAATATGACAACGTCAATCAGTGGGTCTGAAGATGAAACAGCGAATGAAGATTTTAATTTTATGCAGTGTCAATTTATTTGCCTAATCCAGTCTGCGCTTTAAAATCTAACCCATTGCGAAAGGCTTTTTTCCAAAGCTGGCGCAACAATAACTACCTCAAGAAATCGGCTAACAGGCAAACATTTAGAAAAATTGATATTTTTAGGAGGCGCTGCAAAAGCAGACTTCTTTTCGTAAATTTTATAATTATTATTAAAGAATTTTAACACTTCTTTTGGTTTTAACTTAAAATTTTCCAAAAACTATTCGATACGAGTAAGTATCGATATTTTTCAATTAATAGCGAGTAAGTATCGATACTTGACGACCGATACAGTATCGAGTAAAACTTTTTTATTTTTTTTTATTCCGGTCTTTTCCAGGTGGGAAGTTTTAATTGGCACACCCTATATGTAGTTAGCAGAAGTAGAAGAGAAGAATTTTACAAAATATTGACCATTAACGCAAAAGGGCGAGTCGTTTCGGAAACCGGCGGCGGAAATGAAATTCAAAATATGTGCAAGTTGTACCAAAACGTAGGTTTGCAGTAAATACTCCTTCTTTTAACATGACATCAGACAGTTTCCGGAACTTAGAATAGAGATATCTGAAACAATCGCTATCTTTTGAAAGTGATTTGACAAACTACTTTATAAGCCCCAGTTTAATGTGAAGAGGTGGTAATAACACCTTTTCTCGAGAAACCAAGGTCGTATTGATGACCTTTTTCTCGCCAGGGGTTAAACTATCTAGAAGAGATCAGTCAGTTTTTGTCCAGGGCAACTGTTTGACTCTACTATCTCATAAATAAATAAAACAATGGTATGCTGTATAGCTCCCTTGCTGACCCAACAACATGGTTAGTATTTTGGAACCTCCACAAACCATCCATCGATGCTCTTAATGTCTAATTTTTTCAATAGTCATAGTTTTCTTAATATGAACCGAGTGTCTCATACGAAGAAATGCAATTTCGCCCTGTGAAGCTACTGCGTCTGAGTCCGCTGACTTACTCAGGATGTCATCTAAATTAGAAGGTGGCGGTGGAACTGATATTTCAGAACCATGGAACACTGGAGGAATAGCTGAGTCGAAGTTAGGGTAACATATTTTCTTTTAATTTTTTTGTATTAAATCCTTTCACATCCACCGCACAGAAGTAGCAGTCGATTGTGTGGTTTTTCTGTTCACATCAAATCATAGGAATGCTAAAACGAAATGAGTTTTTCTTACCCTTAAACCACAAACGAAGATCTTCCTCGCATCTTCTGCACACCTTATGCGGAGCCTATGTTTTGTCTTGATCTCCAAGTTTCAATTTGAAATACGCAAAATAAATTTTCCTCACAAACTCACTTATGTTTCTTTGTTGACTTTTTACAGTATATCCACCACATATACAATAGATACTGTAGGGAGAAATTACACAACCTCTACAAGCCATATTCCAGCAATATCAATCTATAAGAAATTGTATAGGCTCATAATGTTACCGCAGGAAAATGTGATACCAATGAAGTGAGTTTTTTGTCATGTTTTTCCTTACAGGTTTAAAGGAATATGCACCTAGGTCTGATTCGCTGAAATAGAAGGTTTTTGTCTTGAACAAGTGGTTCATGCTAATTATGTTCTTTTTGGCCTCAGCGTTCATGTGATACCTCAATTCTAAATATTAAATTGTTGTTACCACTCAAAACAATTGGAGTTTATGGCAACTTTGACTCCTCCTAACTTTTAACCCTTTGGTATCACCACTTTTCACCTTCATCCACTTCGGATCAACTTCTCCTTCCTCAAAACCACTCTTTTAGTGTTCTACAAGATCTTTCCTAACATCCCGTCCACCAATCTTTCTTTTGCTTTTCCAACTGATGTAACAGTCGTCCCATCCAAAGATTTACCTAATTGTTTTTATACAAAATACGTTAAAGCTATCACAGAAGAATAAAAAGAAAAATTTTCATCCCTTTCGATTCGAGTAGTTAAAAATTCTTTAAAGCGTCAACATCCGTTCTATACCAGATTATATGGTAAAGGTAGAAGCCAATGGGACGGTATTCCTCATCGGAACTCCAGATTCGGTTAATACGTACAGACCACAGATGCGATTATTTTTTAACTATGACGCAATGCTCATTGCGAAAGCAATATATTATATAAGGATAAAGATGGATACTACAAAAAACTTTTGAGCGTGTTTGCCCGAGGGTATGTTAGTTACCCCTAAAAATATTTTGAAACTATACCAGGCGTTCTTTCCCAAATTAGCCGATAATTTATCCTGTGATTCATTCATTCATCATACAATAAAAACTGATAAAGCACAATATTCTACGTTCAGACACGTACCTACTTACGCATTATAGCGATAGAGAAGTCTTCTGTGTATACTTTTACAATCCCACAAAGAAATAGTGCCGATAAAGCTTTATATTGCCGCTCCGCCTTCTTTTACAACTTTTCTACTAATTTTGCATTAAAATTCACTGGAGATTCCCGATGCTTCGCATCTGAAAAAATTGTTATTCCGTGGACGGATTTGGTGTTTCTTCAATCAGAAAAGCAACTATTACTTTAGGTTTGCCATTTTCCTATCAACAGGCACATCGTTAAGATCTAAAGAGGTCTGCTGTCATTACAGTTAAGTTATTCTTTTTTAAATTCTCGAACCATGGTCTTGAATATTATAGCCAAGTGTAGGGGAAAGTCAAAAAAGGTACTTGACATGGTTGCTATGGTGATCGCGAGGAAAAACTGTCTCGCTTTGCAGCCGTTATATTTTAAACACGAGTTAGCGAAAAGCAATGATACACTGTAACACGAGAGGTCTTTCACTTCCACTTTTTCCTTTGAAGCTACTTAAGTATAATAAAATCATAAAATAATTCATCTAAATTATATGTGGAATGTATTGCTCTCAACCTAGCAATAAATATTCCAGTACACTAAAATATATTANAGAAGCGAAGTTTTTAATAATCATCTATCATATTTCAGGGCAAGAAGTACTGTTAGCTCCATAAATTTAAGAACAGAAAATTGGTTTCTGTATCATATCTCAAAAGATGTGAGTGAGGTTGTTTGGCATTTGCCTGTCTTCACTTGCTCAAAACTAACCTGTGAAAATAATAATAATAAGACCAGACATACGTATATATTATATTTCCTTTCTTTAACCACATATTAGAAGCTTCTTTATCTATATGTTCCTGCTGTTGTTGGTTCGGGTATTTTCCATGAAGTACTTTTAATTTCCACATTTCAATTTTGAATTTTTCTTCTATGTTTTTGTCCTGATGATTGAAATGTGCATCATTAAGCTATAGTGAGGTACCATAATTTATAGTGATGGTGCAGATTGAATTATGTAATGGACTATCAGCACTTCTTGCTCTAAGACTAGGAAAGTAATAACAAAATGATGATAAAAATAATTATAATCAGAGACTGTAGTCCAGAGCCCCGTTATTACAAAGGGCCCCCAGACCCAATTAACGAAAATGGATAATACTGTGAATTTAAACAATAAAAAGATAATCTAAACGCTTTATAATTAATAAAACATAACTACAAATATTTTCCCTATTTTTTTTCATATCATTAAAGAA
>NW_020442456.1:198474-201882 GCF_000699045.2 Agrilus planipennis | reverse complement strand
CTGTACATTTTATAAAAAACAGTGAACATTCGGACTAGCAAACATTTATTTAATTTTCTTGTTTAATGGTGCCTTGCCACCTCCTACAAGTTTTGAGAAACTCTGTATATCAAAATTAAGGTTAAGATTCAATACATGTAAATTGGGTGACGTATACAAAAGTGAACATATTACATTCTCCAGAAATTTCTACTTTATCAATTTTTTAAATTTTCATTGATCTTCATGTAAAGGTGGAATACACAAGAGCCGTTTAATCCATTTTTGGGCAGAGATCCTTTGCAATATTATAATGAGAGCTTTTGCTGTAGAAAATTGAATTAGAATGTTCAGTCTTTGATCTTTTCCCTATTCCCACTGCCTCTTTCCGCTCTTGACTATATGTCTTGAATATTAAAAATAAAAAGTAGAATATGTGTCCCTACTTTTATTTATAAGATTATTTTTTTATAATGAAGTGTCGAAATCCAAAACATAAAAGAATAAATTATGTAATACCTTATTTTATTTTACATTCAAAAGAAAAAGCTTATGAAAACATCTAGGTACTTCTTCGAAACAATGTAAGTAATAAAAACCTAACAATGAGACGATAACCTTAACTTCATGTCAAGATCATACGTCTCGTAAAGGGATGAGTAAACAAACAAAAAATGTCGTGACACGTCGAGTTTCTTTTCAAAGGGGGCACATGATGGCGTAAGTTTTGGTATATCGCAGGGGCGTAAAATACCCTTAAACTTTAAATTGCACCCTTGTCGAGTGACACTTCATTTTAAAGCTTTCTCATTTCTCAAAATTTTAAATTTTAATTAAAATAAGGCAAAATGTTAATGAATAAATAAATATATTTTGAGTAATTAAATGTATAAATTAGTTTTCCTCTGCTTTCATACAATAATAAAATCTTTGTTCAACTTTCCACGAACATTTCTAAGGTGTTATCTGGTGGCATTCTTCAACAGTTTCAGTTTTTGTACCTGTTTTACTTTAAACGAGACAATAAAAAATTAGGTTAGTTTAGTCCTGTAAAATCATCACAAAGTCGAAATGATTAAAATCCAGGTATTTTTCGTTACCTACCCTTGTACGTAGCATCCGAAATGTTTGTTCGAAAGCAAAGATTTTATTATTGTATGGAAGAGAGGAGAAAACAATTTGAACATTTAATTAAATAACACTCTTTCATTTATTAATATTGTGTTTTTTTTTTAAGTGGTGATTTTATTGCCACATCCAGATCAAAATTCAAAAAGTCGTACATCGCCGTGAGAAGAATTGAGAAAGCTTTAAATAAGGTATCATTTAATATACGGTTCTATTTAAAGTTTACAGATATTTTACAATCCTGTGTAAGGAGTAGTTTCCAACTCACTAAAACTTACCTAATCATGACACATGATGCTACAGACGTTCCTGAATTAGTGAATGGACAGGAAATTGAAATATTAAAACAGTTACCATTGTTACAACCTTTCGAATTTGTTACAATAGAATCATCAGGCTAGAATTACGTTACCTTATCCAAAATCATACCCATGATAAATTGTCTCACAATTGTCTCTCAACTTTTCATCATCAATAGAATGTGTTCCACAGTTGCAAATAAAACTCCTAGCTGAATGTAAGAAAAGTTTTGATGTCATTAAATTAAATCCACTTGCAGCGTTGGCAACAATGTTAGATCCACGGTTCAAAAGCTTCCATTTCCAAGACGCAAGTGCGTGTGGGAAGGCAATACAAAAATTGAAAAACATGATTACAGAAAATATGACAACGTCAATCAGTGGGTCTGAAGATGAAACAGCGAATGAAGATTTTAATTTTATGCAGTGTCAATTTATTTGCCTAATCCAGTCTGCGCTTTAAAATCTAACCCATTGCGAAAGGCTTTTTTCCAAAGCTGGCGCAACAATAACTACCTCAAGAAATCGGCTAACAGGCAAACATTTAGAAAAATTGATATTTTTAGGAGGCGCTGCAAAAGCAGACTTCTTTTCGTAAATTTTATAATTATTATNACACTGAAAATCTTAAACAAAAACGTATTGAGAAAATTCAAAAATATATTCCTTTGCTGTACCAAACACTGAAAATCTTAAACAAAAACGTATTGAAAAAATTCAAAAGTATATTCCTTTGGCTGATGAAATAAATGAAATGTGGAATCAGAACATAGTTTGAATTCTTACAATAATAACATCATCACCATTACACGCTAGCCTAGCAGAGTTGAAACTGCATAAGCTTACGTAAACATAAGTCTACAAAAATCAGTAATCCTTGATACACGCCGAATAGTACGCAGATTTCTTAACAGTACTGACATTCTCCCTTTTCAGAAAACACAACAGGTTATATTAGAAGCGAAGTTTTTAATAATCATCTATCATATTTCAGGGCAAGAAGTACTGTTAGCTCCATAAATTTAAGAACAGAAAATTGGTTTCTGTATCATATCTCAAAAGATGTGAGTGAGGTTGTTTGGCATTTGCCTGTCTTCACTTGCTCAAAACTAACCTGTGAAAATAATAATAATAAGACCAGACATACGTATATATTATATTTCCTTTCTTTAACCACATATTAGAAGCTTCTTTATCTATATGTTCCTGCTGTTGTTGGTTCGGGTATTTTCCATGAAGTACTTTTAATTTCCATATTTCAATTTTGAATTTTTCTTTCATAATTTTGTCCTCAGGATTGAATTATGTAAAGGACTTTCAGCACTTCTTGTTCTAAGACTAGGAATGTAATAATAAAATGATGGTAAAAATAATTATAATCAGAGACTGTAGTCCAGAGCCCCGTTATTACAAAGGGCCCCCAGACCCAATTAACGAAAATGGATAATACTGTGAATTTAAACAATACAAAGATAATCTAAACGCTTTAGAATTAATAAAACATAACTACAAATATTTTCCCTATTTTTTTTTTCATATCATTAAAGAAAATAGTTTTTTGACAAAATTGTAATTACTTTGACTAATTAAGTAAGCCCCAATTAGAATTAGTCCAGGGCTCCTCATGTTCACAATCCTCCCCTGAAAATGTGAAACTAAAAAGAAATGATATATTACCTATACTTCAAATAAATTGTTAGACTTCTTCTTTTCATTGTCTATCAAATACTAACAAATTTTGACTTACATGTTTTTTATTTTATGCTGTAAGTTAGTTTTAAAAATAATATATGTAATGATAGTAAAGAATTTAATATTTCGATGATGATTGCAATCAGAATATAAGAACAAAGGCTTTCACGGCCGAAACACAATAGTTCACTTAGACCACGGCCCTATAGCCCGAATGTTCATTCTACTATTGCAATCAGAATTCGACCACGACTGAAAAGCCTAGAGGCTCTTCATCATCGGGTAAACACCGGTTGTGAACGCCTACGAA
>NW_020442456.1:189371-192181 GCF_000699045.2 Agrilus planipennis | reverse complement strand
ACTTAAATAAATAAAATGTACATAAATTTTATTTCTGAAAATATAATGTAAAATGAAATTATATATGGTTCCGTTTGCGATTTGTCTAATCTTGTTTTAGGGTTTTCATGTCCATTTGTGTTAACTGTTGAGCTTTTAAAGAGAATCTGAATAAATTAGATCTTGAGCCTGCATATTTTCAATATATTGGATTACACTTATCTAAATTAAATTTATATTTTTGAAGTAAAAGTTCCTTGGCAATGTTAATTACAATTTTTAAGATATAAACTTTTTAAAAAATCAGAAAAAATAACACCTTACATACAATTTGCAATAAAACTGAAATAAAAATCCATCATTTTACGAATTTCTAGAATTTAGACAGGTATCGATTTATTTGAGCTCGCATGCGACAAAAAAAATAGTTAAACGTTAGGTCTGTATGCGAGCAGAACAATTTGCCGAAACGCCTTTATAAATAAATACTATTAGTAACAAAATCTAGCTAATAATGAATTATTATACAAATACATATGTAGCATAAGCAACAAGCTAAAAATTATTCCTAATTGCCTATTCAAAAATTATATACTATTCATTACGTTCAACATTTTTTCTTTAGTGTTCTATCCTTATTCCTGAAATAACAATAAATCTTTCAATTTCATCAAATAACAAACAAAAAAGTTAAATTGAAAGGTAAATATTTATGAGTAAAGACTGTACATGTAATGTATATTTCAAGTATACTTAGAACTCCTGTAAAATTCCTAATAATAAATGTACATACATGAATGTGAACTACCAAGTAGAAGTAGCTGAGCCGTAGTATCAGTTAGACAAGTCGAAATCCTTATTGAATTTGTCAAACATTTTTGATTAAATGCGATAAAAATAAACTTGAAAACATTATTTCTTTATACCTTAGTTATTGTACTGTAGAGAATCCTTCATAATTGTTTTTTACTATTAAATGACACTTCAAATTGAAAAAATAATCGTTTTTCTAATGGAACAAAAACAAGTATATAATTCATTTAAGCATAGCCGTCTCTGCTTATAATCCGTGCTGAAGGTTTACTTGGCAACACTGTGGGAGTCCCAGGATTTCCCAATGAATGAGTTACAACTAATACATTAATTGTTGTGTTTCTTTCGTTGTTCTATAATATTTTAATTTTAGCGAAAACATCGTGCAATAAATATGCAATAAAGATGCTTATAATGTGTTTTAGTGATTAATACCTTTGGATACAGTTTTTAATTGCAGAAGGTAATGTTAACTATTAAGTGAAAGAAGTGAAAATGTTTTACGTCAGATTGTATGTTTTAGTTGTAATTTTCTTGTTTATTTTAACAAAATGCTTTGCCGTTGTGTTCCCAGTTGCAATTCAAATTATGAATCATCTTTAAAATGTAAGTACAGGTATGTCTATATTTTTATTCCCAAAAAAATGATGAAATGCGAAAAAAATGCGTAAGTGCTATACCTCGCAAAGGTTGGACTAAATGAAAATATTCTGAGGTTTACATACATCATTTTAACGAAAGTGACATTATAAAAACAGTAAAAAAAAAGGATGATGAAACAGAAATTTAAATTGTTGAAAAGTCTCCCTTAAACATAAGTCAGTTTATTGAAATTTTAAATTCGGATTTTTTAATGAATTGTGATGACTCCTTCAAAATTTGCATTTCAGGATATGCAGTTCATTCTGCTGGTAAAAAGATAACTTGCAACAATTGTGTTTCGCTAATAATAAACAATAAAGGCTCTTGCGTTGGAGATATTTATTTTGATTATTTACAAAGGGGAGGACTTTCTGTTCCTACTGATAATATTAGTATAGTTTTTTTTCACATTTATATCATTCTTGAAGAAATAAGTAATAACGAAAATCTGCAGACAGAATGTTTACGGGCTGAACACCAAAAACCAATTTTAGGAAAATTAACTGTTTTCAAAAATATTTAGTTGTGGAAAACATTATAAAGATATATTCTTCCAAATTTTATCTTCTTTTGCTAATATTTTGCTTAATGATTACGTTAAAATTATAAATTATAGAAAGCAAGTGTTAAATTTCACAGGCAGATATTCGGGAACTTACTATTGTAAGTGGTATATCAGCACACGCGTTAAATTAATAAGGCGTGTTGTTTAATTCTTTGGTGGAAGGTAGAAAAAAAATAGAACTCTTGCAGCGAAGTCAACTTAATTATGTATTTACAAATATTTACAGAGTATCTCCAACGATTGATTACTAATGATTACACAAGTGCAAGTCTTTGCATTTTGTGCTGACTTAGTTCAAGTGCTTCTTGCATTTTTGTGCTGACTTAGTTCAAGTGCTTCTTGCATTTTTGTGCTGACTTAGTTCAAGTGCTTCCTTTGAAGTCCTTGGTCACATCTTATATCTAACTTAAAACTAGGAGGAAAACACCAAGGGTGTGGCTAGTTTCACCATTGGTGATTAATCCTTTCAAACCAATTCGGTGCAAATTTAGAAGGCGGGCTTTCAACTTAAAATTTTGGAAAGAGGGAAGTTTATAATCTGAGAAAAGATCGGCACATCAAGGAGTCAACAAACGGTACTTTTAACCGTTAGGCTCATAAAAAAACACCCCATAATAAACTTGAAACTAAATTGGAATCGTAAAGGATCCTTCTTCAACCGTTACCTCTATAAACCAATTTAAACATTGTACCGATGCATCTAAGGGTCTACTACCAAATAAACACCATACCGCCTTGTAAATTTGCAAACATTCTAAAAATTGTATGCAGGAATTTTATGGCCTGCAAAACGAAGAACGGTCTCTGAACA
>NW_020442456.1:176462-188900 GCF_000699045.2 Agrilus planipennis | reverse complement strand
TTTAATAGAAATGAAACGATGTTCCGATAAACAACAATAATAACAATCATAATCATTAAGTAAGTATTTATTTTTAATTACTATAATGAACTAGGTAATAATAAATTATCAACCAATAACATAATAACAAGAGGTGGTAGTAACCCTATTTACAGTTAGGTTTTTCAAAATATATAACATCAATCCTTGCGATTTTAAGAAGTGAAGTCAAGATTTGTTACCTTAACGGCTTAACGTTACATTTTTCGAAAATGGAAATTATCGAAACAGCAAAAGGAAAGCCTTCCTTGGTCTACGATGGTTATCAATATCGAAAGTGTCGTGAAAACAGTAAGGGTGTTATCACTTGGTTATGTATTCAAGAGAAAAAACAACAGTGCAAAGGAATGTTAAAGAGCAAGTGTGATGAAGTAATTTCAGTCACACCACATGCTTGTAAGCCGGATATGGCTCTTATTGAAGTAAAGAAAGGATTGTTTTCGGCAAAAAAAACGAGCACGGGAGGAAGATGTACCTATACCAAAGATATACTCCGAAGAGATGAAACCCCTATATAACAGAGGGTAAATAACTTACTGTCTGTTCGAAAATGAAACTATAATTTCTAGGTCAACCCAAGGCTACTTATTGCTGTTCGCAAGTGGCACTAAATCTCATTTGTTCGCAAATAGCACTAACTCGTATTAGAGACGGCTGTGGTTTAAGGTATTCAATGCATTTATATTAGAAAGAGAAGGCAAAAAGGAAGAAAAAAGGTCTATTACTGTTACAGAAAAATTATATAAATGAAATCCAATGGCGTACCTAATTATGAGTGTTTATTTAAATATTGATGCTTTCAGACAAAACACTTCAACATCTAGAACTATGTTTAATTAAAAACAATTACAGAAAAAAATACAAATTGCAAAAGGTCAAATTAGAAGACGAGAACACAACGGGTGCTTGCAAAGGTTTCTGAAGGTAATTGCACTTATATATTTGACCCTAATGTTTAGCTGACGAGAGATTCCTAAACGTGATTATAAATGAAGACCCAAAAAATTGTGATAATAAAAATTTGTACAAACTAACAACTATCATAAACTAATACAAAACAGAAACTTTACTTGATATTACAAAATATGTACAATATTATACACTTAGCAAAGACCGAACAATGAGTACAATAAATGCTAGAGGTTAGACTGAATGAGTACAATTGAAGCTTTAAATCATTAAGGATAAAAAATCAATTAAGCCAGTAATGTTTGTCAAATTAGAATCCTGTACCAGGGTAATTTACTATTGCTTCGAAATCGTTGATTTACTACAGACAAATATGTAACACATAAAGCAACAAAAATTAGCAGCCTTTCTTCATTATCACTACAATATGATACAGACCTGGCGACCGCCCGACACAAAATTCGCCTGTCGTCGCGCCCCGCGCAGCCCAGACGGGCATCACCCGGCCAACCGGCGGACCCACTTAACGTGTGCCCAGAACAGCGCTCGTACGCTCGCAGTAGCGTCGCTGCATCGCTCACGCCACCGTGTACCCCTCCAAGTACCTCCCTGGCGGCCAAGGGTATGAGTACCGGTGGCAATCCCTATAAATACGCTTGGTGGTACTCGTGCTCGTAGACCGAGCGGCATGGCCTAGAGGTTTAGACCATTGCTTAGCATTCGGGAGGACGCCGGTTCGATTCCGGGTCCGTCTGCCTTGGTCCAAGTTTTTCTGTGGTTTCCTTGGATTACTTAAGGCAGTAATATTCCACAGATAATCTTTCACTCTCTTCTGTCTTCATTTCGTCCGTCTCATCTTTCTCATCCCGAACCACCACCCACCCATTCCCACGATTCCTGAAAGCAGGCTGAAGAGGGCCTTCCGCCCTACCTTCCGGCATAGTTCGGAGGGACTGCCCGCCCACCAGCATTACTGGCTGGTGGGAATGAAACACCCAAAAGTTTTTAAGTTTTCTTCTCGAGCTTGAACCATTCGAGCTTCCATACGTACTTGCGACCAGCAACATTCTCTACCGTCTTCTTATCAGCTACCGCAGCCGACGAACACAATAACCGGCAGTTATCACTGCCTTTATATAGCGACGACATATTAAACCAGGTGGTTTAATATTTATCAATATCTACAAGTTTTCAACAATTGCCCAGCCGTTTTTTAGGTATGTTTAACCAATTTAAAATATTACTAACCAACAGTTCTCTGGGACGGAGTACGCAAAGTCACTCTGAACTCCCTTAACCCCCACCAATTAAACTAACAATGAAAACCTAACATTTTCTTGCTTTGTGCCATATAATACGTCCCATAGGAGTAGGTAAACTTCTTTAGCCAGCCGAGAGCCCCCAATTGCGAAAAATATGCCCTTGGCGAGCGAGCTGCAGTCCAAGCTCGCCATAATCAACGAATTCCTGCGACAACGTTCCGAAAGTTCCCATCTCCCCCAATGTGCGAAGACGTCGTGCCTTCTTCTGCTACCCGGGCTGAATTATCCGATTCAGACTCTCCTCCCACTGCCGCTGACGGCTTCACAGAAGTCGGGAAGCGGCGTAACAAGCGCCGAAGGCGTGCTACCTTTCTGTCTTCGGCATCCTCAACGTTCTCTGATTCTGAGGCAGAGACCGGCGCAACTAGCCAAAACTCTAAGGCCCTTCCCCCCATCGAAATCCGCTAAAAGTCCCTTTCTTCGCGCCATGGACGACCACGGCATCGTCACACGTCGGGCCATAAACACTAAACTCCGTTGACGATTTTCGTCGTTCCTCGAGTTGAGTTCAGTACAACCCAACTGAAACAAGACCGCGATCTCCATATTGTCCTCGGTGGAGTTTGCGAAGACAACTCCACAGACGATGTCAAAGCCGAACTTGTTTACAAAGGCTTTGACATCCGCGGCGTCCAACGAATGTCCAACGGAGGAAAAATCTGGCCCTTAGTGTCTGTTCGTCTGGACAGATCATCCCCGTCCAAGTCTATCTTCGAACTTGGCAAGGTCTGCGGGCTCAGCGTAAAAGCTGATCCAAAAAGGGCCACAAAAGACATCCCCCAATGCCGCCGTTGTTTGAAGTTCTTTCCACACGGCCAACTATTGTCACGCCGCCTGGGTGTGTTCCTTCTGTGGCCGCAACTATATAACTGCCGAATGTAAGGCAAAGGACAAGAAAGATGCCACTCCTTCCTGCGCTAATTGCAAAGGAAGTCACCAAGCCACATATCGCGGCTGTTCCAAGGTTCCAAAGAGGACCGTACCCCCCCTCCCAAAATCTATAGTGTCCCCCAGCACACAAAAGTCAGTGCAACCAGCGCCTTATCCAATAGCCATCCCCGGAGGGACCCTTTCCCAGGGCAGTGACAGCAGTTCCCCCCGTTTCCCTCAAAAACGCAATGCGTCCCCAAACACCCCTGCAGCTTCTTTTCTTGAACAGAGGATCCAGGCCATCGTTCAAACGATGGCAGCAAGTCTGGTCACCGTCCTTCAAACGCCCACCAATGAGTAATACAGCAAACCCAGGCAATCTTCGCATAGTTACCTGAAATGCACAAATCATTAGAGATAAATTGACTGAACTCGAGCACTTCCTCGAGGATAAGTCAATCGGTGTTGCCTGCATCACCGAAACTCACCTGTCCGAAAAAATCAAACTATTCGTCCCAAACTTATCTTATCAGAAGGGACCGTCAAAACCGCAGTGCCGGCGGTATCGCCATTGTTGTTAGGAATTCTTTAAAGCACAGGCATATCTCTTTGGCCACAAACTCGTTAGATACAGTCGGCATCGAAGTTTCGCTAACTTCCGGTCCTCTTAGGATTAGGTTCTCGACAAACCAATAGCAAAGGCACCTCCTTGCCTTAATTCTTGACTTCAACCTCACAGTTAAAGCACCCCATGACCCCACGTTCCTCCCCGCCCCCCACAATCAATTCCCTGACATCCTTGACATTTTTGTCACAGAAAATGTTACACTTTCCAGCGACCCCCATCGTCATTGACGCACTAAGTTCGGACCACCTTCCGGCCGTAATTGAAGTCGGCCGCCCAATCAACAATCCCCCAAACTCAATCACGTCACTAGATTGGCTACATCTTCGTTACACCTTCGAAACATCTTCCTTCAAGTGCACTCCAATTCGCACAATAGCGGAACGTGACTTTCAAATGAGATTACCAGCGCTATCGAGCTATCTACTACCTCCCGCCCCACGCCCACCAGAGACAGAACCATCCCCGCAGATATTCTTGACCTCCTTAAGAGGAAAAACAAGGCCCGACGTCTGTGGAATAAACACCGCATCCCCGCACACACTGCAGAAGTAAACGCCCTTCAAGGAGAACTAAAAATTCGTATTCACTGAATTCCGCAGCGCATCCTTCGATGGTTATATCGCTCGGGCAGAAACACACCCCCGAAACACTTTGAAAGTGATCCGTTCTCTTCTTAACAGAGCTCCCCATATTCCGCCACTAAAACAGAACGGCTCTACCTATTCTTAAGACGAAGAAAAAGCTGCAATCTTCGGAGACTCATTATGTCTCCAGTGCTCTCCACTACCTAGTCCAGTGAACCATGCTGACTTTCACGAGCGTACCAAAGCCTTCTCCCAGAACTTCGTTCCCCTAAATTCCGACTTCAGGCACACTACACCCCATGAAATCTCCCTTATTATCCGTTCTCTGAAGAAGAGGAAAGCCCCTGGCGCTGATGGAATTCAATTCAATTCAAAACGGAGTCCTCAAAGTCCTGCCGCCAAAGCACTGTGCAACATTACAAACGCCATCATGTGGCTCCACCACTTCCCTTTGGCCTGGAAAGAAGCCACTGTCATCTGTCTCCCCAAAGCTCAGCTCTCCCTCAAGCTAGAGGCCCATCAGACTGCTCAGTTCGTTGAGCAAAGTAGTTCAATCAATCCTTCTCAATCGGCTCTTAGACCACGTGGAGCAAAACAACCTTCTCCCCGATCATCAACACAGCTTCCGCAGGCATCACGGCACCGGCCACCAACTTCTTCGCGTATCTGAATACATTTCCGATAACCTTAATAAACGGCGTAACACCTCCATACTTCTTCTTGACGCCCAGCAAGCGTTCGACCGAGTCTGGCAGGAAGATCTCATCTCAAAACTCATCGCCCTTAACATTCCACATGTTCTAGTGCGGATTATCAGGTCCTTTCTCACAGGCAGAAGCCTTCGGGTCCGTGTCGGCTCTGTTCTCTCTGTCAGTAAACCTGTCACTGCCGGTGTCCCACAAGACTCCAAACTTTCACCTGTTCTGTGCGGATATGCCCTCCGACACTTCTATTTTGACAGCTCTCTACGCGGGACGACATTGCCCTCATAAACCCTGCCCAAACCATTTTCCAATGCACAGGGAGAATTAATAAGTTTCGGCCCCTGCTTCTAAACTGGTACCGAAAATGGAAACTTTCCTTCAACAATACCAAATCGGAAGCAATTCTCTTCTCTCGTAGGTCCCGAAAACCTCCCTCCATCTTAGTAAACAACCGCCCCGTCAAGTGGAGCAACTCTGTCACCTACCTAGGCGTCGTTTTCGACAGGACCCTAAACTGGCGGCCCCACATCGCAACTACCCATAACAAGGCAATGGGTGCATTCATCGCGCTTAAGCCTTTCTTATGAAACCACTCCATCGCCCAACACACGAAAATCCGTATCTTAACGCAATAATCAGGAGCATCTCTTACGCCATTCCCATCTGGGGCTGCGCCCTTCCTCACCGCCTGAAAACTCTTCAAGGCACATACATGCGGATCCTTCCTACCGCAATAAACTATCCCTGCTTCGTCAGAAACACCCAAATTCTGAAAGAAACCGATTTACCTTCTCTTCCTGAGGCTGCAATCTCATTCGCAGCAAATCTCCGGGCTTCAGTGGAAGGCCACGCAAATCCCACAATTTCGACACTCTCCAACTTCGCCCCGAAGCCAAACGGCCAATTCCGAAGGCCCTGTCAGCTTCTACAATGAGTCACTCCCTCTCGCTCACCCCCGAGGTGGACCACCTACTCCAACAGTTCGCCCCCCCCCCCGAATCTTCCCCACGCTTAACAAATTTCCCCTCTCACTCCTCTCCCAAATCCCAACCCTCCATTCCTTTCCCGGGGATGAGTAACCCTCAGGGTTTATCTCCCCACTCGAGGAGGGGTTTTAGTCGGTAAAAATCCGACACTACCTCCCTTCAGGAGGAGTCTTTTGAAGATTTCCCTTCCTCGAGAATAATCTAATTGCTTAGCATTCGGGAGGACGCCGTTTCGATTCCGGGTCCGTCTGCCTTGGTCCAAGTTTTTCTGTGGTTTCCTTGGATCACTTAGGCAAATGCTGAGGCAGTAATATTCCACAGATAATCTTTCACTCTCTTCTGTCTTCATTTCGTCCGTCTCATCTTTCTCATCCCGAACCACCACCCACCCATTCCCACGATTCCTGAAAGCAGGCTGAAGAGGGCCTTCCGCCNCTTCTGTCTTCATTTCGTCCGTCTCATCTTTCTCACCCGAACCACCACCCACCCATTCCCACGATTCCTGAAAGCAGGCTGAAGAGGGCCTTCCGCCCTACCTTCCGGCATAGTTCGGAGGGACTGCCCGCCCACCAGCATTACTGGCTGGTGGGATTGAAACACCCAAAAGTTTTTTTTTTTTCAACAACCGCCCCGTTAATTGGAGCAGTTCTGTCACCTACCTAGGCGTCGTTTTAGACAGATGCCTAAACTGGCGGCTCCATATTACAGCGACCCGTAACAAGGCTGTGGGTGCATTCATCGCACTTAAACTTTTCTTTCGTAATAACGCCATTCCCAACAGACTAAAATCCGTACGTTTAATGCAATTATTAGGAGCATTTGCTCCTATGCCATTCCCGTCTGGGGCTGCGCCATTCCCCACCGCCTGAAACCTTTGCAAGGTACATATATGCGGATTCTTCGCTCCGCACTTAACTACCCCTTGTTCGTCAGAAACACCCAAATTCTGATTGAAACCGGTTTACCTTCTCTCAGTGCCAGGCCGCTCAAACCCCACCATCTCGGCACTCTCCAACTTCGCACCGAAACCCAACGACCGTTTCCGAAGGCCCTGTCACCTTCTACAGTGAGCCGCTCTCTTCCTAGCTTCGCTTTTAGCGGGAGTGTCCATCCAGCATTTCAGAGGTTTCGGTTTCTTTCCCAATACTCCCTTCCACCCACACTCTTAACCCATTTTCCATCTCAACCCTATCCCCAATCCCCAGCCTTCCAATTTCTCCCCGGGGATGAGCAACCCACAACAACTACTTGACAAGTGAAGCAACAGTCCTAACTCCCTACTGAGCAAGCAGAGCTACCAGTCCTGCACACCGCAACGCTGCCAAGCCGAACAGACTTCGATGAACTCCCGAGACCGCCTCCGGCTCCGCCGTGTCGCCATGGCGCTCTCCCTCCCGTCCTGAGCCAACGAGGTTAAACGCTCCCCGACGACCGTCACTTCGCCAGTGGAATAGTGAACCAGTGCGCCGAACCATCCCTTGTGATTCCTGGTGCCTGGACTCCGCCCTGACATTTAGTGTAGTAATAGTTGTTTAGCATAAAGCTTCATAAGGTTAGGTATAAGCTTAGATTAGTTGAAGACGTGTAGTCCATGTATATATAAATTCCCACGTAAATAAAGACTAAAGAAATGTTTTCTGTATTTGGTTCCTGGTTTACCATAGATTGTCACTGGTCCGCCCCTCCAACAGTCCCAACCGCGTGGCCAGCTCAACCCTGTCCACCGGTAACAAATATAACAATAATGTTCACTCCATACTAGAGAGGAACTAGAAACCGAACATAGGGATACTCTATTACATGGGTGGCCAAGCTCGTTGATAGTCCTAGCCATTTTTCAAAATTTGAAATTTTTCGCGAACCACAATTAAATATGTAATTAAAAGGATGCAAAAAGGTATTAAAAAATTTTTTTACAGAAATTATATTTATTGAAAACATAAAAGGTACAAAATATGTGTTCTGAATTTAAATATTAAAAGTTAAACACATTTATTTTACTTCGCTTGATAATTCTTTAAAATTAATAGTTAATATTGATCGGTGTTTGGATTTTATGAATTTTAAAGTGGAATAAAATGATTCACATAAGTACGTTGTTCCGAATATTGAAATAATTCGACAGCAGCCTTTTTTAATTCAAGGTATCTCTATTCTGGTACAAATGTCCAAAATTCAGTAATCGGCGTCGACTTACATTTTAATTGTAGAGTTTGATTTTCTTGCATCTCTATTAATTCTAATTCTTCGGATGCCTTTTGGGTCATAATTATATTGGAAATGGAAAACACAAAACTCAAAAGTCTTGAAATCTATTTTGGAATTCCATCAATATTCCTTCAAGATATTTTATATACTCGTTGAGTTTTTCTTGTTTAACATTGGAACAATTTTTTTTAATTCGAAGGAAATGACAAAATGTTTTATTTTTATTAATCTTTTGAAATAATTTAGTTTGAGTACTAAATACACACTGTGAGAGGTCCGATTTTATTTTATCTTTCCCTTGCAATTGTAGTTCGTTCGCACAATTTTCGACGACATTTTGAAACACATACGGAACGATAATAATTTTTTAAAATATAATAACACAAAAATGAAAAGGCAGTTCGGGTACATTCATCGAGAGCCACAAATCCTTCAAAGGTCCGCATGAGCCACAGGTTGCCCCCCCTGCTCTATTACAACTCGACCAACGAATCTGTAGCCGCGAGATGCGCGTAAGTGGGAAAGAGAGCAAAACCAAGTAGAAAGTGACCGATATGCTTTTCGTGCTATGTACAGAATGAGGAACAAATAAACCTGATTTCAATGCCGCTTGCAACATAGATCTTTACATATTGCAATGATTTACAGTTACATCTCTTCCACTTTGCCACAGCGCATATCATTGTCGTGACTATAGATACGTTGATTGAGTTGTACATGTAATCATTAAAGAGCGGCATCATCCTTTGAAAAATACGAGGCGGTGTAGGAAAATTCGTACAAATATCATTACCCATCTTTTCTTCCTTGCAGTAACCTTATAATCCTAAACATATCCGAAACAAACGAAATTTGTAACAATAAATATACAAATTAAAAAAAAAGTGTAGCAAATACAAATGCCAACATTTATCAATGCTTTACTCCATTTCGGCCTCAACTTTTGATGGACCGTAACTTCTTACCTAGGATATTTCACTCTGTAGCCATTATAAATTTACATTGAGGACTCATCTATCGATTTGAGGGTGCTTTGTTCCCCTCAAGACACCTCACTTAGCATGCACCACCATAAAAGCGTTAGTAGGTATCATCTGGATAATTGTAATTAAGGTAAATTCCACACTACCATTGTGATAATGCCAGATGCATTACGTTTCTGTGGGAGGTTCACAAATAATTCTATCATCCCATTAGATAAAATAATTATGCACTGAATTTTGCTTGTAAGTGAATAAACCGCTCACTTTTCGAGGAGTTATAGGTTTCCACTAAGCATGTCTACACACATACATGCACTTCAAAAATTATTTGATATTAGAACCACGTGTTAGAAGACAGGCTTTGAGATGAAATCATTTTTGAATCGTCCGACATTTGGCATATTTCGTTGATTTGATATGTGATTTGATACACACGCTGTTTCAAAACGACCAAATTTGCAGAACAACGGGTCCACAAGAATATAGGCCAGTACCGACAAGCCCAAGCCCCGTTCCTACAAGCACCACCAGCCTCGTTCCGCCCAGGGCAACCAGTCCTTGTTCTAAGACACCTATCCAGAATATCATCAAGCTCTCAGTTCATTTTGCTCGTAAATAGGTAACTTGCAATAATTGTGTTTCGCTCATAATAAACAATAAAGGCTCTATTGCGTTGGAGATATTTATTTTGATTATTTACAAAGGGAAGGACTTTCCATTCCTACCGATAATCTCAGTATAGTTTTTTCACATTTATGCCATTCTTAAAGAAATAAGTAATAACGAAATTCTGCGGACCTAATTTTTACGGGCTGAACACCAAAAAACAATCTTAGGAAAATTAACTATTGAAAGTATTAAAAATGATACTGATTATTTAGAATTGGTAAAGGTCTAGATGATGGCTCCCATGGGTGGGGGGATCAAAAGAGGAGGTCACCTCCACCACTGTACCATAAAAAGTTCGTGGCAGTCTCACCCCCATAAAAAGTTATGGGGGTTCAAAGTTAATAAATATGCCAATTTTTATACATTTCTAGGCATGTAAATATTTATATAGTCATTCCTAAACAATATTCAAAGCTAAAACTAATGACAAATACATAAAAATATTGAGAAAGTTATTTAAATATCTTTATCTCTTTAGGGTAGGTTAGGTTAGGTTATCGGGTTTTGTTCAAGTGACCACCCTCTTTCGATCCCCCACTTCCACCCGCTTGAAAATAATTGTTTTATTGAATTTTATTTGAATTGTAGTGTATGAAAATTGTCAAAATAGTCAACTTTCAACCCCCATAACTTTTTATGGGGGTGAGACCGCCACGAACTTTTTATGGTACAGTGGTGGGGGAGACCTCCTCTTTCGATCCCACCCCCACCTCCAAAGGCCATCATCTAGACCTTTACCTTAGAATTTTCAAAGATATGTAGTGGAAAACATAATACAATAATTAATGATTAAGTTAAAATTATAAATTATAGAAAGTAACAGTCCCGCCAGTCCAATTCCAATTCAGCTAACTGTAAGACTGCAAAAATCCGTAAATTAGAAACGTTCAAATTGGAATTAATTTTTTTCTAATGGAATGATAGGCGAACCCCCACAAAAAAGGTAACGCACCTTCATAATACCTCAATGGTGGTGTGGAAATTTGCCTTAATAAAATTACAACTATCAAGATGAAATTCATAATATTTTCTTTTGCGTTCTTAATACTTACATGTTGAAGTGTATTTTAAATAGTCACATACTATCAGTGATGAACGAATGTTAGTTATTTTTTAATAATTTAATTCATTTTTATCGTAATGGGTGTCTTAACAACGTGTAGCGGGGTGTAATAACAAGTAAGACTCGTAGAATAGGACTCTCACATCGAAGCAATGCATTGTTGCCAAACTTCTCAGCACGTCTTGTAGTAGAAGCGGGTGTGGTTATGCATGTTAGTATTTGATTTAACTGTCTTATAAAATGCTTGGTTTTTCCTAAATTTTAAGAAGTCTTTTTTCGGCTTTGTTTAATTTTTTTATTAAATATACTAATGTATCTGTCAGAATGATGCTAAAGAAGCTAACTTTCTTAGAATTTTTTCTTGTACACGATCCCATTTTTTGTGTGTAGAATTGTTATTAAAGTTTTTAGTAGATCATATTATAAAATAGGTAAAGACAAAAAATAATAAACATATACTGAACAACGCCGTCTTGTTTATTTTTATCGTTCTACATAAACTTCAAACACATAACTGAGATCAAGCTGCTAAAGGCATACACACCTTGTATAAAACATGAAAATTGTCCATTGTATCTAGAAAACTACTGATAAACATATGTATCTACACTAGTAGGTATGTGTGTAATAATGGTGTTTTATAATATCTACTTTTTTCATTGTACTTCCGTTAACAGAGGAAACAAAATANATATATTATGTATGTAAGTATATAAATAATTACAATAAGCACGTAAAAACGGTTTCACTAGAAAAACTGGCAAAAACAGTAAACACCAGTCATGATATGCGGCTAATTGGCAAAGTTGGGCAAACTCGATTACAAAATATAATTTTTGCCATTTTTTTATTAATCTAAAAGTACTTAATGCGTGACGAAAGTGCAGAATAATTCAATCTTCTCCGCAACAGATTATTATGTTTTGGATGATTGTGCATTATTGGGGCTCCAGCCCAATTTTATTCATAAATTTTTAACGTAACTAGTTCTTCCGCCTACCCCCTGCCATTTTTATTGCTTCATTATGACGTAGTGTCGGCCATAATGGTAATTCTTTTCTAATTGTTGCAGTTGTCGGCCATCATCCGTTTTCAATTGTTGTCGTATTGTCATTGATGTCGGCCATTATGGTTTTTTAATAGATGTATAGTAATCAATGATTAAAATTGAAAGGAATTATTTGTAAATAGGTTAGCAACACATCGTACACTTCAGCATAAGAAATTGCTGATACTAACTTTCATTTATGTAATACTACTTTGCCCTGTGCTGATATGGAATCCGTCAAATAGGAGGAGCATAAAAACATGGCGCCGATTAGGGAAAATTTATCGTAGTTCCTATAGTGTACCGTGCAATTTCCAAGTTTTTAAATTACGATAAAATGATAAGTATTGACACAATATGTGATTGGGCTGACACAAAGCCTCGGAAAGGAAATTTCGTTGAAGGTGAGCGTGTTTTTAATGCCA
>NW_020442456.1:165338-175321 GCF_000699045.2 Agrilus planipennis | reverse complement strand
CACCGTCTAGAAACTTTTGTAATTAATAATTATAATAAATGACTTCCTCCACCTTTTATTTTCTATTTCTAGGTAGTAGAAGAATGTGTTCCGATCGTTAAAACTTTTTTTTTAATTAAATTGGGCTGGAGCCCCGCTAATGCACTATTACCGTGTTTTCAAGTATTACCTACCTTATACTAGTTTTTAAAATATCAGACACAAATACCTAATTCGACTAATGAGCAAAACAAGTCACTAATCGATTGATTTATTCAACCCAAACATTGTTATAACAAATGAAAATTTCATGACCTATTTGTACCTATGTATGATTTTGCTTATTGATTGTAAGCTAATTCAACAGCTGATTCTAATTAAATTTGAAGACATTTAAATTAATTCTGGTTTAAGACTCATATAAATACCAGGCTAGTGAACATACAAAACAGAAATGAAGTTAATTTTGCCATTAATTCAGGGTAATTATTAATAAATATTAAATGTTAAAACTTCATGAGTGTTAATGGTAATTTGGTAATTTAAACAGTAACATAATTAATTCACTCTTGTACGGCCCCAAGTGATGACCTTTTTAAAAAATGATATTATTGTAACTACTCATTAAGTGGTCATTCCTAATAAACGCAAGGGCAATCAATCTGGGCTTGTTAAAGCTAAATAAATGACAGAAGACTAACAGGGAGGAGTTAGTTTTTCATTATGTACACGTGCTTGTGGTGTGGTTTTGATGTGGATGTAGTAATAACTATTATATTTGCAGCATAGCTTGCAAGCCAAGCATGCGTTGAATTTGGTATTTGGTATTAATTCCATAACTTAATTGATTCGAGAAACGAAATATGTATGTAATAATAATGTACAATGTACATGAAACAACAATTAATTTGTATCCCATGATGAAACATTCATGAATAAGTCGTTGTACTCGTGATCAACAGTCAGAAAAAAAGTAAAATTAAATACACAATGAAGAAATTACAAAACTAACATTTTGGTTATTACATAAATAATTACACAATAATAATATTAAATATTAGAAAAATTACATTATAACAAACGAAATCAGACAATAATCCAAATTCAATAGTTATCTATACATTATTTATGCGTTCAATTATTTAGTGAATTATCCTTTTTAAAATACAAAGAAACTAATTCATTTGTAGTTACTGCAAATTATTTAACTGTCTACAATACAGTGGCCTTCTTTACTATACGTGTGTGTATTAAGTTAGTGTCCTACTTTTTAAGGCCTCAACTTTGCCAATAATATTCTTCTACTTAACAATAAGACGATTGTAACCATACGCTAATCGTTTAGGTCGTAAAAAACACAAAAAACGTTCTCTAAAACTTGGCTGTTGTAATGACACACATCGACGCATACAAACTTATTTTCTGGTGTGCAAAAAAGGGCAGCCGATAGCCTGATTTTGAGAATTTTTGGTGCGTGCTCCTTACTTAAAGTGTTTTCGCCTTATCTAATAAGTCATTGATGAATTTCTGAAAAAAAAAGAAAAACATCAGTTAGCATTTGAATATTATACAATGCAATAAATAATTTAATTTAACAATCTAGACTCTAAATCTAGACCATTAGAGGAAACAACATCTTAATATTATAAAAATAAAACTGAAGAATAAATTATTTCAAAAGTCTTGCTATCCCTACTTTAAATTTGTAATACTATAAACATTATCCTTATGTTCAATCACTGCAAGTAATATAATAATATATCAATATTTTTAGCTACATTTAAGTATTTTTTGAAGTGAAACTTCTTTGGGCTCTATGGGAGTAAAATCTCAACGCCATGAAACGACACGTTTTGCAACGTTTTGTCTCGCGACGCGATAGGCTATGAGAATAGAAAGGCGTGCATGCGCATATCGGTATTAGCTGTTAGTGATCGGCATCTTACATATTAATGTATACTGTATGGTTGTACTTGTACTTGTAGTTATTGATAGTTTACGGTTTCTTAAGCACTTGGAAAAATAAACGGAAGAGAAAAATATTTGTCCATTTTTTTGTTATTGAATTACATAAAAACGTATTAAAGTAATACTCCTTAGGTGTACTAAAAATAAAATATGCTGAAAAACGTAAATCCTGAAAATTCTCGTACTCTCTCTTTCACCAATCATTACTTATTCGTAATAAAGGTATAGAATATCGCCAAAGAAGTTTCACTTATTTCACTGTACTTTACTGAGTTGCACCTGTTTTTAATTTTCTTGGCATTATTTTTATAAATCTGTCAGAAAAACACGTAAGTATTTCTTAACTGTCAACGCTCAAATAGGGTGTACCCGAATATTTCCCAGAATTTACGTCTCAGACGGTGAAAAACATTTTTTTTAATGAGTACGCACGCCGCATTGTCAAACCTTAAGTTTTTATTGTCACGCAGGGAAAAATTGGCAACTTTAATTTCAAATAATGGTATTGCATCCTTAAGTATGCATAGTCCAATTATTGCATCAAAATTCTTTTGTTTAATGTTTATTCCAAACCTTTGTATTCAATTTTTGGAATTTTATTCTGTCTGTAAATAACTTGTATCCCACTTAATATTCCAACTTCGCTTACTAACCGCATTACATTTGTATTTCGCATTCCTTCCCAATGGCAAGTTTATGAGGTTTTTCTTCGATGAATTGGAACTGAATACTAATGCTCAATTTTTCAAAATCATTCCTTTACTCTAACTTCTTCAGTTTTCATAAAGTCTTTTCGCCTTCACGATCAGCTTCCTTCTTCGGGTTTTGGTGAAACATATTTTATTATTTGTTGAATCTATTTTTTTGTTGCTAACAAATTTTAAGTTAATAAAACGGTGCAGTGCGTCTCAAGAGGAGAAAACTCGTCGATTTCTGGAAAACGAAGAGTTGAAAAGCTGTCCCAATTTTTGCAGCAACATTATTCGAGCCGTACGGTATAATCGATTACCGAGCAATATCCAGCAGAAACTCAAGGCGCAGGACAATGGCAACTTGGAGGACGTGGTAAACCCAGCAGATAAAGTAATGAACTTATCGATAACCAAAGCCTACAATCGCAGCAGTGACAGTACTACTTTTGCAAGTACACTATTGTTGATTACCGAAATGTTGGAAAAACTATATTGCGACAGATGTGGATGGAGACGAGCATAGCTTTAGAAAGAGATTAAAAGTTTTCGCACCGAAACTTCAGAATTGTGTGTTAGTACTACGAACGATTTAGTCAACGAGTAAGGCAGTGTAAAACCTAGGCCTACAACCTCCCATCGCATTCTAATACCAATTTTTAGTGGACTTGAGAAAGGAGTACTTACCAATTTCTCGCAGCAAACGGATCGCTACTTACAACGTACATAACGACGATGAGAACTCTCAATATAGGGCTCCGAAGACATTTTACACGTAGGTTCGTAGTCGGAAATGTTATCAGACTTATCCCTGGTATCGATTTCCTCAAATATTTCGATCTAAAAAATGACGCGAAAAATTGTACAATCATCGATGGTTACGACTAATCAAGATCTCAGTGATGAGTCAAGCGGTCACGAAAGTTGACTGCAGATCGCTTGCAGGGTGCGATGGTTCTCTTTTTCTCCAAATGTTTTAGAGAAAGGCGACAAAAACTGTATCGCAGTCGCCGAGGAAGACATCTGTGAAACCACTACTTCTACGCCCTTCTGACTAAATAAGTTTGCCTTTATCTCTTTTGGTCTACGAAACGCGGCACAAAGGTTCCAGCGTTTCATTGACAAAGTAGTACACAGTCTAGACTTCTGTTAAGGCGTATTTAGACGACATGTAGGTGGAATTAACAACGGCCCACAGATTTCAAGATGACGGTATCGTATTCGACCCGGTTAAATACAAAAGACAATCCGAGGTGAAGTTCCTGAGATACCTTGTCAACAGTAATGAGTCAAGGCGATGACATTTCTCGCACGACCAACCACCGTCTAGAAACTTCTGCATCCCTTAACGAAGGGTAAGGTAAAAATGAAGTAGCCACTGGAATTAAAACCAGTGGCGATCACTGCATTTGACGCTACCAAGAACGGATTGGCAACCGCAATACGGTATTCGATGCACCACTGCCGATTTTGCGACGAATCAAAAGCTGTAAGTGAAGCGGTACACAACGGCATGCATTATTTTTCCTATGAAAAAAGGACATAGGATTAAACAGGAAACGGGATGGTATTTCTATGTTACAATCCAGTAACACACAAAGTAAAAATAAGTAGTAATGTTGAATGTCATCAAAGAAGAACAGCCATATGTGAAAAAGATTATTTATTTTAAAGAGCATACGTGTTCTGAGCAAGAAGTTGTGGACTGTAGTGTTTTACAAAGGTATGTCTTAGATAGATCGATATAAAGATGATGCCTCTACGCATGCATCTTCAATCGTAAATTCATACAGCGTTGCTAAGTTTAACAAAATTGGGTATACATAGCAAAATAATAAAATTAAACATATAAACATAAAAGACAGGTAAGTACCACCAGAAACACAAAATAATTAAGCATGTTACACGTAACATCATATTTTCAAAAGAAACTTGCAGAAAAAGGAATCAATTTTCAATCTCAAGTGAGCAAAGAGAACTAGAAACAGAAAAAGGACACCTACTGCGAGAAACCAACAGAAGAAGAGATGAATAGGAAAGGGACGTAGACGTTAAGAAAGAACGGATTATCCAATGAATTTCTGCTAGAGCAACGAAAGAAAAAGATAAAAGATGAACGAAGAGATAAATTTAACAACTGAAGAAACACGCGAATCCAAAAATTTTGAAGAAACCATCTCAAACAAAGACAAAACTAAATGGATTGTAGCCATACATGGGGAGATAGATTCGCTCAAGAAAAATAATACACGATTACTGACAGATTTACCTGAAAAAAGAGAAAAAATTGGATGTAAATTAGTATTCATGTTAAAAAGGTTACAATATCGAGTTGCAACTTTAATAAATTTTTCCATCAATTTGTCATCGATCAACATTCAGAATTTTGTTGTACGATTCAGGAATGATAGGGTTGATAATTCATCATCTTAATACAAAACTACTTTTCTAAATGGAATTTTGAATGAAACCATTTCATATGTAGAAGCCACCAGGTTTCATCTTAGTGGATTCAGGGTCTGTTTATAGAAGTAAATCCTCTGTGGATTAAAATAAGCGGGAAGAGCTCAGCTTGAATAGGTAAACAAAACTATAGTCAACGGTGAATTCATACAAGAACAACCAGACCCATGTCTACTCGCATAGCAGACGCTTGGTGTTATGTTTGAATCTATTTTGATGACATTTGGCATGGTTGTTTATAAGATGAAAGATCAGATTAAGATAATAGATAAGTATCTAGGAAAAATTTGAAGCAGTAGACCTAGGAGAAATAAAACATTGCCTTGGTACTGAAGTGACGAGAGTTGCAGGGACGTTCGAGTTACTACATGCAAAGGAAGCAAAGGCTCCAATGGAAACAGGATACTACAAATAATCTTCAGAACCATCAGCAGAATGAGCAACAAATATTATTAGAAGTTGTTCAGATATATTTTATATACCTGATATAACAACTATTGTCAACATTTTGGTTCAAAGAGTTCGAGTCCGAAAGAAGATAATGAACAACTGAAATGTGATGTAAATAATCTCAGAGGAACATCAGAATTTAAACCAAAATCTAGCAATGGGGAGAAATAAGACGGATAGGAGCTGTTTAAGCACCTGACTTTCCCCAAATTCATCGAATTTCATTTCTAGAATAATTTTTTTTTGTTCTTGGTAACCGAAATCGTTAGTACCAGTCGTACGAGTCCCACATTAATAAAATGTCAATTTCAAATAGAGACTTGATCAATGATTTTTTATAATAACAAAATACTCAAATTTACTAAACATAACGGTTTTTATTAATGAAGAGAGGCACCATTGCAGAATAGTAACATCCCACTACCAAATTTACAAAGTTTAATCTGATGGGGAACAATTATTTATACATTATCAAGCCAATAAAATATGGTTTTGGAAGGAATGGGTGTCCAAGGATCTACTGATTTTTTCAGTTTGATACTATCATCATCGAAGACGCGATTAACATCATTAGACAGTACAACTGTAGCGATAGATATACAGGGGCAAAAGATTAGTATGCTTAGATTTGCAGATCATATAACAGTATTAGCATCTAGCAAGGAAGACCTAGGGATAGCTTTAAATAAAATGGAAGCGGTACTGACACATCAGTACTGTTTGAAAATAAATAAAAGTAAAACTAAATACTGGTATGCAAGGGAAGAAAAAGTAGGGAAAGAGCGAATATAAACGAGACGAAAAATTAGAAGAAGTGGCTGATTTAAGATATCTAAGAAGTCAGATAAATCAGGACGGAAGGAGCAGTAGGGATATAAAGAAGTCACTTCTGTGCTTGCGAACGGTTAATTTGTAAATTCGAAAAAGGTTGTTAAAGGTGTATGTTTGGAGCGCGGCGTTGTACGGGTGCGAAACATGAACAGTGACNCAAGGAAACCACAGAAAAACTTGGACCAAGGCAGACGGACCCGGAATCGAACCGGCATCCTCACGAATACTAAGCAATGGTTTAGACCTCTAGGCCATGCCGCTTGGTGCAGGGGTGGCCAACTTCTGTAAATATATATATATAGGGTCGACAGAACAGGAGACCTGAATTGTTAGGTCCTATAACGGCCTGAAGTAGAGGGGTTTTAATTGGTAGGCGCTCAGTAGAGTGAAGCCAACACTCCCCACCTGTATGGAAATACAATGTGACAACCACTTAGTTTTGAAGAATAATTTACTTTATTTAAGATTCATTTAATTAAAATGAAAAAAAAATGAACGTAAAATTCTCGAGGTCAATATAGGATAAAAAATATTTGAATATCGTTGTCATAGCCTAATTTGATTTTGTTATCACTCCTTTACTTTCGCATACTAGTGCCTTGAAATCTTCTATAATGATTGGGTTCTCCTGCCTTTTAACTAAAGGTCTAGGTACATATTTCGCCACTTCGTCATTGTCACTATAAGGTGAAGTACCAATCCTATCGTTTTGTTTTTTTTTTTAACTTTCTACATTCTGTACTATATTCCTACGCATAACGATTCTCGACCCCGAATAGCTTTCCACCGACCTTATATAAAGTCTTCGTTCCAAAAGCCTACGCCTTCTCGCCAAAGAACCTTACTAATACCAGCTACATTTAATTCTAACCTATCTACCCATTCTAACTTTTGTTTTATTTTTTTTTTCAGCACAACGAAATCCAACAGGGGAACAGCTACACACAATTTAACTTGGGCGCCACTTTGCCAACACACCAGAATTGTTTTGTGGTAGCACAAGTAGTGATTGTTGAATCCACCTCACCAAATGAGAGCTTGAAATTCTTAGCAATAATAAAATACAATATAATAACAATATACATTAAATTTGTATTAAAAAGGATTAACAATTAAATTTACAAAGCCTAAAAGCTAAAATAAACTGTAGTGTATGAAGTACTTGTAACTTATTAGCTTCCAGTAACGTTCCAGGTACCCAAAAAATCATCATCATCATAAGGTCGTCAGTCCTAAAACTGATTGGACACGCAACTCCACTCTTTCCTATCCTGAGCTAAGAGAAACTGATAAGCGTCAAGTATACGTTGAAATATTGTACGTATACATTTAACTCACTCCACTCCACAGTGACAACTAAATAAATACCATCAATAAAAGTATATTACAGCAACTTACATATTTGATTAAAACATTCCAAGTGAAATTTTATGAGAACTCACACTTATTGCAAAATATCTCTTTTCGCTGCTAACTTAAAGATTAGTACAATTTTATATTTCTCACAAACCATCACTGGTTCTAATGGTCAAATTTATAAAAAAATTAAACTTAATATTGAATATTTTATTATTATTGGTAGCCATTGTGAAGTCATTTTTTATACGATTTGGTCTTTTAATAATAATTAATTAACCTTTTCCTATTCTAATAAAACTCCTTTTTGGATTCCGCAAAGATTTTAGGAAGACGTGGATTATGTATCATATTTTCTTATCTTTTTAAGTGCGATTCATTATTTTGAAATTTATATATTCTCAGGCGCACGCAAAAACTACCAGCTCTGCTTCAAAAAGGAAGTAGGTGTGTTTGTTTGCTTTTTTTAGTACGATTTACTACCCGAATCGTAGTAAAAAGGCAAACGAACACATCTATTTTAAGAATCACGCCAGAATTAACTTTGAATTTAAAATTTTATTTTAGTGTACGATCCTGATGTTTTAAAAATTATTTATCAGTTAAGTTTTGTTAGGCTATCTATATGAAAAACTTCACAAAACAGGCACGTTACTTTACTGTCTTCTCGATAGATACACAAACATCGCAACAGTTACATTTCTTCGGTCTTTGTTAATTGTATATAGTCAATGTACATATTTTGTAATATTAAGAAGACGTGCTTTAAGTTAAGTTTTCTTGTACAAATTTTATTATCACATTTTAAAGGGGTTTTTCACATAATCACGACTACGAATCCCTAATCAGCTGGACATCAACAAACATACATGGTTCGCAAATAAGTGCAATTCCATTTATATACCTTTGTAAGCACCAGTTGTGTCGGCGTCTTCAAATTGTTAGTTGAACATTTTCAATATTTTCAGAACCGAATGGGCGTTACCATCTCTGTTTATCGAAGGGCGTATCTACCCCTGTATATATTAATTAATTCCAATCCAAGAAAAATATGAATTTCGGACACACCTGCGATACGCCCAAAACCATCAGTACAATTATTATAAATAAGTATGTAACTTAAGTTTTCAAGCAGTGCAGGTATTTCAATTCATTCTATTCAAGCAGTTCAAGTATTTGAATCCATTTCAATTTGAGCAGTTCAAGAAATTTCAACTCATTCAATTTAAGCAGTTCAAGAATTTCAACTCAGTCAATCAAGCAATTCAACTATTTCAACTCATTCAATTCAAGCAGTTCATTCAATGCAATTCAATTATTCAATTATTTAATTCACTGAGTTCAAGCATTCAACAGAACTCATTTTCAGTATCTACAAGTAATAAGCCTTCGTATATGTATGAACCTTATCTTTGTACCATAGAACGAACTTGTAACGTGACATTTTAGTGACCATTTTCCAACTTGTATTTTTTGTACCTGTTTTTAATTAAACATAGCTCAAGATGCGTTTTAGAAAATACTACAGATGGCGCAGTAAACGCCATCTGTAGCAGGATGCTACATTTTAGGATTAAGTATACTCCAACAAGGTCCACTTGTGTGGATATCTACTTGCTGAAAACGAATCCCGGTGTAGACAACCTCAACGTGATGGGCACGTTAGCTTAATCGAATAAAATAATTCGAAATGGCCTGCGACGCGCTGATGAGATCCAAAAAGATCGAAATCGCGATCCGCGTCTGACAGTTTCGACAGAATACAGGCCATTTCGAATTATTTTATAGCTCAAGATGTTGAAGAGTTTTGTTTGAAGGCATCAGCATGTATACAACATTGTACTTGTATAATATGGCACTTGTCTCTAGTGCTACCCTGCTTACGTTACTAATTTGCAGAAAATGCAAAAATCAATACGTTTAAGAGTTAAAAAAAATTACTTTCCCTGATGTTTAATAATGGCGAGAAATAAAAGTAAGTGGATTATTAAAAAAGTACCTATATATTGCATCTTTAAATGATATCATTCAGTTTTCTCAAAAAAGCAATAAATTCTTACAAATTTTTGAGCTTCATCTACTGCATGTGTTTTGGAATCGTGAAGTGAATCTTACAAATTTATAGTTTTTTGAAATATCTTTTTTACCAAATTTGATAATTTCGTACCGAATTCAATATCGAGAATTTCCATAGATCGCGTCTATGGTT
Organism: Agrilus planipennis; assembly: GCF_000699045.2. Lineage (NCBI taxonomy): Eukaryota > Metazoa > Arthropoda > Insecta > Coleoptera > Buprestidae > Agrilus > Agrilus planipennis. Next base: position 165,376 of record NW_020442456.1, on the reverse strand, counting down.
CGATGTACTATGAAGTACAGAAATCCACTAATTATATA
>NW_020442456.1:155010-164536 GCF_000699045.2 Agrilus planipennis | reverse complement strand
GGGTGGGTGGTGGTTCGGGTGAGAAAGATGAGACGGACGAAATGAAGACAGAAGAGAGTGAAAGATTATCTGTGGAATATTACTGCCTCAGCATTTGCCTAAGTAATCCAAGGAAACCACAGAAAAACTTGGACCAAGGCAGACGGACCCGGAATCGAACCGGCATCCTCACGAATACTAAGCAATGGTTTAGACCTCTAGGCCATGCCGCTTGGTGCAGGGGTGGCCAACTTCTGTAAATATATATATATAGGGTCGACAGAACAGGAGACCTGAATTGTTAGGTCCTATAACGGCCTGAAGTAGAGGGGTTTTAATTGGTAGGCGCTCAGTAGAGTGAAGCCAACACTCCCCACCCGTATGGAAATACAATGTGACAACCACTTAGTTTTGAAGAATAATTTACTTTATTTAAGATTCATTTAATTAAAATGAAAAAAAAATGAACGTAAAATTCTCGAGGTCAATATAGGATAAAAAATATTTGAATATCGTTGTCATAGCCTAATTTGATTTTGTTATCACTCCTTTACTTTCGCATACTAGTGCGTTGAAATCTTCTATAATGAATGGATTCTCCTGCCTTTTAACTAAACGTAACACGCCTTCGACATCTAGGTACATATTCTGTACTATATTCCTACGCATAACGATTCTCGCCCCCGAATAGCTTTCCACCGACCTTATATAAGTCTTCGTTCCAAAAGCCTACGCCTTCTCGCCAAAGAACCTTACTAATACCAGCTACATTTAATTCTAACCTATCTACCCATTCTAACTTGATGCCTCATGATGTCATAATTCTAGTATTCCATGTTCGGACTCGTCTAATGTTGCATCTACTATTAACCCTAAAATTGCACTTCTCGATGTTATACCAAAAGGTTTGTCCCCATCAGAAAATCCGAATTTTAACCGCACCGGATATCATCATTTGCGCTTCAGTCTGTTGTTCTCAGAACAGTATAACGTGGTGGTTTCCAGTCAGTGTCATACAGGCCCCGTAGTCTCTACCACTCCGAATAATAAAAGGGCTGATCTTTATTGTTTTATTTTTTTTTTTCAGCACAACGAAATCCAACAGGGGAACAGCTACACACAATTTAACTTGGGCGCCACTTTGCCAACACACCAGAATTGTTTTGTGGTAGCACAAGTAGTGATTGTTGAATCCACCTCACCAAATGAGAGCTTGAAATTCTTAGCAATAATAAAATACAATATAATAACAATATACATTAAATTTGTATTAAAAAGGATTAACAATTAAATTTACAAAGCCTAAAAGCTAAAATAAACTGTAGTGTATGAAGTACTTGTAACTTATTAGCTTCCAGTAACGTTCCAGGTACCCAAAAAATCATCATCATCATAAGGTCGTCAGTTCTAAAACTGGTTGGACACGCAACTCCACTCTTTCCTATCCTGAGCTAATCTTCGCATTTCCCTAAAACTAGAAAAACCCATATCCTTACTATTTGCAAATAGTAATCTAATCTAGGTCTACCTATTAATGCCTGAGAAGGTGTCATCTGCAAATCTAAGCATACTAATCTTTTGCCCCTGTATATCTATCCCTACAGTTACACTGTGTTTAATGATATTGAGCGCGTCTTCGATGTATAGATTAAAAAGTAGCGGCGACGGTGTGCATCCCTGTCTGACGCCCTTTCTAATATTTATTTCTCTACGTTGCTGCCCCAGCTCTATAACTGCCTATTGTTCTTTATACAAACTAAGTATCACTCTTCTATCTTTGTAACTCATCCCTACAGTTTTAAGTATATTTAACATCTTGCCCCATTTAACATTTTCAAAAGTTTTTATAAATCTACAAATCTCTACTCTTTCCTTTTTTTATAGTTTTCATATTTCCCTACTAGCCTTATTGTCCTAACATTCCGCGTACCGACTCGTGAAATATTACACCTCCCTAATGATTACTGACTTAAAAATTTTAAAACTAGGGTTGCCCCCAAGCTGTTTCGTACTGACGTACATCGTCCAGAAGTTAGGAGAGTGTCTCTCCATACTTGGTCAAATTCGTCACGTCAGCAAAAGCGCCGTATATAAAACATCACAGGATCACGAAAGCCATTTTTCCCCGTTTCAAGTATAACCCAATCATCATATCTCACGCGTCTTGCACAAAAATCAAGCCATTTGCCAAACAACAAGATTATAACTCCCACATAAATAATATATGCGGGTAAAACGTTTTTCCGCCAAGCAAAAAACCGTTACAGTTTGACAATGTATATACATTTCCGGTACAAACCGCAAGTCTCTACCTATTTCCAAATAGCAGCATAAAAATTATGGAAAACGGATATTCTGTTTACTTATCAACGGATTGTTAAGAAACTGGGTGTCAATAGATTTTTGAAAAACAAATTTTTCGGCTAGGATGAAATAAAACTTGGAACAATGTCACTGATGTACCAAAAACAGTATTTAACTACTGACTTAAGCAAATGCTGAAATTGACGATCGCTTTCAATTTTATAATATGCTAAGCGATCGTAAGTGGCCTCTTTAATATTTTGCAAAATCTATGGTGTAATTTGTTCAATTTCTCCTATCACGCCTCTACCTATTCAACAATCCCGAAATCCAATCCAAAGTAATTTTTTCTTCTTCACACAACTTATCGGCTATTTTGAACAACAAAATTCAATGAAACTTGCGCAATTTGCAAGAAATAATTACGCCTTATCCTAAACTTCGTCAGAGAGTTAATCCAGACTAAAAGGGTGTTTCGTAGTTTGAACTAATTTGCTAATTGTCTTGACCGGGTAAGTGATACTTAATTTGTAATTACCCACTATTTAATGACTGCCCAGTCAAAATAATAACATTAGCCTAGTTGATGAACGTTAACTTTGATCTTGTTTAAGACAAAAACAAACTGATACTCATTATTGATTTGCTTGTGAAATTTTTCATACCGAATTAATAGTAATAGAGTCATACAGTCCTGTATCATAAGTGATATATGACCGATTCGCTATCGTGTTCGGGAGGAGTTTCACGAAATCTACTTCTTTTTAATTAAATAAATTAATATCCAACTATTATAATGATAATGCTANACAACGTCATAAGAAAATACTGATGGAATGGTTTCATTTTTCAAAAGAAAATTTTAATTTTATTTGTTTGATAGATATTTTGTATGGATATAGAGAAGGAGGTAAATGGAAAAGTATTATTGTATAGCAGCTGTCCACGCGGACGCATCGCTCATTCAAGTAGGAGAGAGACAGATGTCGAACGCTGCCGAACGCGGAGACCGATTGTGCCTCTCTGTCGCTCGTTCCGCGCTCTCGCTTGCACTTCAAGCCTTAAATGGAACGCCTCAGAGCGAGGTAACGCCGCATGGGTCATGTTTTTTCGTGCGTGCAGCCGGCTCCATCGAATTATAAGACGTTGTCACGTCAAAAAGAAAATGTTTTTGTTCAAAAATTTCTCTACTGTGCTAATAAATTCATTAAAATTAAATCCCGGTTTATATTTGATCCACATACATAATCTTCTAATATTTTTACAGCACGTCTTAGTATAAAAAACCGGTAAAGTACTTGCGAATCGGGATCGGGCACCGAGCTACCTCCGAGTGTTTTGTTTCCCCCCAAATTGGTCGTATAATTACAATTAAAAAATTGTGTTATTTTGTCATGTACCTAAGTAACTACAAATTTACGGTTTTTGGATTTTTTTTTACTTGTGCTATAAGACATTGCTTCTGGTCAAACTTTATGATTCTGGGTCAACGCCCTATTCATTTTGATTTCCTTGCGAGTGTCAAAATATTCGGCATAACGGCCGTATATTTTGATTTGTTGACAGGGTCCGAGTATTTCATATTATTTCAGCTCAATATCTACACGAATCCTATAAGGGTTTCTTTTTTCCTTTTGAGGTACGGAACCCTAAAAACTAACAATTCAAAAATTAAATTTGAAAATCACAGTCAGACGCATTCATTTTGTGTATGGTATCTCTTTGATAACTATTTCTTTGTCACGATTTAGAAAAAAGTNTGCTCGCGAACGGTTAATTTATAAATTCGAAAAAGGTTGTTAAAGGTGTATGTTTGGAGCGCGGCGTTGTACGGGTGCGAAACATGAACAGTGACGACTTTATGATGATGATGATGGTGATACTATCATGGCGCCAATAATTGTATAAATGAGAAACTGATAAGCGTCAAGTATACGTTGAAATATTGTACGTATACATTTAACTCACTCCACTCCACAGTGACAACTAAATAAATACCATCAATAAAAGTATATTACAGCAACTTACATATTTGATTAAAACATTCCAAGTGAAATTTTATGAGAACTCACACTTATTGCAAAATATCTCTTTTCGCTGCTAACTTAAAGATTAGTACAATTTTATATTTCTCACAAACCATCACTGGTTCTAATGGTCAAATTTATAAAAAAATTAAACTTTATATTGAATATTTTATTATTATTGGTAGCCATTGTGAAGTCATTTTTTATACGATTTGGTCTTTTAATAATAATTAATTAACCTTTTGCCTATTCTAATAAAACTCCTTTTTGGATTCCGCAAAGATTTTAGGAAGACGTGGATTATGTATCATATTTTCTTATCTTTTTAAGTGCGATTCATTATTTTGAAATTTATATATTCTCAGGCGCACGCAAAAACTACCAGCTCTGCTTCAAAAAGGAAGTAGGTGTGTTTGTTTGCTTTTTTTAGTACGATTTACTACCCGAATCGTAATAAAAAGGCAATCGAACACATCTATTTTAAGAATCACGCCAGAATTAAGTTGAATTTAAAATCTCATTTACTTGTACGATCCTGATGTCTTAAAAATTATTTATCAGTCAACAAACTCGTTGCTTGACTGTCTTCTTGATACATATACAGTTACATTGTACTTGCATAATACGGTCATGACACACTTGTCCTCAGTGCTACCCTGCTTACGTTACTAATTTGCAGAAAATGCAAAAATCAATACGCTTAAGAGTTAAAAAAAATTATAACTTTTCGTGATTTTTAATAGTGGAGAAAAAAAGTGGATTATTAACAAAAATACCTAAATATGCACTTTTAAATGATTTCTATCGGATGGTACAAAAGTTTTCTCAAAAAAGCAATAAATTCATACAAATTTTTGAGCTTCATCTACTGTATGTGTTTTGGAATCTTGAACTTTACAATTTGTAGTTTTTCAAAATGGTTTTTACCCAATTTCATCATTTCGTACCGAATTCAGTAGAGAGAACGACCTGTGAATTCGCGTGCATCGCGTCTTTAGTTCGATGAAATATGAAGTATTGATATCCACTAATTATATAAAATATGAAAAATCTAATAATATAATTAATAAAGTACCTATACTTACAACTTCAATATGTTCACAGTTATGTAGTTTGGTATATTTAATAATAAAACCAATTTATGTATAATATATTCAGTTAAAATAAAACTGACGAAGCCAATCAACAGCTTTTTATATTGTAAATATAGACAAAGATTATCTTAATGTATTTATTAAAGATAGTGCGTGTTTTTCTGCAATTAGATAAATAATGTTGACACGCACATTATAGCCAATAAGTAATTACTGGTTCATGACAACCGCCCCATATACCACCTCTTTTATCAATGTTTTCGCTGTCAAATTTATTTATTGTTGGTTCAGTAATTTGAATGGCTTGTACAGCTGTTTAAGCAAGAAACTGATGAGTTTGACGATAAATAAATATCACCAACAATATATTATTGGATATCGGTGAACCTACTAAATTTTGTTATCAAGCCTCACGACTTCTATAATGTTATCGAAAACTCGGTCAAAAAAAAAGTAGGTGGCACGTGGTGAAACGATCGAGTCATTTGACTGAGGACGAGTGGTGTATAGAATTAGCAAATTGCTTTATATCGGGTCCTTTATGATGGGTCTTCTACAGCAGGGGTGGCAAAAAAAAAAACTTAAAACTTTTGGGTGTTCCATTCCCACCAGCCAGTAATGCTGGTGGGCGGGCAATCCCTCCGGATTATGCCGGAAGGTAGGGCGGAAGGCCCTCTTCAGCCTGCTTTCAGGAACCGTGGGAATGGGTGGGTGGTGGTTCGGGTGAGAAAGATGAGACGGACGAAATGAAGACAGAAGAGAGTGAAAGATTATCTGTGGAATATTACTGCCTCAGCATTTGCCAAAGTGATCCAAGGAAACCACAGAAAAACTTGGACCAAGGCAGACGGACCCGGAATCGAACCGGCATCCTCACGAATACTAAGCAATGGTTTAGACCTCTAGGCCATGCCGCTTGGTGCAGGGGTGGCCAACTTCTGTAAATATATATATATAGGGTCGACAGAACAGGAGACCTGAATTGTTAGGTCCTATAACGGCCTGAAGTAGAGGGGTTTTAATTGGTAGGCGCTCAGTAGAGTGAAGCCAACACTCCCCACCCGTATGGAAATACAATGTGACAACCACTTAGTTTTGAAGAATAATTTACTTTATTTAAGATTCATTTAATTAAAATGAAAAAAAAATGAACGTAAAATTCTCGAGGTCAATATAGGATAAAAAATATTTGAATATCGTTGTCATAGCCTAATTTGATTTTGTTATCACTCCTTTACTTTCGCATACTAGTGCCTTGAAATCTTCTATAATGATTGGGTTCTCCTGCCTTTTAACTAAACGTAACACGCCTTCGACATCTAGGTACATATTCTGTACTATATTCCTACGCATAACGATTCTCGCCCCCGAATAGCTTTCCACCGACCTTATATAAGTCTTCGTTCCAAAAGCCTACGCCTTCTCGCCAAAGAACCTTACTAATACCAGCTACATTTAATTCTAACCTATCTACCCATTCTAACTTGATGCCTCATGATGTCATAATTCTAGTATTCCATGTTCGGACTCGTCTAATGTTGCATCTACTATTAACCCTAAAATTGCACTTCTCGATGTTATACCAAAAGGTTTGTCCCCATCAGAAAATCCGAATTTTAACCGCACCGGATATCATCATTTGCGCTTCAGTCTGTTGTTCTCAGAACAGTATAACGTGGTGGTTTCCAGTCAGTGTCATACAGGCCCCGTAGTCTCTACCACTCCGAATAATAAAAGGGCTGATCTTTATTGTTTTATTTTTTTTTTTCAGCACAACGAAATCCAACAGGGGAACAGCTACACACAATTTAACTTGGGCGCCACTTTGCCAACACACCAGAATTGTTTTGTGGTAGCACAAGTAGTGATTGTTGAATCCACCTCACCAAATGAGAGCTTGAAATTCTTAGCAATAATAAAATACAATATAATAACAATATACATTAAATTTGTATTAAAAAGGATTAACAATTAAATTTACAAAGCCTAAAAGCTAAAATAAACTGTAGTGTATGAAGTACTTGTAACTTATTAGCTTTCAGTAACGTTCCAGATACCCAAAAAATCATCATCATCATAAGGTCGTCAGTCCTAAAACTGATTGGACACGCAACTCCACTCTTTCCTATCCTGAGCTAATCTTCGCATTTCCCTAAAACTAGAAAAACCCATATCCTTAACTATTTGCGAATAGTAATCTAATCTAGGTCTACCTATTCATGCCTGAGAAGGTGTCATCTGCAAATCTAAGCATACTACTCTTTTGCCCCTGTATATCTATCCCTACAGTTACACTGTCTTTAATGATATTGAGCGCGTCTACGATGTATAGATTAAAAAGTAGCGGCGACGGTGTGCATCCTTGTCTGACGCCCTTTCTAATATTTATTTCTCTACGTTGCAGCCCCAGCTCTATAACTGCCTATTGTTCTTTATATAAACTAAGTATCACTCTTCTATCTTAGTAGCTCATCCCTACAGTTTTAAGTATATTTAACATCTTGTCCCATTTAACATTGTCACAAGCTATTTATAAATCTGCAAATCTCTACTCATTCTTTTTTCTATCGTTTTCAAATTTTCCAATTTCCCTACTTGCCTCATTGTCCTAACATTCCACGCTCCGACTCATGAAATATTGCACCTACCTAATGAATACCGACTTGAAAATTTAAAAACTGGGGTTGCCCCCAAGCTGTTTCGTAATCATGTACGTCGTCCAGAAATTAGGAGGAGAGTGTCCCTCCATACTTGGTCAAATTCGTCACGTATGCAAAATATCACAGGATCACGAAAGCCATTTTTCCCCGTTTCAAGTATAACCCAATCATCATATCTCACGCGTCTTGCACAAAAATCAAGCCATTTGCCAAACAACGAGATTATAACTCCCACATAAATAATATATGCGGGTAAAACGTTTTTCCGCCAAGCACAAAACCGTTACAGCTTGACAATGTATATACATTTCCGGTACAAACCGCAAGTCTCTACCTATTTCCAAATAGCAGCATAAAAATTATGGAAAACGGATATTCTGTTTACTTATCAACGGATTGTTAAGAAACTGGGTGTCAATAGATTTTTAAAAACCAAATTTTTCGGCTAGGATGAAATGGAACAATGTCATTGATGTACCAAAAACAGTATTTAACTACTGACTTAAAGCAAATGCTGAAATTGACGGTCGCTTTGAATTTTATAATATGCTAAGCGATCGTAAGTGGCATCTTTAATATTTTGCAAAATCTATGGTGTAATTTGTTCAATTTCTCATATCACGCCTCTACCTATTCAACAATCCCGAAATCCAATCCAAAGTAATTTTTTCTTCTTCACACAACTTATCGGCTATTTTGAACAACAAAATTCAATGAAACTTGCGCAATTTGCAAGAAATAATTACGCCTTATCCTAAACTTCGTCAGAGAGTTAATCCAGACTAAAAGGGTGTTTCGTAGTTTGAACTAATTTGCTAATTGTCTTGACCGGGTAAGTGATACTTAATTTGTAATTACCCACTATTTAATGACTGCCCAGTCAAAATAATAACATTAGCCTAGTTGATGAACGTTAACTTTGATCTTGTTTAAGACAAAAACAAACTGATACTCATTATTGATTTGCTTGTGAAATTTTTCATACCGAATTAATAGTAATAGAGTCATACAGTCCTGTATCATAAGTGATATATGACCGATTCGCTATCGTGTTCGGGAGGAGTTTCACGAAATCTACTTCTTTTTAATTAAATAAATTAATATCCAACTATTATAATGATAATGCTATTTTCTATTCAACCTTTTCCTTGGCAATATATCTATCCATTGGAATACTACAACGGGAAACACACTAAATGGGTATTAAAGTTTTTATCTGTAATACATGTTAACATTACAGAAGCTTTTGAAATAGTGTAAGAAACATTTTGTAACGACCCCATGGGAAAACTGTTACTAATACAGATCATACATAAAAAGGAAAATGGTTTTGTTCAAAAATGACCCTACTGTGCTAATAAATTCATTAAAATTAAATCCCGGTTTATATTTGATCTACATACACATACAGTGGTGTTGTGCTAATTTTTTTTTTATCGGAACGCGTATATATAATTATATA
>NW_020442456.1:150011-154463 GCF_000699045.2 Agrilus planipennis | reverse complement strand
ATGGTTTTTTCCCTGAGGGTTTCTTTTTTCCTTTTGAGGTACGGAACCCTAAAAACTGACAATTCAAAAATTAAATTTGAAAATCACAGTCAGACGCCTTAATTTTGTGTATGGTATCTCTTTGATAACTATTTCTTTGTCACGATTTTGAAAAAAGTAATTTTCTATTATGTTGAAAATTAAACTTAACCAAATACGATATTAATGATGTTCTTTAATGTCTTCAGGCTTAAACTGTAGGATTTTCAACTTGGTAACAAAAGAGGCAATGTAATACAGCATAATCTTCTAAACTTGCGCTTTATTAAGTTAAAACGTGTACTTACATGTACAAAATGGAAGCCTTGAAGGTTAATGACAGATAAGCGTGTAAGGTCTTCCGCAATATTCTATTCTGAATTTTACGTTAAAATGACTGCTTCAATTGCAACTGTTTTTTGTACCTAAAATACTGTACTTCCGTCTTTTGTCACGTAGGTATTTAAACTTGTATATACGAGGGTGGATTGATAAGTTTCCGGCCTAACCAAGAGATGACGCCACTAGGCCTACCTTGAGGTGACATTCTATAGTACCATCCTTGGATAGCTTGTAGCTATAGTTTCAGCCCGATCTCCTTGCTAGTGTAGGTTTGACAGCACGCTGAACAAGACGCCTCTGTGGTTTTCGTAAAAATGGAAAAGCAGGAAAATCGTGCTGTCATCAAATACTTTTATTTGAAGGGGTTAACGCCGAAGGAAATTAAAAAAGAGATGGACTCAACACTGGGGACATCCTCCCCGTCATATTCAACCGTTAAGCAGTGGGTTTCCGAGTTTAAAAAGGGTCGTGTGAGCACCTCTGATGGGCCTCGCTCAGGACGCCCCGTTGAGGTCACAACTCCAGATATGATCGAAAAAATTCATCAAATAGTGCTGGGAGACCGCAGATTGAAAGTGCGTGAGATAGCTGAGACCTGTAAGATGTCATATGAACGTGTGCAACATATTTTGCACCAACATTTGCATATGGAAAAGCTCTGTGCAAGATGGGTGCCGCGTTTGCTAACAGTCGACCAAAAATTGATTCGAAAAAACATTTCTACCGCAAATTTGTCATTGTATAAGCGTAATCCAAGCGAATTTTTGCGTCGATTCGTAACCGTTGACGAAACGTGGGTCCACCACTACACTCCTGAAACCAAAGAACAGTCTAAACAGTGGATTGGACCAGGGGAACCAACTCCAAAGAAGGCAAAAACAATTTTTTCGGCGAACAAGGTTATGGCTACTGTTTTTTGGGATGCAAGAGGTATTATATACATTGATTACCTTGCAAAGGGTAATACTATCACTGGTCAATACTACGCAGACTTATTGCAACGTTTGAGCCACGAGGTGAAAATTAAACGACCTCATCTGGCGAAGAAAAAAATCTTGTTTCATCACGATAACGCACCAGCGCACACGTCAATCGTTGCGACGGCTAAAATCAACGATCTAAAGTTTGAATTGATGCCGCACCCTCCTTACTCTCCAGACCTAGCCCCGAGTGACTATTTTCTGTTCCCTAATCTCAAAAAATGGCTTGGCGGTAAGAGATTTGCGGACAATGAAGAAGTAATCGACGAAGCTGTAAATGGTTATTTTGAGGAGCTTGACGAATCAGTCTATAGAGATGGCATTAATAGACTGGAACACCGCTATGAGAAATGTATCAGCCTTGGAGATTATGTTGAGAAATAAAAAAAAAAATTTTTAAAAACCTTGTTTTTCTTGGTCAGGCCGGAAACTTATCAATCCACCCTCGTACATATATGTATGTAATGAATTAAGTTATTAGCTTATCAAGACGTTGCATTGCTCTGGTACAGTCTCGATAATACCGTAATGTTCATGGGTTTAACAAAATTAACTTCTAAAACTGATAACGACCAAAAACTATTTATTTACATTAATCATTAAAGAACTTAAAAACACTATTAAATTATTACTGAACTTAGGTTATGAATTACTCTATTTATTTACACTACTGTTGGTATATCACTATCCACTGCGCTATTTATTTCACTGTTATCACTTTCAATTTATTTCTGGATTCACTTCTGCAACGGTCAATTTGTTTCTGACTCTCTCGGCAATACTCTTTTGTTTTCTTTCTGGAACCTTTTGGAAGCATCCGGATAGTGTATTTTTTTGGAACTGTTTAACTGCTTTCCAGAAACGCAAGTACGACACACACATTTACAAATACGGCGCACATGAAGAAAGGCGCCGGCAGCTAGTCGGTGAATGGATAAGTCGTTCACGCACACGTGTGTCCGATCGCACACAAACACACTCGTGCTCGCTACAATAAGAACTCATTATTGCAAAGGATTGTTCGGAATATCACTTCGCTCGGATTTTCAAAGAGCAGTCGTCTATTATATTAAGACACAAATATTTCGATAGACCTTATTTTTTAAGTAAATCTGAAACATAAAAAATGCTGTATTATGTAACCGTAGCTTCAGACTCTAAACTTTTAATACTATTAAGTTTCCTATATTGAAAGTGCAATATGTATGCGTATTGGCGTCATTTCATAGCTGTTAACCTANTTACTGAACTTAGGTTATGAATTACTCTATTTATTTACACTACTGTTGGTATATCACTATCCACTGCGCTATTTATTTCACTGTTATCACTTTCAATTTATTTCTGGATTCACTTCTGCAACGGTCAATTTATTTCTGACTCTCTCGGCAATACTCTTTTGTTTACTTTCTGGAACCTTTTGGAAGCATCCGGATAGTGTATTTTTTTGGAACTGTTTAATTGCTTTTCCAGAACGCAGGTACGATACACACATTTACAAATACGGCGCACATGAAGAAAGGAGCCCGCGGCTAGTCGGCGAATCGATAAGCCCTTCACGCACACGTGTGCCCGATCGCACACAAACACACTCGTGCTCGCTACAATAAGAACTCATTATTGCAAAGGATTGTTCGGAATATCACTTCGCTCGGATTTTCAAAGAGCAGTCGTCTATTATATTAAGACACAAATATTTCGATAGACCTTATTTTTTAAGTAAATCTGAAACATAAAAAATGCTGTATTATGTAACCGTAGCTTCAGACTCTAAACTTTTAATACTATTAAGTTTCCTATATTGAAAGTGCAATATGTATGCGTATTGGCGTCATTTCATAGCTGTTAACCTAAACGTTTCGTAGGATAGACGAAATGTAACATATTGGATGCCTCCAGNTAAAAGTACTTAAGTAATTGCTAAAGCTTTTAATTTTAACGAGATCAATTTTTTTACTTATTTTGCTATTTTTCAGTTTTCTCAATTTTCGCTAAAATATCTTTCTTTTACAACAAGAATTTGTAAGTCGGAACAACTCAGGTTCTTTAAATTATACTTTTGAACAGAGAAGAAACCGTGTGTATGTTTAGGGAGTCTCTTTCTTTCGTCTATTGCTGCGTGACTAGCGGAAACACTTGTCTCTACGTACGCATTGTCAATGAATTCATCGCTTATCTATAAAAAAATTGGATTTCCCCTGACAACAAAAGTGTCCGGGACACTTCTTAAAAATCCCTGCCGGACGGCCCCCGGACGCCCTTCAAACTAGAACAAATCCGGGGAATCCCGGACGAATGGCAGCCCTACTTTTAAGTCAAACGTACAATCTCCAATGATTGTTGTCAACTGAAACCAAATGTTGAGGATGAGTACCATGGATAGGTAGAAACAAGCGCACAAGTGTGCTGCAGATGTCTAGTAATTGTAAATAGTCTCGCTTACAGAGGTCTAGAATAAGGAACTATCACTTACTGAAGTCTAGAAGTGAAAAATAACTCTCTCTAAAAGAGGCACATACACTGTAATTCATAGAGATTTTCGGAGCTAAAAATGGCGGGACCTGTCTATTTTTGTCGCTTATAAAGTTTTCTCACTTATCCAGATTCGACTGTATATACACGTTTTGTTCCTTTCTATTCAATCGTATAAATGATAATTGGCAAGTGTAAATAGCGATGTTAGAGGTAAATCACTGTTGTGACAAAAAAACCTGGTATTTTCAATGCAAAATTGGTATGTTTACGGAATACAAAATATCATGAGTATCACTTACTTAAGAATAGTATTCCAATAAAATAAATTTGGATATAATATACAATATAGTACCATCATCATCATCATCATCATCATAAGGTCATAAGTCCTAAGACTGGTTGGACACGTACCTCCACTCTTTCCTATCCTGAACTAAACTAGACCTTCATGCCTGAGAAGGTGTCCTACCAACCTATCTCGTTTATTTTTTATTGAATTCCATAGAGTCCTCTGTTCTCCTATTCTTTCTGATTCCTCTCTAACCTTCTCTATCCACGATATCCTCATCATTCGCATCCGCCTATAACACCACATTTCGAACGCTTCTAACCTTTTCTTTTCCGCCGCTCCCACTGT
>NW_020442456.1:124275-150003 GCF_000699045.2 Agrilus planipennis | reverse complement strand
TTAACTTTTTATTTGATTTAACTTTAGAAGAAAACTTCGTCGATTCCATCATCAAAAAAATTTTTACTTTTTTAACGTGTTTTATTATTTTAATAAACAATTTTACAATTTGCGTGCACAGTTCCTATGTAAATTTTTCCCTATTCGAGTTATAAATTTTGCCACCAGATGGTGTATGCCCATTTGACGGATCCCAATAGAGATTAATAAAAATAGATCATAAACATGGTGCTAGAACGTTAAGAAATTGATGATACATAAATATATACACATTTAGCTATAAATAAGTACTTATTTTATTTATTTAAAGAAATCAGTTAATTTTTCAGGGCTAGTATAACCTAAATTGCCGACGCCGGATAAACACGGCAAAAATTCCGGACATTTGGGCGAAATATGGTTTTTTCCCTGGACACCTCTGAAAAAATATATTTTTTGCAACAAAAATAAAAACATCGTTATAATTTTTTAATTTTTATTCATTTCTGAGGTAATATGAATGAATTTTTAACTAAGATTTATTTCAATTTATCGCTTATCTATAAAAAAAATTGGATTTCCCCTGATAACAAAAGTGTTCGGGACTCAAAAACCCCTGGCGGAAGGCCCCCGGACGCCCTTCAAACTAGGACAAATCCGGGGAATCCCGGACGAATGGCAGCCCTACTTTTACGTCAAACGTACTTTTTCCAATGATTGTTATCAACTGAAACCAAATGTTGAGGATGAGTACCATGAGCGGATAGGAACAAGCGCACAAGTGTGCTGTAGATGTCTAGTACCGTAAATAGATTCGCTTACAGAGGTCTAGATTAAGGAACTACCATTTACTGGAGTCTAGAAGTGAAGAATGACTCTCTCTAAAAGAGGCACTTACACTGTCATTCATAGAGATTTTCGGAGCTAAAAATGGCGGGACCTGTCTATTTTTGTCGCTTATAAAGTTTTCTCACTTATCCAGTTTTCGCTTATTCAGATTCGACTGTATATGCACGTTTTGTTCCTTTCTATTCAATAGTATAAATAATAATTGGCAAGTGTAAACAGCTACGTCAGGTAAATCAGAAAACCTGGTACTGTTGTGACAAAAAACCTNTACTTTTATTTATTTTCATACAGTACTTTTCTGTCAATACCGCATCCATTTTATTTAAATCTACCTCTAAGTCCTCCTTGCTAGATGCTAATACTGTTATATCATCTGCAAATCTAAGCATACTAATGTTTTGCCCCTGTATATCTATCTCTACAGTTGTACTGTCTTTAATGATGTTGATGGCGTCTTCGACGTATAGATTAAAAGGTAGCGGTGACAGTGTGCATACCTGTCTGACTCCTTTCCTAATATTTACTTCTGTACGTTTTATCCCTAGCTCTATAACTGCCTGTTGCTCTTTATACAAATTAAGTATCACTCTTCTATCTTTGTAACTCATCCCTACATTTTTAAGTATCTTTAACATCTTGCCCCATTTAACATTGTCAAAAGCTTTTCCTAAATCTACAAATCCTATTATTATTTGATTCCATGCTAGATGGTAGACTTAATTAATTTGGTCAATATTCAGAACTTGGTATGTTTGCATACCAAGACAGAAGTGACTTGGTACATGGTACAAATCTTGAAAAACCAGTACATATACCAAGAAATTGGTATATCTAACGTCGCTGTGTGTAGACAGGCCAGCCGGCTTCGGCATGTATGAAAACATTCTGTATGCCTTCCGACCGACGATCCGATACCTGATGTGGAATTCCGGATAGTGTGAAAAAACACTAAATCGAGCCAACAATCATTCTCTCATTTTCTGAGAAATTATAATAATAATGTTATCATTTTATTTTATTAAATCAAGGTGAAATGACAATATTAAGTGCTTTTTTGCTATTTCATTTGTATGAATGTATTAAAATANAGGAGATCGGGCTGAAACTATAGCTACAAGCTATCCAAGGATGGTACTATAGAATGTCACCTCAAGGTAGGCCTAGTGGCGTCATCTCTTGGTTAGGCCGGAAACTTATCAATCCACCCTCGTACTATACAATATAGTACCATTCAATAAATAAATAATTAACCAACGATAAAATAAATGATACCCTTCAAGCTTTTTTTAAATTAACTGTCTATGATGTTTACCAGTTCTTATCGACTGAGCTATCACTATGAAATTTACTTATTATGTGAACGTTAAAGAAGCACAATACATCGGCGCATATGCCCTAATCTTTCAATATAGTACCATTCAATAAGTAAATAATTAATCAACGATAAAATAAATGATACCCTTGAAGCTCTTTTTAAATTAACCGTCTATGAAGTTTTCCAGTTCTTATCGACTGAGCTATCACTATGTTTACTTATTATGTGAACGGTAAAGAAACGCAACACGTAACATTGGCGCATATGCCCTAATCTTTCAACGGATTTGTAATTTTCACTTTCAAATTGAAAGTATCTGAAAATAGTGAGAAATAAGAACAAAAAAGATTAATTATTATTTGATTCCATGCTAGATGGTAGACTTAGTTAATTTGGTCAATATTCAGAACTTGGTATGTTTGCATACCAAGACAGAAGTGGCTTAGTACATGGTACAAATCTTGAAAAACCAGTACATATACCATAAAATTGGTATATCTAACATCGCTGTGTGTAAACAGGCCAGCCGGCTTCGGCATGTATGAAAACATTCTGTATGCCTTCCGACCGACGATCCGATACCTGATGTGGGATTCCAGATAGTGTGAAAAAACACTAAATCGAGCCAACAATCATTCTCTCATTTTCTGAGAAATTATAATAATAATGTTATCATTTTATTTTATTAAATCAAGGTGAAATGACAATATTAAGTGCTTTTTTTGCTATTTCATTTGTATGAATGTATTAAAATACCATCTACTCAATCAAACTAACAGATAATATTTAATTTATAACATATAAGCCTATAAAAAATTATCTCCGATAAGCGTGTTTTACAAAATTAGCTATGTCTCGTATAAGATTGAAAACAGGTAAACAAATAAATCGGTTTAATGAACAAAAAAAGAAGGTAACCATTTTCAAAAACATTCTTGGCGTTAATGGTTTATAAAATTAACAAAACAAATAGGAATGTTTAAAATTAATGATGATCAAAGCAAGACTCAGACCAAGATGTCGCAGATTTTGTATTGGTTTTGCTCAAATAGTTCGTCTTGGTCTTTAGTTAAGTCTTGACCGACCTTGCTCATTTAATCTAATAATTACGTAAGACTAAGACCAATACTGCAAGACCTAGAGCAATCTTGCTTGACTATTTAGAAAAAAAGAACAGAAGCGAGATAGTTGTGGAAAGAAAAATCAAATCCAAGACAATTTAAATGGATAATTACCACATAAAATTCCAATTCACATATTATTATCAAATTGTCTAAACAGTTAATCGAAGCAAGATCTCAAATAAAAAAATGTTAAAAAACATGGGGGGTCGAGAAGCCAGAATTCAGGGGGATCGCTTATTAAGTNTAGATGGTAGACTTAATTAATTTGGTCAATATTCAGAACTTGGTATGTTTGCATACCAAGACAGAAGTGACTTGGTACATGGTACAAATCTTGAAAAACCAGTACATATACCAAGAAATTGGTATATCTAACGTCGCTGTGTGTAGACAGGCCAGCCGGCTTCGGCATGTATGAAAACATTCTGTATGCCTTCCGACCGACGATCCGATACCTGATGTGGAATTCCGGATAGTGTGAAAAAACACTAAATCGAGCCAACAATCATTCTCTCATTTTCTGAGAAATTATAATAATAATGTTATCATTTTATTTTATTAAATCAAGGTGAAATGACAATATTAAGTGCTTTTTTGCTATTTCATTTGTATGAATGTATTAAAATACCATCTACTCAATCAAACTAACAGATAACATTTAATTTATAACACATAAGCCTATAAAAAATTATCTCTGATAAGCGTGTTTTACAAAATTGAAAACAGGTAAACAAATAAATCGATTTAATGAACAAAAAAGGAAGGTAACCATTTTCAAAAACATTCTTAGCATTACTGACAAACAGTAATTACAAACAGTTAGACAAAGCAAAATCTCAAATAAAAAAATGTTAAAGAACATGGGATGATCGAGAAGCCAGAATTCAAGGGGATCGCTTATTACATTCTCTACAAATAGTTTTTTTTTTAGTTGAGTTGGATGATTAAATAAATCAGAGATTGTCAAACAAGTTTGTTTGATTTTATTCAAACATAATAGCAATTTGCTCACAAAACAAACAGTTAAAATTGTAACCCAAACAACTAAATGTGCAATATTTTACATTTTACTATTTAGTCTAAATATTTTCTAATTGCAGTGTATTCCTCCTTTTCGATTTTATGCCAATAAAGATCAGGAAACTCGAACCGCCTTTTAATCCAGAATATGCCAAGTTGTACACAAAAACTCTTACTTTAGCATGCTGTCTGATGCAAGCTTCAAAAGTTATTCTTTCATCACCATGTCAAAATTAGTTAATTATATGGAGTTATCCATAAAGGAAAGAAACATAACAATAGGTATGATATGTTTATTAGGTATTTAGTACAATAAAATTGGATGGGCCTGAGGATCCCGAGAAAATTTTGAAATCGTTTTAAGGTCTCGGTACTTATCAATAAGTGAAGCTAAAATAAATATAAAATTAGAAATACAGTAGCACACAAAGTTTGGACTTCAAAATAGTTATGCCAAATGACTAGTTGGTTACGCATCTTCCGTCTTTCATAGATATCTATCAGATGGAGACACTGGTGAGATTTTTATGGAAAACTCCATAACAGAAGTAGATAACAAGATGACAAACGTCTTCGGTGCATTATGGATTGTACCAGGTTGTCAAAGACGTTCATATAAAGATGTTTGTATTAGTTTTCATTACTTTCTTGACCGCTTTGTTAACATTTTTTTATTATTTTGTAATTCTTTAAAGTCCTGCAACTGGAATCAAATACATGTATATGGTTATTTGTTGTTGTTATGGTATACGTTTGCACTTTTCCTCGAAGCTCACTTTACACGCACATCCCATTGTAACTATACATATTACCTATATAAGCAATTTTTCTTTGGTCTGGTGAAGATTTGCAATTAGGTAAACCTGATGTCCGCATGCAGTATGATGTAATGTTCACTGAATCACTAACACTTTCTACTATATTCTTTCCGCATTTTAAAACATATTCTGCTTTGAGAATTCTTTCTCCTTCTACAAAATTCCTGTGGTTCCAACCATTCGATAAATCCTTGTATCGTCACATCTTTGCTGCTGAAATTCTTTAACTGCCTGCTGCTATTAATGCAAAAATTAGATTCATTTTTTATTGCTTCTATTGTTGTCAATGAGTTTAATCATTACATATCTTTGTGGATATTTCACTAATATAACAAAAGCAATATCATTATTAAATATTTTAATATGAGAACGCTATTGATACATACAATATACAATAAACGAATTTCAAATGAAAGAGAAAGTGGATTTCGGTCGGTTTCTTGAATCATTCTGTTCAAAAGTCTCAACCTCGAGTTTTTGACTTGCCTCACTCAGCGACAATTCTGGTGCTAGTTTTCGTATTCTAGGTTGATATGTTGATACTAGTTAGAAAGAATCACTGAATTTTATTTTACCAGAGGGGCTCTAACTGACTGATCTATTTCAACATGACATCCAGGACTCCAGGGAGTCCGAATTTACTTGTGTCCATGTACCTATAGACATAGATATCTACACGTATAAAAACAGTTAGATTATTTTGGAAATTTTTAATTTTAAGTAAGTTTGACTACTCTTAAATTCAAAATTAAGAAAAAGGAAGTTACAAAACGTCTTGACTTAAAAAAACTAAAATGTAACGAAATGCGTGATAGGGTAGGTACAAGAAGAGACAAAATACTAAAGATGGCGAGAGAAACGAATGACAGGGACATTTCATTCCTTAAAACGTGTCTAGATTCTGCAGCTAAATGTATGTATATTAAGTCATAAACAAAAAAGTAGAAAACCCTGGATAACTAACGAGATTGTAGGACTAACAGAAGAAGAAATACAAGAGCAGA
Source organism: Agrilus planipennis (assembly GCF_000699045.2). NCBI lineage: Eukaryota > Metazoa > Arthropoda > Insecta > Coleoptera > Buprestidae > Agrilus > Agrilus planipennis. The sequence continues at coordinate 143,894 of NW_020442456.1, read as the reverse complement.
ACAAACGACAAATGCCAAAAAAGATATAAAGCGATATAGTGGGAAATAATTAGGAAGTGTAGGATAGCTACGGAGCAGTGGATTGATATAAGGTGTAGAGAAGTACAAGAAAACTTTATAGCAGGTAAAACGAATGAGTCTTATAATAAAATTAAAAGTTTCAAAGAAGTAGGGTACAGTAATAATATAAGATACGAAACAGGAGTCATTTTGATGGAAAGTAAGGAAAAGACAAATAGGTAGAAAGAATAATTAGAAAACCTATACGCAGGCCAGCAATTAGGAAATATATTAGAGAAGGAAGATATGTGGACATACGTGAGGTAGGATACCCCATAATGAGAGAAGAGTTTAAGAGGCGTCCGTGCTCAGATCGAATTAAGTGGTTTAAGGATTAAAGTTACATACATAACTCCCTCCTTCTCATTAACAGTATCAAAAGACATCAACCTATTATACGAAAAATTGCACCAGCATCGGCATAGCTGTAATCGGTGTATCTATATGAGAGTTACAATCTCATTGCGAACTTTTCGAGAAACATCATTTACACTTTTTTCCAGTAGTAGTTGGATTAGGTAAATTTCTCAATGTTTAATTTCAATCGTCCAAACCCCATTAGTTTTCAAAAACTGCGAGAAAAAATAGGTTCCAATCGTTTATTGACTTCAGCCGTTCAAACTTTACGAATTAATATGTGTACTGTTAATAAATATTCCGTAGACTAGAATGACAAGAAGAGTATAACACGTTATGTACAAATCAGCGAAATACAGAAGGGGTCGTTCAAGTATTATGTAAACAATTTTTTTGCAATTATAAACCCCCTTTTCCCTCTCGTCAACAAAAGTAAGCAAAGCTATTACCCCCGTCCTATGCTTACGTAAACATTGTTACATGCATTTTTTAATGTGTTCTGGTTTCTTTATTGATTCATGAGCAGCAGTTATGAGTCCCTGAAAATTCGTTTTCATGCATAGACAAGTAAGAGTTGCCATATGTAGTCACACCAAAATCGACTAAATTTTGTAAAAAAATCTTAAAAAGTAAAAAAGTAAATACTATTGACATAATTACCATCCAGACCCCCTTCCCCCGTGTCATCAAAAATATGCAAAGCATAGATCCACAAACCCCTGTAGTTCTTACGTAATACTTCAATGGTCCCAGAAAGCGTTTTGGATAAAAATTAGTGATCGGTTTCTGCAATTGCTTACAACCCTTTCTACCCACGTTATCCTCATTATTCGCTAATAACACCACATTTCGAAGGCTTCTAGCCTTTTCTTTTCCGCCGCGCCCACTGTCCATGTTTCGCATCCGTACAACACCGCACTCCAAACATATACCTTTAACAATCTTTTTTGAATTTCTAAAAAAAGTGACATCTTTTTATTGAAAGCGACACGACTCTTCCCTATCCTCTGCTTTATATCCCTACTACTCCTTCCGTCCTGACTTATCTGACTTCCTAGATATCTTAAATCAGCCACTTCTTCTAATTTTTCGTCTCCTATCTTTATATTCGCTCTTTCCCTACTTTTTCTTCCCTTGCATACCAGTATTTTAGTTTTACTTTTATTTATTTTCATACAGTACTGATCTGTCAGTACCGCTTCCATTTTATTTAAAGCTATCTCTAGGTCCTCCTTGCTAGATGCTAATACTGCTATATCATCTGCAAATCTAAGCATACTAATCTTTTGCCCTTGCACATCTATCCCTACAGTTGTACTGTCTTTAATGATGTTGATGGCGTCTTCGATGTATAGATTAAAAAGTAGCGGTGACAGTGTGCATCCCTGCCTGACTCCCTTCCTAATATTTACTTCTCTACGTTGCATCCCCAGCTCTATAACTGCCTGTTGCTCTTTATACAAACTAAGTATCACTCTTCTATCTTTGTAATTCATCCCTACATTTTTAAGTATATTTAACATCTTGTCCCATTTAACATTGTCAAAAGCTTTCTCTAAATCTACAAATCCTATGTACGCACTCTTTCCTTTTTCTATCGTTTTCTCTATTGCTACCCGTAAAGCTAGAATGGCCTCCCGCGTTCCTCTATTTCTTCTAAACCTAAATTGATCTTCCCCTAATAGTTCTTCCGCTCTTTTTTCCATCCTCCTCTATACAATTGTAGTTAAGATTTTTGACGCAATGGAAGTTAAGCTAATTGTTGTAAATGTTTCACACCTATCCGCGCCCCTCTTTCAGAGATAGTAAAAATACAGAAATATTTTTTTGTAACCTTATGAATGGAAAAATTACAAAAACCTTTTATTTTGGCCAAACATAGACTTCAATCACTTTGTGATCACATCTTCAGTTGCCCAATTTAATTGTTCTTGCAAAACTGCTATTAGGCTATATACAAGTGGGGCCTACAAAAATATGTTTATTTTTATTAATTCGTGTGATATCTTTTATCATATTCAATTCGACAATTTCGTATTTACAAACAGCCAACAGATAAATACATAACCGGCAGTAAAAGTTTTAGGAATTTCTTGACCTACAACGATAAATTTCCCAAAACTTCTACATGTACTCATACTTTAAAATCCTACATCGCTTAGATATATATATATATACATATGTATTTTCGCCAAACAGAAATATTTCATGTCTTACTTTTCTTGTTGACGATAATACCAGAACAATATTTATCGTTTGAAGCGACTGGCGGGCGGCACTGTTTACTTCATAAAGTTTACGACTTAAAAATAAAGAAAAAAGACACTTACCTTTACATCGTTTTGAGATTTCTTTGCTCCAGTGAGTAAGCTCTGAAATAAAGATAAGAATTTATCGTTAGTTTATGACAGCCTGACTTAAAATAAAGAAGTTGTGATTTATATATAAAAATTTTTTGAATGTCAACAAATTTTTAGTTGGGTATATCTTCAAATAAATACCAAAACAGAACTCTACTAAACGAGAATGATATTAGACAGTTTGCGAACTTACGTGACCTAGAACGTTAACGTGAGCTTTCTACTAGGGTTTATACAAAAACCGACATTTTAGAAAACCGGTTTTCGAATAGTAATTTTTCCAGAAAACCGGTTTTAACCGGTTTCGAATTTTTATAAAAAAATTTTTTGCTCGAATATTCTGTAATTCGAACAAAAAATTTTAACAGAAAATTTAGAGTGATTAAAAGCAGTTTTTGACTGAAATTATTTACTGTTCAATTTTATTGATAGTAAAATTTTTTTATGCAATTTAGTAGAACAAAGAAATAATAGTTGACCAGGATTAAATAACTTTAAAAACAATAATTCGTTGTTTATGCATAATTTTCACATATAAGGATGTAAATATTTTTATAATAGTGAAACGAGTTATTCAGCAAAGGGTTCGAATAAATAAAAACAATATATTTTCATATTTTTATAATAACCATATTATTTTTTTAAAAAACAATGTTATTAGATACAGATGGATACTTATTAAAAACAATTAGAAAATATATAACTGTGTATTATATAATGTAAATTATAATCAAAGCCGAAAGACAAGAGTAAATAAAGTTTATGCATACATACTTATTAAAATCAATTTTAGTTTTAAAGACAATTAAGCAAAGGACCGAGTATTTTCTATTCCGGGCAATTTTAATACAAATTTAAATATTCTATTTGTTTTTTTGTTTAATGAAATATGATTTCAGAAAACAGAGGACGTCTATCGATTTGCTATTTAGCCGTGTCCTTAGTTTATTCACAAAATTCCCCGAAATAGAAAATACCCTCTCACTTGCGACCGAACTAGGCTTAATCGTTTTTAAAGGCTGATATAATAATTCTAAATTTTTTGTTCTTTTATTTGTGGCTTCCAGGGCCAAAAACTCTTTTCTTAGAGGTTGAGTAGAGGAAGTCACTTCTTCCTGTTCCTTTAAATAAAAACTATCAAACTGATATAAAATCTAAATTAATTTATCCAATAGACAAAACACCGTTTACATTGGTCCGATATGACTCCAAGAACCGAACCGCTTGCAAGAGTGTTTTTATCAGTCTGGTACATTTGGCTACATTTGTCATTTTCAAATTTTTTTTTAAGTGTTATTCATACATTGAAAACCGATATTTTCTATTAAAAAACCGGTTTTCGAATTTCATAATTTTCTCCAAAAAACCGGTTTTTAAAAACCGACAAACCCTACTTTCAAGGGACTTAGATTTGACGTCGCTATCGTAAAAAGGTCGCTATAACCCAGAGCCGCTCAAACTCGGCTCTTTTGCATCCCGAGTGCTCCTCAAGGTTAACCAAGTAGATCCTCATTGATCCTGCGAGTGCAAGTGAAATGATTCTTTCTTTTTCTTATCCCTTCCATTTCGTAGGTGAGTCCCCTCTTCCATAGTCAAACCCAATAGTTTTGCGAACGTAGTAACGAAAATTTTGGTAGATATTATTTAAGTTGCGAGAGTGGCTTCGCTCGTCTACGGGATGAAGGGGCTTGATATGGGAGTGTAAGGGAGAAGAAAAAGACAAAACAAAATTATTTATTACTGCTTACTCTCTCGTACTTATAGAAGGGTATGGAGTGACTCAAACTAACCTCATGTAGCGGATCCTGCGAAGTTAAAGTTTGCCCGGCTCTGCTATAACCAAGGTCGTAATAAATGAAATCCACTGTACATCAATACCACATGTCCTCTAACCGCGTCACAAAACGTGTTAGAATGGCGCAATAGATAATAAAACATCATTACAATAGGAAATATGAAGGTCTATTTGATACACACCTAATCTATAAGAGTTATTGAAAAAATTCCTAAAATTAATTTCATTGTTTCAACAATAAGCGAGAACATTATGACAATGTTTGATAGTTCAAAAAAGCCGCTAATTGTAAATACAACAACGATAAGAATCTCACAAATTGAGTTTTTTCTTAATTGTAACATTCGAAAACATATTTACGTTATATTTTAACAATTTCTTATAAATCACGGTTATTAAAAGCATTTAAGTATTACTCCACTTCTTGCATATTTTTACTTTATTCATATTTTAAGAAACTAATACTGTAGAAATTGATTCCATGTCTTTCCCCCTTTCTAAAATGAATATAAATCAGAGTTAAACTAGGGCTGTAAATATTTTTATCGTTGCAAAACCAACACCGACGAAATCGTCTTTATTTAGTTATTTCAAGGCTACAAAAGTTGCAATAAAATGACGTTTTAATATGACCAATTAGGTTTATCGAAAGTCCAGCAAGTAACGCCATATCATTATCATAGAGGCATTAATTAAACACCACGAATAAAACTAAAATAAAGAAAAATACAGTTAAAAGTCACGTAGTAACAGTAACAGTAGTTTGACGTCTTTAACATTTAAACATAAAAATTTAATGAATTGCGGTCGAATTTTGACCACTAGGCGACCACTACTTTCAATAGTTACTCCCTAATAAACCTAGACTACCAGCGGATTGTTTGGTCGACCTGAAAACTCTTCAATATCTGCACACGATTACGTATGCCAAAAACAACCAGAAGCCATTCATAAGGATGTGTGTAATAACAATGATAACCAGACTTATCCAGAACCTACATTCTGGAATGGAATCTTTCTAGAACATCTAGTCCTTACAAATAATTACCGCCAGATTCTACTTACGTGACGACAGAAGCCGAAATAAAAAGGCGGAAAAAGAGATTCAGTGGGCGATACAGCAGACAGCCTGTAATTGATTATTCATAGTGGTGCCGTTTGAAGATTAATTACAAAATAAATTAGAGTGCGAAAGGTATTTTATTACGCGACGTTATTTATACTGTGCAAAATGCTCATTTAAATAAAATAATTTTGCTGAAACTCGAATTTAAGTTCAATGGAGTAATACGAGGGTGGATTGATAAGTTTCCGGCCTAACCAAGAGATGACATACCACATGTCCTCTAACCGCGTCACAAAACGTGTTAGAATGGCGCAATAGATAATAAAACATCACTACAATAGGAAATATGAAGGTCTATTTGATACACACCTAATCTATAAGAGTTATTGAAAAAATTCCTAAAATTAATTTCATTGTTTCAACAATAAGCGAGAACATTATGACAATGTTTGATAGTTCAAAAAAGCCGCTAATTGTAAATACAACAACGATAAGAATCTCACAAATTGAGTTTTTTCTTAATTGTAACATTCGAAAACATATTTACGTTATATTTTAACAATTTCTTATAAATCACGGTTATTAAAAGCATTTAAGTATTACTCCACTTCTTGCATATTTTTACTTTATTCATATTTTAAGAAACTAATACTGTAGAAATTGATTCCATGTCTTTCCCCCTTTCTAAAATGAATATAAATCAGAGTTAAACTAGGGCTGTAAATATTTTTATCGTTGCAAAACCAACACCGACGAAATCGTCTTTATTTAGTTATTTCAAGGCTACAAAAGTTGCAATAAAATGACGTTTTAATATGACCAATTAGGTTTATCGAAAGTCCAGCAAGTAACGCCATATCATTATCATAGAGGCATTAATTAAACACCACGAATAAAACTAAAATAAAGAAAAATACAGTTAAAAGTCACGTAGTAACAGTAACAGTAGTTTGACGTCTTTAACATTTAAACATAAAAATTTAATGAATTGCGGTCGAATTTTGACCACTAGGCGACCACTACTTTCAATAGTTACTCCCTAATACGAGGGTGGATTGATAAGTTTCCGGCCTAACCAAGAGATGACGCCACTAGGCCTACCTTGAGGTGACATTCTATAGTACCATCCTTGGATAGCTTGTAGCTATAGTTTCAGCCCGATCTCCTTGCTAGTGTAGGTTTGACAGCACGCTGAACAAGACGCCTCTGTGGTTTTCGTAAAAATGGAAAAGCAGGAAAATCGTGCTGTCATCAAATACTTTTATTTGAAGGGGTTAACGCCGAAGGAAATTAAAAAAGAGATGGACTCAACACTGGGGACATCCTCCCCGTCATATTCAACCGTTAAGCAGTGGGTTTCCGAGTTTAAAAAGGGTCGTGTGAGCACCTCTGATGGGCCTCGCTCAGGACGCCCCGTTGAGGTCACAACTCCAGATATGATCGAAAAAATTCATCAAATAGTGCTGGGAGACCGCAGATTGAAAGTGCGTGAGATAGCTGAGACCTGTAAGATGTCATATGAACGTGTGCAACATATTTTGCACCAACATTTGCATATGGAAAAGCTCTGTGCAAGATGGGTGCCGCGTTTGCTAACAGTCGACCAAAAATTGATTCGAAAAAACATTTCTACCGCAAATTTGTCATTGTATAAGCGTAATCCAAGCGAATTTTTGCGTCGATTCGTAACCGTTGACGAAACGTGGGTCCACCACTACACTCCTGAAACCAAAGAACAGTCTAAACAGTGGATTGGACCAGGGGAACCAACTCCAAAGAAGGCAAAAACAATTTTTTCGGCGAACAAGGTTATGGCTACTGTTTTTTGGGATGCAAGAGGTATTATATACATTGATTACCTTGCAAAGGGTAATACTATCACTGGTCAATACTACGCAGACTTATTGCAACGTTTGAGCCACGAGGTGAAAATTAAACGACCTCATCTGGCGAAGAAAAAAATCTTGTTTCATCACGATAACGCACCAGCGCACACGTCAATCGTTGCGACGGCTAAAATCAACGATCTAAAGTTTGAATTGATGCCGCACCCTCCTTACTCTCCAGACCTAGCCCCGAGTGACTATTTTCTGTTCCCTAATCTCAAAAAATGGCTTGGCGGTAAGAGATTTGCGGACAATGAAGAAGTAATCGAAGCTGTAAATGGTTATTTTGAGGAGCTTGACGAATCAGTCTATAGAGATGGCATTAATAGACTGGAACACCGCTATGAGAAATGTATCAGCCTTGGAGGAGATTATGTTGAGAAATAAAAAAAAAAAATTTTTAAAAACCTTGTTTTTCTTGGTCAGGCCGGAAACTTATCAATCCACCCTCGTATAAGATGGGTGAAAAATCAATAGTGAGGGCCGCCGGAGAAGAGTGGTATAAAAATATAGCAGAAGCGTGATTCTGGTATGACAGTGATGTGGCATAAGTTTTTTCGCACACAGGTACGCCGTGATAGGAGTAAGTTTTATAATGACATTCAATGAAGATATATTAGATTCAGTAAATTTAGTCAATATGAATGAAAACCGTACAAAAAGAAGACACTGAATACAACCCTGGAAAACCAAACGAACACACAATAAATACATTGTCCTTTCCCAGATCTTTTCTTGCACATTCCCATATGAATATTCGCCACATCATCATCATCATCATAAGGTCATAAGCTAATCAGTCCTAACACTGGTTGGACACGCACCTCCGCTTTTTCCTATTCTGAGCTAATCTTCGCATTCCCCTAAAGCTTCATCCCCACATATGTGATCATAAATGCAGGAATTTGCTTCAATAATTGAAAAAAAACTAATTTTAAAATTTGGATCATCTTTCATTTTTGGTTAACAACAAAATGGAGTAACAGCAAGTTCTACTTTAACTGCAATGGCATGACATGCTACAAGCTACAACTGGCATGTTGCTTACTGCGTTCTTTCAGTGAGCCTTGATTCATTTGCCAGCATTGGTGCAATTTGAAGTAGCATCCTAGATGCACGCCACCTGCTAGATCATGCGCCAAATCATACGCCACATCACTTCGGTGGCATGCAATATTGTTATCAGAACTAAACATGACTTCAACGTAACTGTCTTTTTAATAATAAAGTTCACTTTCTCGCACTTAACCACTTCCTATGCTGTAGTTGATTCTGGATCGTTTACAAGAAGGGTATCAAAGTGAGGGTTGTAGTTCTTCAAACAGCAATATTCGTATAATATGAATCAATTTTCCTTAAGGTAAGTCAAAAAGCTACTGCCAAACTGAAGCTGATGGGGGTTGGAGACGTAACGGTATACTGGTTATAAGTCTTATTTAATAAAACATAAACTGTTAAGAGTTGAAGGTTCAGTGCAGGCTCCGGGGCTCCATGAAGTCTGGCATGCACAAAGTCTCCTTTATGCGGACGATTTAAAAATTTATCCAAAAATTTCCTCGGTAGAAGATGTATTCAAAATTCAGAGAGACTTATCTAGCATCTTCCTTTGGTCAACTGAGAATGAATATCACTTGAAAATTGCCAAGTGTAGCTCTACGGCATTCTTTAAAAACCGCAATCCTATACTTTCTCAGCATTGCATAAATACCGTCGATTTGGAGCGTTTGTCCCAGATCAGAGACTCGGGGGTCGTTTTCGATAGAGTTCTCACTTTCTATAGTCATATCGAGATCGTACTATATCTAAAGCCTTCGATCTCTAGGTCTCATTATGCGGTCTACCCAGAAAATTTTTTTGTTATTTGGATAATCCTACATCTACATATTGTATAAATGCATGGTCCTGTCCTTTTTAATGTACCCCTCGCCAGTTTGGCGTAATGCAGTTCTCAATGAAAATTTTATTCATAAATTTTTAAGATTCGCTGCCTTTCAACCATAAATATGACTGGATCTCTTACGCACTGAATGTTTCCACTGTCCAATCCGATCATACTTTCAATGACGTTTAACATAATGCATGATTTGGTTCCCTGTCCAGAGTTGAAAGAAATGTACATTTATTACACGCGTATGTGCGCTATAATTTAAGATCACCTAGACAGTTCCTTGAAGAAAATGCTACATCAAATTTCGGTTCTAATTGCCCTTTTAACAGACTAATCAGGCTGCGGAACATATTTAGATGGAGAATTGTGGATGGTAAACGACTCCAGACTTTTTAAATGCAAACTGAAAAATTTGAGAAAGTGACTCCAAAATAACGTTAACGAATTATAATGCTCCTAATTTACACCGACACTTGCACTCGAAATTTACTAACTTGTATTTTCCTTCCGTAAGCCCCCTTTTTTTTGTAATAATATAGAAAGGGCTATACATATAATCCGTTGATTGGATAAATAAAAAAAAAATAATGGCTAAATGGAGCTTGTAACAATTTTGTTCCTCGACTTCATCAGTCTTGAAAGCAACAACGTTTCCAATTTATTTATTTTTATACAACCAAAATTGCATACATATGTATACATATTTGCAATTTTAAAATTTGAGACAAGCACAACTTTCATTACTTAATGTAATTAATTTACTTTTAGTTTAGTTATATATTTTATCTAATCCTTATCATCTATTAGTGTACATGTGTCAAATAATAATCACAAAAGAACCGCTATCCTGATAAATTGTTTTAGAACTTTATACGAAAACAAACATTTATAGATTTTTACCTCCAACGGCTACCGAAATAATCTTACCACTGACGTAGTCAAAATTTTTAATTATAGGAATCGCTCGCAAATTTTTTATGAACATAGTGTATGATTACTTTACAATACAAACAACTCCTATTCATTGGGTAATTGTTATAATCATAAAACTGTAGTAACGTTATTGCGATTATGTACGTGTGGACCAATTATGCAATAACATACGGTACGTATTGTTTTGCATATTGCCTAATGTTAAAACGGACAAATATGCGAATCTTATGTTGTGCAGCCACACAAGTAGTTATGACTACCTTGCATATATGTTTTGTTTATTGTACTGTAAAGGAAAGAGGGCTTATTTTGCTAACATATGAGATCTGTTCAAAAAAATTCGCGAATTTTGAATTTCCGCGGGTTACGTATATTCGATTTTCAATTTTTTTTGTGGCTTTATTTCGTACTCATGTCTCTGAATTATGCCGACAAGTTCGATCATGTTGAATGTTCAATTAATTTATGACAGCTGCTTTGCTTCTACGTGTTTTGGCTCGCTCTCGATTTTTACGTATTCCAAAAAATGGATCAAAGAATCTGTATCAAATTTTGTGTGCAAAACAAAATTAAGTGCGCGGACGCATTCCGTATGCTGACTATGGCATACGGTGAAGCTACCTTGAACCGAAGCAACGTTTATCGGCGGTACAAAATGTTCTCAGAGGGCCGAGATGTGAACGGCGAAGAGCGTGCCTGACGCCCGAGCACGTCAACAACAGACCAAAACATTGATGAAGTGAAGAAAATAGTATTGGCCAACAGTCGAATAAACGTTAGAGAAGCTGCTGAGGACCTAAACATATCAATTGGTTCCTGCCATTCGATTTTTACCAATGATTTAGGTATGAGACGGGTCACCGCAAAATTTTTACCAAAATTTCTCAATTTCGACCAAAAACAGCATCACATTAGCATTGCTAAGGAGCTCTTGGACTGTGTCCGCGACGACCCGAATTTATTCCTGAGGGCCATAACTGGTAACGAATCATGGGTTTATGGTTATGACGCGGAAACCAAAGCTCAATCATCCCAATGGAAGCTGCCGCACGAGCCAAGACCGAAAAGAGCGCGCCAAGTTATGTCGAATGTGAAGGTTTTGGTTACAGTTTTCTTAGATTGCAGGGACGTGATGTATCATGAGTTCTTGCTAGAAGGTAGAACGGTCAATAAGGAATATTACCTGCAAGTTATGCGCAATTTGCGAGAAGCAATCCGTCAGAAACGCCCGGATTTGTGGAAGAACAAAAATTCGCGTTTGCATTATGATTAACGTCCTTGCTCAAACACCGTTGCTTGTGGGCGAATTTTTTGCCAAAAGCAACACTCTAATAATGTCTCAATCAAAGTATTCCCTGGATCTGGCCCCCTGTGATTTTTTCTTGTTCCCGAAACTGAAGAGGCCAATGAAAGGTGGACGCTACGCTACGATTGAGGAGATAAAGACGGCATCGAAGGAAGAGTTGAACAAGATCACAAAAAATGATTTTTGGAAGTGCTTCAAGGATTGGAGAAAACGTTGGCACAAGTGTATCATATCTGGTGGGCATTACATTGAAGGAGACAAAATAGATATTCATTAATAAATAAGTAATTTTTGAAAAAACACAAAACTCGCAATATTTTTGAACAGACTTCGTACATATCTATGAAAGAAAACAAAATATAAAGCTAGAGACGAGTCGGGTACCCGGTTTCGAACTTGCTGGAAACGGCAATTTTTTAGGATGGCACTAGATATCCGACAAAGCCGCGTAATTTTCTGATATTTAGTGTTTATAAACATTACAGGCTGAAAATCCTCTAGCCAAGAATTAAAATTTCGTTGGTTTATTGTTCAAACGACGTTTTGAGTGGGATATAACGAATGATGTAGAACCTTGGTAAATGTATACCCGGTTATTCGGTATATTAATCAAAGAAACGAGTAAGTATTTACACCATAGCCCAATTAAAGTAGTGACGACAATTTTTTTTAATTGGTGCAGGTTACTTTGGCTCAGGTATGCCGCACACATAACAAGGTCATTTATCCGGGTGCTTCGTGGTCCTGCTTCAAAGGAATATTTGTGCATTTCAACACCGACAATTTCTGTAGCTTTCTTTACATATTTTAGAAACGTTAAGTACTTCTTGCACATATCAAATAACTTCTAACCCATATAAAAACTTATATTGCCTTTTCTGCCGCATATAAAACATCATACGGCCTGGAGCGGACATATCCTAACACTTTCTTTGACGTCTTTTCAGGACGGCGGTGGACGTGAAGAGCACCGTGTAACACAACCTTTAGATTGAATAAAATAATTCGAAGTGTTCTGTATTCTGTCGAAACTGCCAGACGCGGGTCGCGATTTCGATCTTTTTGGATCTCATCAACGCGTCGCAGGCAGCTCCGACAGAACGCAGACCAACTTTTACCTGCTGTCTTAACAGTGCGTTTTAGAAAATACTACAAAAGGCGCGGTGAACGCCATCTGTAGCGATGCTACATTTTATGTAGTACGATGCATCGCACTACAGATGGCGTTTACCGCGCCATTTGTGGTATTTTCTAAAACGCACTGTTAAGACATCAGTGAGATCCAAAAAGATCGAAATTGCGATCCGCGTCTGGCAGTTTCGACAGAATACAGACCACTTCCAATTATTTTATTCGATTATGGTAACGTGCCTTTCACGTTGAGGTCAGCTACGCTGGGATTCGTTTCAACAAGTAGATATCCATATATTTAAATGGACCTTGTTAGAGCATACGTAATCCTAAAATGTAGCATCGTACTACAGATGGCGTTTACCGCGCCATTCGTGGTATTTTCTACAACCTTTAGATTGGTTCGTACATACATATCATGCCACTTTATTGAAATTATTTTCAATTGCAACATGAAAGAGAATGCAATAAACTAATTATCAAGAACAACGAATTACTAATTTTTAACCACAAGTTTGTGTTATAAAGGAAAATAAACTTTTCATACTGAATTCTACTTTAATACACATAGAAGACTATGATAAATAGAATATGTATATAGAATTGTTCGTGACAGCCGAAACAAAATATAAAATATGATGTACATACAGAACCTGTACCGAAAATAGAAATTATACATTTCCTTGTCGGCATTTTTCCTTTTTTATGTTCCAGGAATAAAGCAATATTACATTAGATGAACGTGTGGAATATATTTTTTCTCCACGTCTATATAAAGATAAATCCTTCTTTTGAATTTTATACCACATGTAAACGTAATAAAAAAAGAAATTTAGCACAAACAAACCTGTAAATGTCGTCTCCTTTGTTCGTCGTTGTCCATATCCAAAAGTTCGTCTATATCGACTTCTACCTCTTCACTGTTGCAGTCTTCTATTTTGGGCTAAAACAAAAAAAATTATTGATAAGCATGCAAAACTCGGATATATCTGTGAATTAGGTATGTTCAAAATAATGCCCAAAATATTTATGTTATTGTTGCTCGAAGCCCAAATATTGGTAAATTTTATTAGGTTTGGTTATAAATTTTAGAACTTATCTGAAACGAATTTCAGTACTTTTAATTTTAAAACATTTTTACCCGACTAAAATTTATAGGGGACATGCCCATTGTAGCGTGCGGGCCTTATGTGGCTAATAAGGAGCATGCCGATCTAGGGATTGCCCCGTAGATTCCTCATGAAAATCCCACCAAAAAAGTGGTAATACTAAAATTAGGATTGCCTTATGGTTTTTTTCTATGGGTCTTAAAGGACAAACCTATCACATGTATAAACTTAAATTATATCTACCTTATGAGGGCTCGATAAGGCAAATCCGTTTGAAAATACTCTCGGTAGAATGAAAAAAACGTAAATTTTAAACCCTTGCCCAATTCGTTTCAATGAAATCTTTTACATATGCAACGAACCAACAAGTGTGTTCCTGATGTTGTTATTTAAGACAACTGAAAGCAGACGTATCAGTTCGAACAACAGTAAAACGGTTGCAATTTGAAATATTATTGACTACAAAACAAACTTACTTAAGAGCAAACAAATTTTCAAATAAGTGATATATGTATATATTGTTTGTTTTTTCAATAATAATAAAGTTCATTTCACAAATTTTTAATGAAGTAGCAAGAATTTTTCCCTGAGGGGGCCACATGCGGCATTCGTGGTAATGGGCAAATTCGATAAAGCGTTATTTGCCCCTTCCTTGTACCAGGGGCAACCCCATGGGGCCCACAAAAAGTTAATGTGGCTACCCACTTAGGAACCCTACCTGCACCCCCTCAAATTTCTAATCGAGTAAAATGCTTTTTGAAAAGTAAAATACAGTGAATTTACAAAATTACAATTTTCTTCTCGCATAGTTTACTACCTGCGTTGGCTAAACTAATCATTTAATAACATTCACGCACTGAGGGTTCCGTACAAACTTGTGGGTATGTATGTAGTGCGTTCGTCTACAGAATCGTGTTTTGAAAAATTTTCCCGCTTTTTCCCAGTTTGTTTTATATTTCCCCAGAATCAGTCCCAAAAACATACAGTTACAATCTTACAATTAAAAAAAATTTTTTTGTGATGTAACTTTAAATTTACAGTTTTCGGTTTTTCTTTTTTACTTGTGCTAAAAGACATTGCGTCTTGTTACATTTCATGATTCTAGGTCAACGGGATGTATTCTATAGGTTTTGATTTTGAGTGTCAAAATATACGACATAAACAGGCGTATCTTTTGATTGCGTTGACTTAGAAGTTTGGCTTTTTCACAGCTCCGAAGGATTGCAGACCTAAGTATTTAATATTCATTTCAAATTGATAGCTCCACGAGTTCATGAGAGAAAGGCTCCATATTAGTCTTACCAGAAGTCCGGGAAAAATAATCTATTATCCTACCGACCGAATTCGTAACCCTCGAATTGTCCCGGACAACGAATTTTTTTTACGGATTACAACAAATATAGCGAAGACAAATCAACAACTTAAAAATCTTATCAAATACTTAAACAATTTTATTTTTATTAATAATTAGCCGTCATTCGCGGCGTTGCTCGAGTCGTTCGATCTCAAAAAAAAAAAAAGAATTGTATCGGCCGAGAACAGAATCTAGATCTTTACAGTTACCTATAGTGGGACAAAGTACCCAAAATTTGACCAAAATTAAAAAAGCTTCTTTTGGGACCCATCAAATGGGAGGAGCCTAAAAACATGGCGCCGATTAGGGAAAATTTATCGTAGTTCCTATAATGTACCGTGCAATTTCCAAGTGTAAAAGTAAAATGATAAGTATTGACACAATATGTGATTGGGCTGACACAAAGCCTCGGAAAGGAAACTTCGTTGAAGGTGAGCGTGTTTTTAATGCCAATCACATTATAAAATTCGGAAATAACAAATCCGGAAGCCAGCCTTCAAATTCCGTCAAGTTTACTGCCTACATTTTACAAACTTCGGATTTAAAAAGTGATTCACGTTATATAATTGGTGAGGTGATTCTGGGTGATTTAAGCAATATCATATCAATGACTTGCACGTGCAAAGCCGATTTAAGAGAACGTTGCAAACACATTATTGCAACTTTGTTATATTACACCAGGTAGGTTCTTAACCTCAAAATACTTATATCGTATCATTAGAATTGTATTAAATCAATTACACAGGAATAAATAATTTCTCACTTTATAATTTTAGTATGATTCTAGTTTTAAATATTAAGGTTATGGCTGATGGTAAATACTTGCTGAAATATAATCATGTGCATTAAAATGACGTGAACAAATTTTTATTCCGGAATTCACTTCTTTGATACCTACTGCTTTCATCCAAGTTTCTATTAGTTTACTTTTTTTCTCTAATTTTCCGAATATATTTTTTACATATATAAAACGGTTAGTTTATATTTTAGTAGTTAATGTAGGTGAAGAGTGAAGATCTATGTCTGAAGTGCTATTGCAGCTTTTCACTGAACATATTAACTTTTTATTTGATTTAACTTTAGAAGAAAACTTCGTCGACTCCATCATCAAAAAAATTTTTACTTTTTTTACGTGTTTTCTTATTTTAATAAACAATTTTACAATTTGCGTGCACAGTTCCTATGTAAATTTTTCCCTCATTCGAGTTATAAATTTTGCCACCAGATGGTGTATGCCCATTTGACGGATCCCAATAGTACCTAGATACTGATTTTTGCCTTTGAATTTGCACGAGAATAATTCCAATGGCAATAAATCAACCATAGAAGGTTTGATTTCCTTTACCAACTATAAAATATTTCATCAATTTCACTTGATTATATTATAGTAGGATAAAATGGAATCAAACAGGGAAGTTATGCATGTAGACATATAGAGCGGAAAAGAATTGTAATATTCTATTTATGTAATTAAGCTAGTATATAATATTTAGAAAGCGGCAACTGTAGATATGATTTATTTACCAAAATTGAAAGAATTTCCTACTTCAACCTGTTTGTTTCAACAAATTTTTAAAGTTACGCAAAATACAATTTTGAAACTTTGTGAATTTTTAACTCAGACTGTGGGGTTTACGGAAAAATTACAAATAACATTTTAATCTTATTTTGACCTCAAAATATGAAAGAATATCTGTTTCAAAATTCTAAATTATTGAAAATTATTCGTATAATAGGTCAACTATTTTGAAAATTGTAATTCTGATAACAAATTTGTTATCAACCACCTCAAAAATCTCCTAATACTAATTTTCAGAGTATTACCATTGAGCTATCGGTATTTTTTTGTATGAATCTCCATTTTTTCCATGTGTGGAGGTACAAAAAGTGTTCGATTTTCATGCTGACATTTTTTATAATAAAATCTAATACAATAATAGTAATCAACGTATTAACTCTGTTTTATTATTATACCGTCATCATTATCATCACCATTACTCCTATTATTATTTTTATAAATATTATTAGAATTAAAACGAGATAATATTTCATCAACATTTATTCTTTTAATAAAAGATTTTAAGAAGGTAGAAAAACAAGGCAATAGGTTGGCAGAAACAAATATCGTAAACCCACTACATAATTACCATTTGAAAATATTTTTTTATCCCATAAACACGGATTATTGTAGATATGTTTAATAGAAATTTGAATTACGATATCGTACATCGTATTTTCGTATTTGAAACAAAATTATCGTATGTCCCCATAATTATCGTACAGGCTGGCAACGCTGGCATCAACTCATTATGGCAATCACGACAAACGAAGATAGAAAGAAATATCATTTTTAATAGTAGAATAAAGATTCGGGCTATAGGGCCGTGGTCTAAGTGAACTATTCTGTCCAGTCGCTGTCGAGACTTCGAAATATAATCTACGTTCACGTTGTCAACTCATCACTACCACTGAGGATGTCAGCCGCAGTAGCCGACGAAACGTCTGGACAGAATAGTTCACTCAGACCACGGTCTTGTAGCCCGAATCTTCATTCTACTATGGATTCCGGCCGTGAAAGCCTTTGTTCTTATACCATCTTTAATCTTTTTTAAACATTAAAATGTGAAATTAATCTAATTTCTTTCCACTACGGATTACAAAAACTTTCCTTAACTTGAGGTAATCTGTAGCGCGAAGAAATTAATTAATTCCACATTAACGTTTAAAAATTATTAAATATTAATAACCGCTGTTAAGAAATTTTTATATAAATTATTTATAGATTTGGTTTGTAAAATTCACTGTAATTTACGAACGGTGCCTTTTATATGTTGTTTACTATACGAATATTTTCGAAAATTTAGTGAGCGGAACACCGTTGTTGTTCATGCAAACGAACTAAAATTTAAACAGAGAACAATTCTGTTTTGTTCATTTATCCAGCGCCAGTGGTTAATTACCCTGAACAAGGTATAAAATTAAATTCATGTCCCCAGAGCAAAACTTTCTCGCTCGCTTCTACGCACAGAATTCCTTTATAACTCCCGTATCCCTACCGAAATAATTGCGATTCCAAAAATACATTCAAACAGAAATCTGTTTCGGTTACGCATACACAATATACGACACAATTTATAATGAATAAATACGTTGAAATAACTAATTTTATCAACAGTTACTACAATGCAAAACCACTATCAAGAAATGTTTTGAAATTAAAAAAAATGATCCAGAGTTATTCTAATTTTGAAACGTAATAATTAATATAGTGGCATTTTAAAAAATAACCATGTCATTGCGCGATTAGATATGTGAAAATTGCCGTGATACTAACTAACTCAACATTGAAACGTTTTTAAAAATCACATCGTAACCACGTAAAGCTGCTGTGGTAAAGCCTGTTCAAAATTTGTTGATGTAAAATTCCCAGTAACGAGCCAGATCATTTTTTGGATGACGCCCTCGCACATTTATCATCATCATAAGGTCGTTAGTCCTAAGACTGGTTGGACACGTACCTCCACCCTTTCCTATCTTGAGCTAATCTTCGCATTTCCCTAAAACTAGAACATCCCACATCCTTAACTATCTGCGAACAGTAATCTAATCTAGGTCTACCTCTACCCCTCCTACCTCCTGTTTCTGCCTCTAATNATACGAGGTTATATCAATACTTAGCTTTTTACATTTAATGAAAACAAAATAACCAAAATTGGTCCTTCTGGACACACCCTTGTATTACCCCACGTGGGGATAATGAGCCCTGCCAGGCAAAGTAACGTTTAACACATGTGAATGGTCAAAGTAGGTCTGCATCTTGTCTCAACTTTTACAACCATAACACATACATTTGTTTTAGTACACTAGTACGTTATGTTACAAACTTTTACCAAACGCTGGGTGGTGAGGGTTGTTTGTGCACCGCTTCTAACTATTCCGTAGTTGTTAAAAATTCTTTTCTATTTAAAATAACATAATACTCGACGTCATGGACTACATTAGGTCCACTTCGGTTTACGATCATGGGATTTTCGATTGTGATAGGTACATAGTTTTTCTAACGTGTTTCAGTCATCTAATAGATCTTAACGCGAGTGCATTTTCTTCGGCTGATCCGTAACTTAATACCAAACATAAACAAAAACATCACCCCAAAAACCAGCTGATTCCGACCTAGTGAAGGTGAATTTTTCTACGATCAGCTGGCAATCGTAATTAATTTGCGATTGTGCAGGGCCGGCATCGAAACTGTTATAATTTTATAATTTTTTATTTTGTTTCAAAAGTCAAAAGTGTTATAACATTTTATGTTCCAAATGTCCGTAGGAATCTGTGGTATAAATATTAATTATTATAACTGGGACACCCTATATG
>NW_020442456.1:100801-122204 GCF_000699045.2 Agrilus planipennis | reverse complement strand
CTGGTTGGACACGTACCTCCACTCTTTCCTATCCTGAGCTAAACTTCGCATTTCCCTAAAACTAGAACAGCCCACATCCTTAACTATCTGCGAACAGTAATCTAATCTAGGTCTACCTCTACCCCTCCTAACTCCTGTTTCTGCCTCTAATATGTCTCTGACTATACCTCCATGCCTGAGAAGGTGTCCTACCAACCTATCTCGCATATTTATTACTGACATCTATAGAGTCCTCCGTTCTCCTATACCTTCTGAAGAGGTATTTCATTTCTAACCTTCTCTATCCACGGTATCCTCATCATTCGTCTGTAACACCACATTTCAAACGTTTCTATGCCTTCGTTTTGATCGGCTTTTCATTAAATACCACCCTTACCAACATCCTAAACCACATTAAGTCCCTCTAAAAAAATCGTTTAAACACTAAACCAATGATAAATTAATTCTTGGTTAACGGATTTCAACGAGGGGTTGAGTTGAAACCGTTGAGTCAAGTCTGTAATGTTTATAAACCCTAAAAGTATGCAAAGTGATAAAATCGTTATCGTAATTATTGTTAATGAAAACCTGATATACCAGCGAGCGACAGAAATTGTAACAGTTCGGGCATACTGATGTATTCTTGTACATAAGAAAAAGTGTAAACAGAAGAACTCTATAGAAATAACAAGTAATTTAGTATAGTAATCAATAAATACTACAAATTAGGACAAATAGTAAATTTTCACTAGGTAGATTTTTTGTTATACCTATTGTTTCGGCACAAAAGACTACTGCCGTCACTTTGTATATATTCTTAAGTTTAGACAGGTAGTAGTATAGTTTTGTAAGTATTTGTGTACAGCATCATATTGTCATAGTCATTGTATTATATTATTGTAGGTCGTTAGTCTTAAGTAGGTATGTAAGAAAAACCAAATTTAGGAAATTAAGTGTAAATACCAACAATAAGTTTATGGCTTCGACCACTGTACCGTTCAGGTAATTGTTAGTACTCGGAAGCCCCGAAATCTGATCTGCTTCAATCTCAGCGTGTAAATAGTTTATGTACATCAATATATAATTAGTTAATCTTGGTACCTAACGCATAGTAACTAAAATATACCTAATTTTAAGTAAATAAGGTTTGAGCAGCTCTCACCCTGCTTTCTTCCATTTTGGAAGATAATATAAGAACAAAAATTTACGACAGAAGGAGAGTTCATTCTTGACCAGCTGAGAAACTAGTTCTCTAAAACAATTAATATTCAAAATAAGTCTGTTCTGCGACTAGCTGAGGCAATTCCTCCTAAACATTAATTTAATTATACTAATTTCTAAGTTTATGTAAATAAATAGTTACTTCTGGTCGTGTATGTTTACTATAAACTTGCTGGTCCTTCGAGTTTTTAAGTGGCACAGCAGTACACCCGTTATGGAAGTTTTTTAATTATCCAACATAAAAAACACCTATTGTAACACCACCCCTGCCTTTTCAATTTTCGCGCCTAACTTGCCGGCTAGTTCGTCGCGTCACCTGACTACCCTCGTCGATAGAGCCACCGTCGATTTCCGATGATACCGCTCCACACCCCTTCCAACGAAGTGGGAGCATAGAGCCCGCACCACCCTTCTCACTGCCCCTTCTCTACGCAGGGGCTATTTAAGAAACTGCTACCCCATGCCATTCCCGTCTGGGGCTGCGCCCTTCCCCATCGCCTAAAACTTTACAAGGTACATACATGCGGATTCTTTGCTCCGCACTTAACTACCCGTGGTTCGTCAGAAACACCCAAATTCTGATTGAAACCGGCCTGCCTTCTCTCCCCGAGGCTGCAATCACATACGCGGCAAATCTTCGGGCCTCAGTATCAGGCCACCCAAACCCCACCATCTCGGCACTCTCCAACTTCGCACCGAAACCCAACGACCGTTTCAGAAGGCCCTGTCACCTTCTACAATGAGCCGCCCTCTCCCGCTCAAATTTATTTCCTAGTTTCGCTTTTTAGCGCGAGTGTCCACCCACCACATCAGANATCTCTCGACGCGATAGAAATCATAATTAAAGTTTTTACCGATCTAATTTACGATGTAGAAAGGAACAGCTTCCTGAAGGCATCTAACATCTCTTCATCGGAACCTTGACTTCTTCAACCTTCTGCTAGTGAAAGTAAGAACCTGTATCACAATTTGGATGAAAAACTGATCTGTGAATCAAGTGCAAACAGAATAACAAAAGTTCTTTTAGAACTTCAAGGCTAATTATGTTGAAGAATAATTTAAAATTTCTCAGTTATTACAAGAACGCAAGAAATAATTCCGATAAATTGAATAAGTTGTTCCGTTACAGTACAGATTGATTAATATTAAGATAAGGGTCGAATGTCGCCATCTACTGATATTTTCCGTTAACTACAATACAACGTAAAGCTCTTGTCAAACATAATAAATACGAAAATTAGCAAACAGATGTCAAAATACTGTCAAATAACTTGAAATGTATCCAATTTAAATAATGTAAAAATCAATTAATTACCACCTGATTGGTGATTGCATTCTGCTTGAGTTTAGATTGTTTTAAGACCTACGATAAGCAACAAACAGTTTCAATTAAGTACATTGTAAAAGGTTTAGTTATCCGGTAGCAGATCAAGTTAGTGGCTATATTTGATTGAGAAAACGAACAAAATCTGTTTCCTTAACTAATTGTATTAAGGGTCTGCTTCCAAAGTTGGATGGTTTATTGCAGAAAAGTACCGAACCCATTTAATTTATCTAAACGAAGCTAACGTAAGAGATTCGTGTAAAAAACAAAATGATTCAGTCAGCAGTGCGCTTAGGCCGTTTGCATATACTTTTTAACGAAGTACGCTCGCGATCTACCTACGTAAGGCTAATTACGCCAAGCAGGCACCTAACTGGGAACGATGGTCGTCCATTTTAAGAAACGATTAGCAGTTCCTTGCTAAAACTACTCCAGTACTAATTAGCAGCCATAATCAGGAAAGATAAATTAATATTGTAAACACCGTAAATCTTTGCCGAACGAATTAATGGGTTTTAAAATACATACCTGAATTTTACTAACGAAATAGAGTGCCTATCTAAACACCCGATAGTGTTAGCATAGCATAATGGAATCTCCGAAATATGTGAACAGATATTAACAATTATTATAGGCCATCGCTTAGCGTGAACAAACTAAACCTTCGGTTATAGAAACGAATATCTATTAGCCTTAAAAATTGATATTTCGGAATTGCCAGTACCGTAAATCCGCAATATAGGCTGATAAGAATTATAGATTATTTATTGAATGAAAAAAAATCACACTGTAACACCACCCCTGCCTTTTCAATTTTCGCGCCCAACTCGCCGGCTAGTTCGTCGCGTCACTCGACTACCCTCGTCGATAGAGGCACCGTCGATTTCCGATTGATACCGATCAACACCCCTTCCAACGGAGTGGGAGCATAGAGCCCGCACCACCCTTCTCTACGCAGGGGCTATTTAAGAAGCTGAACAAGCAAAGAGAGTTGTTGGCCACTCTTCTAACAGCTCCTCTAGACTGAGCATCCTTCGGAGTCTAGTCTACCTGGAAATTAGTAGAGACCAACGCCTACTGCACCCCTTGGGTCAGTCTTGCTTCGCGCGCGCCTCCGGCCTGGTTAAGTGTAACGGTTATCCTAGACTGCCTTAGAGATAGTGATAGTTGTTAAGTTAAGTTTAAACATTGTTTGTTTTCTGTGTAAATAAATCTGTTAAACTCTTTAGACATTTCGTTATTCTAAATATTACCGCGAGTTCCCCAAAAGAACGCGTAATACTATTAAATTATTACTGCTGGTGTTTGTGTTTTCTTTTTCTCCAGTAGAATTACCGAGCGTCATTATCCGATACCCGGCCAGATCCTAAAAATAGGCCGCATCCGCCGGGTACCGAATCCAAAATGGGTACCCTACTTTCATTGCATGTACCTATTCTCTACCATTTAAATAACATGATAATGGGCCTAAAACAGAGTACGTTGACTCCATAATTTATTGCGAATGACGTTACTATAAGTGACATACAATAAAGTATTAAACTAAAAGAATTCATTTGTACGTTACATACATATAATACACGAAAAAACACAATTCGTTAAAGATTTTGAGATCAGCGCAGTGTAGTGATGAAAACTTCTAAACACTGCTTAAAGGACAAAAATTTACAAATTCGTGCCAAGGACTAGAGTTTCGGGAAAAACATTAACTGTTGTACACATAAATAGAAACATGTGCTACGAGGTGTGGCAGAAACATAATGAGACTGTCACAGCTAAGGTGTACTACAGGCGTCCTTTTCATATGGCTTGCACACGGTTTCGTTCTAAACCTTATGTCACTATAATGCAATCCTGCAGAGTGTGATAAGTAAAACGCTATTTTTGTATTGTATTATGAAAAATGAAACACTGGAGTTTGGAGTAATGATGCGTCATTACATTTTGTGTAAAACTTAATAACCGTGTAACCTAACCTTACAAAACGTAAGTACTACATACACATCCATCGCAACTGCTACGCTCTAAGTTCAATTAGATAACTCGATAGTACTCGTACTTTTTTGTGCAGTAACATCGAAAACAACCATGGTATGGTACAAGTAAATCGCAATAATCCTCGGGCCCACACATAAAGAGGTTTATGATAACCTAACCGCTGACTTCGTTTTTTTTTATGGTAAGTCAGACAACTCTTTTGTTTGCGAAAACTGCGTGTAGCAGAGCGTTTTGTTTGGGTATCCTCGTCGCAAGCTTATTATAAAAGACGAAAACATACTGTCGGACAAATATATTGACTTTTTTGGCACGCTCGCCACCCCGAGCATGACGTCGTAAAATTTAGTGTCTCCCATCTGATTTTTTCAGAATCGTTTAATAAAAACATTTAAAATAAACCAGCAACGTTATACGAAAATTTTTTAGGAAAGTATTTGCTGACTCCCTATATTCGAAAAAATTTCATGTAGAACACATATTTATCCGACAATAGATACGTTTCTTCGCTATATAAAAATAAAAAACACTTTCGATTGAAAGAGATACTGTATTTAGGTCATTCCTTTTTATAACCAAATCAATGAATTTACAAAGAGATTCAAAGAAAACGCCCCCTTATAGACAATTTTCCCAACTATAAAAAAGTTGTCCGGCGTAATACACAAAGTCATAACGGTTTGGGCTATCACAAACTATTTAAGATGTAGACCCAAAAAACCATCAGAACAATTTAAACCTCTACACTATTATAGATTATCATAAAATAAAAACGCATAATATGTACAAAAACTAGCGACCCGCCCCAGCTTCGCACGGGTGCAATGCTGATACTAAATATGT
Source organism: Agrilus planipennis (assembly GCF_000699045.2). Taxonomy (NCBI): domain Eukaryota; kingdom Metazoa; phylum Arthropoda; class Insecta; order Coleoptera; family Buprestidae; genus Agrilus; species Agrilus planipennis. The sequence continues at coordinate 116,842 of NW_020442456.1, read as the reverse complement.
ATATTTTGTTTTTTTTAGATTATTATCGAGAAGGGGAAATCTTCAAAAGATACCCCCTAAACATGCTAAATATACTACAGAATGTCTTTATATACAACATTCACAGTTTTTTTGTCATTAGACAATACAAACCGGCCTCCCGGCCGGTACCGCCGCAACCGCTATGTCCCTGCATTTTAAATCTGTAATATCTTCGAAAATATTCATTTAAATTACATGCTGTAAAGGGCCATATTGATCTATATTAAATGCACAATGTATTTAAGGTACTTAATTGGATAAGAATTAATGCTGTATTGCCTACAATCGCTTCGTAAATAAGTCATTATTTCTCATAAAAAGTAAAGGATAAAAATGGTTATTGTGGGTTATCCCTAAGAGATAGACATATACCATCCCGGACTTTTTTGTAGACCCTTTTAAGATGTACAATATTGTAGTACATTATTTTGATCTATCTCGTAGGGTTCAGCCAGCGTTTGCAATGTAAGCGCAAAATATATGTTTATTTACGACATCACATTAGAAACCTCTAAAATTATCAGTGTTTCTCTACTATATTATGCATGTATTATACATATAAACCTTCCCCTTGAATCATTCTATCTTTTAAAAAAGACCGCATCAAAATCCGTTGCGTAGTTTTAAAGATTTAAGCATACATACAGACAGACAGCGGGAAAGCGACTTTGTTTTATACTGTATAGTGATAGTGATAATACGGCTAGGAACACCCTCCTTACCTATCTACGGCCATGGGAATGTTTATGTGGTATACCTACTAATCTTTTGCCTCTGTAAAACAAAAATACTGGTATGCAAGAGAAAAAACGTAGGAAAAGAGCAAATATAAAGATAGGAGACGAAAAATTAGAAGAAGTAGCTGATCTGGGAATACATATAAATCAGGACGAACGGAGTAGTAGGGATTTAAAGCAGAGGATAGCGCAGGGTAGAGTCGCCTTCACCAAAAAGACGTCACTTCTATGCTAGCGAATGGTTACATTAGAAATTCGAAAAAGGTTGTTAAAGGTGTATGTTTGGAGGGCAACACTGTACGGTTCGAAACATGGACGGTGGGCGTTGCGGAAAAGAAAAAGTTAGAAGCGTTCGAAATGTAGTGTTACAGGCGAATTATGAGGATACCGTGGATAGAGAAGGTTAAAAATGAAGAGGTATTAAAAAGACTAGGAGAATAGAGGACTCTATGGAAGTCAATAAGAAATAAGCGAGATAGGTTGGTAGGACACCTTCTCAGGCATGAAGGTCTACTCAGAGACATATTAGAGGCAGAAACGAGAGTTAGGAGGGGTAGAGGTAGATCAAGATTGGATTACTGTTGGTAAATAGTTACGGATGTGAGTTCTTCTAGTTTTAGGAAAATGCGAAAATTAGCTCAGGATAGGAAGGAATGGAGGTGCGTGTCCAACCAGTCTTAGGACTGATGACCTTCTGATGATGATATGTTCTATGTACTGTTATGTTAGCATCACTTACTTTTACCTCATTATTTGTAATAATTCTTAATGACTTACATTTAGTATATAAACTACTAAAAACAATAGATTAGTTTAGTTCTTAATTATTAGATCTACGTTTTGGGCCTGTATCATTTTTAATAAATTCTTTTAAATTACTACTCTTTTTGTGTAATATCGACTAGTTCAGTGATGTGTTGCCGAAAGATTAGTTTTTAGATACGAAGACTTAATTGTTCTATTATTGAAAAGCACCGTAGTTTTACATTGAAAGGCAACATTCCTGGTGTAAAATAAAAGTGTTTTTACAATAATTAAGAGGAACCCCCAGATAAACGTGCCTGGGACAACAACAACCAACGTATTGTGTACGCCAATCATCAAGAACCCTTCGAAACAGTACTCAAAGTCGCGACGTAACAGTACCTACATCCGCAAGTTAAAGCACAATTTTATAATTGTCATCGTTACAACCAACGTTTAAGGTATACCTATAACTCTAATAATAAAGATATATCGTATATCCCGTACGTTTTAGGTACTATACATTCTGGCAGCCTTCCAGATTTGTATTTTCAGTGCGTTACAAATAGACACAAAATCTAGCACGAAAGAGAAATACCGAATGTGAGTTCCTGTTGATATTTTGGTAAATAACGTTAAAATTACTAAAATAAATACAAAGATTAAAATGTCGCAACCACAGTTTCCATTAAAATAAATATTTTATGATTATTTAACATTATCTAAAACAGAATAGGTAGTAAAGTAATTTAAAAAAATAGATATCTATATACGAAAGCGCTTTGATGTAGGTAGGTCTAATAAAAAATGAGCCGAACCTCAAAAAATTAAAAAATACGGTAATAATTAGTCTCTAGATATTAAATCCTGATTAATTAATGAATGCACTACATTCTTGAGAGCTTCTTGGTGTTCATAAAATAAATTGTAAAAGATGCCATACATTTTACATGATAGACAGGGCCGTCTTTAACCTATTGGAGGCCCTGGCCACAAAAACCTACCGGGGCCCCTACAGCTTTGACAGAGTATTATTTTGGTTTATCAACAATTATTTGTTTTTTTATTTGGAAAAGTAACTTTTATCATTCTCAGGTTGGTGCCCTTCAAGTTTTCAGATATGCAAAATCGTCAACCAGTTGTTCAAAGTCTATGTCGTTGAACAAATTCCATTCTATGAACATTAGCAACAAACTGGTCAACCTTTCTTGAAGCATTGTTCTTCTTAATTCATTTATTTTTTTCCGTTTAGAGAAGGAGCGTTCGCCACAACAATTAGTTATCATTATGTTTAAAAAGATTCTCAAATCAATTTCTACATTTGGATATGTGTCCAATAGGTATATCTACTTTTAATCTCTTTCCATCTCAGAGTTATCAAAAAAATCTGGCGTCAACTGCTAACTCTTATTCTTTGAGACAAATCCTCGTAGTGAGATTTAGCATTTTTCTCTTTGGCGGGTGATTAGAAGTAATAAAATTTGAGAGTATATAAATGATTGAAGAAGCACCTACTTTTAGGTATGGTCGCGCTTATAGCATGCAAAAGCGATTATGCAAGTAGATATTCTAATCAGAAATTATTGATTAATTAATAATAATAAAAACATCATAAGTTTGGCTTATTGGTTCCTGCGATTTCACGAAAAAAATTGACAAATCGCACATTGATTTGCGAATCAGTCTACATATAAACGTAACGAGGAGACATACGTTTTAAAGCAAGTTCAGTGACATACTTTATTTATAATAATATTCAATGAAAAAGGTGTTTAGTCACCCTAAGAGGCGATGATCATTCAAAGAAACTCAGCATACCAAACAATAAGTGATAAATTCGGAATATTATTACCAGCAATTAGAACACTTAAAGACAGCAAAACTGAATAATAAAAAAGTAGGAAACTGAATTTTCCTTAAAAATCNTGACATACTTTATTTATAATAATAATCAATTAAAAAGGTGTTTAGTCACCCTAAGAGGCGATGATCATTCAAAGAAACTCAGCATACCAAACAATAAGTGATAAATTCGGAATATTATTACCAGCAATTAGAACACTTAAAGACAGCAAAACTGAATAATACAACAGTAGGAAACTTAATTTTCCTTAAAAATCCGAACAAACATTCCAGACAAACCATTACTTTCTTCGCATGCTTTTCGAGCACATTACTGATTAACGTACTAGTCGAATGCCCCACACCGAGATACCTAAAATTAATTTTTTTTTTGAGCATTTTAAAATCTCCACATAAATAACTTTGGGTGCTTACAATACAAAAAACGGTTGTCAGGAACAAACCATAGAAAGCCTGAAAAACACAAAGGCTCTTAAAGTAAATTATTATTTTCCTGGTCTCAGTTTTCACTGGTGACTTTGACTAATGCCAAAGAACCTCACTCACACCTTTTGCGATATAATATGGAAACTGTTTGTCTATAATTATGTCTCTATCCCAATAATGCTTGGCTAAGTGGTTTTCTAATACATTTTGTGGTTTGCATTTATACTACGGCTCCATCTGATCTATGACTTTAAACTTTTTGGCTAACAGCTAGTATATCTGTTTACAACATTATTATACCTGTCGATGTATTGTCGGCTAGCTAAAAATGAGCAACCCCCATGGTGTGGTCAATTGTGTAAGAAGTAAGTTTACTTCTTGGAATTTAGTTTATCCCTTAGACTAATTTATTGGTTCGCTATCACAACAGCGACACCAGACGCATTAAGTTAAGAGCAGTCGAAAATGAAATGCATGGGACAAGCCAGGGAATAGTACCTGCGGGCATACATTTTGTAAACGCACGCATGAAGCCAATAAGCTCAGCTAAGATCTAATCATTCTTAGTGTGTGTGTGGTGTTTCGTGCATGTGATTTTAAAAAAGAAAGGACTGAATTGTGCTGAATTGTTATAGTTGTGGAAATAATCCACAATTACCGGTGAGGTTACTCACACAGCATTTCCATGTTCACCTAAATATCAGAATTACTAAATTGTTTTTGATTTCATTTACGTTTTGTTTTGGCATTTTTGCTTTATTTCATTAAACAGATTAGAATCCAATTACCTAAGCCGTACAATTCTCATTAAGAAGTGACGCTATTACGGAGTGTTTGAGCCGTTAGCGAAAATCATTTGATTATTAATTACCTGACGGAGTTCTTGAGCCGTACAAGGTGCTGTTGTGGACTGTTTGAGTCACACAGCTTGTTAAAATCCTTTAAGCATTAATTACCTGACGGCGTGCTTGAGCCGTACAGGTACTGTTGTGGAGTGTTTGAACCACACAGCGTGTTAAAATCATTTAAGCATTAATTACCTGATGGAGTGCTTGAGCCGTACAGGGTGCTGTTGTGGACTGTTTGAGCCACCCAGCGTGTTAAAATCCTTTAATCATTAATTACCTGACGGAGTGCTTGAGCCGTACAGGATGCTGTTGTGGAATGTTTGAGCCACACAGCGTGTTAAAATCCTTTAAGCATTAATTACCTGACAGAGTGCTTGAGCCGTACAGGATGCTGTTGTGGAGTGTTTGAGCCACACAGCATGTTAAAATCCTTTCACCATTACTTTATTTTACCACTGACCCCGTTGCACTGCAGGGTACGTATTTTTGTTGTTAGTAGTTTAACACTCGTGGGTGACAGACACGATGTGCTCCATAGGTTGTAGTTTTAAACAGAGAAACTTACTTTGGTGAAAGTATATAAAACAAATGGAATTTAGGCGAACTGGTCGCTCATACTTTTGTTTTGTTCCAGGTATTTCGCACGTCGTGTCACCTTGTACTGAGGCATCTTCCATGTAACAATCAGTTTTAGCTTTGTTTTGGTAAAATAGTTCCTGTATATTGTTTTTCCTTTTTTTTTTTGATAAATATATTTTACTTTAATTAATATCTTNTCTAACCTTTTCTACCCACGTTATCCTCATCATCCGCCTATAACGCCACATTTCGAAATTTTTAAAATTTTGTTAATTAATAATAAATTACCTACTGAATATTTTGCCGAATTCAATTTTTATTTTCTTTTTTCACTGATATTCTAATGGGGAAGAGGGGAAGGTCCAATTTGCTTTTATTTAAAAAGACTTTAGAAAACCGTATTTTATACGAAAAAGCTGAGCTGGAAGTTCTATTGTTTTATTCAAACAATAGTTATTTAATTTTTATTCGAATTACTAGAAGGAAGGTAAAAATAGTATACCTACGTATTTTTCTGTCAGAAACATTTCTCAAAATGTTGGAATGTGCACAATAAATGCGAAATTTCAACTTCATTATCGAGAAATTTCCCAACGGTCTTTCAACTTTCTAGTGTTTTTTTCGTGTGAATGCTCCCACAGCATTAAGGAAGTGAAAAAACAGATATACGTACGTATCTCGTAAGTAATTAATATATGCAATCGTTTTAGAAATAATCGATAATTGTGGGAACAGTTTTCATTATTCTATCGTACTTAATATATCTACAGTTGAGTTACAAAGTTGATATGCTACTCAATTATAAAGTGTTGCTACCCCTTCAACCATGTTTTAAGAGACTAAGCAATTATTTAAAATTTTATCCAGTTGTAATTATTAAGTAAATTCTATATAACATAGCGTGCAACCATTTTTTGAGTAAATTATATATTTCTATTCGGCAGTAAATATTGGTTTTTATATTACTTTTTAAAACAAACGTACATAGGTACTTAAAAACCAACACTAATTGCTATTGATACATCAACATTTGGTATGTCTTTTTTAATGTATAGTTTAATCGATCTATGGAAATGTCTAACAAATTCACGAAAGTCGAAAAAACAGTTTTTCGCTATTAGGTTTGGTGTTTTCGCTGAAATTTTTTGGTTTCGATAAATATGAAATTAAAAAAATTACAACTAAAAATTACACCAAACCTCTAAATCTTGACGTTTTTGAGGTGTCATTTTTTGTAGGTACGTAAAATTTAAAAACCCAAACTACAAATAATTGCGCGATAGTATATCTGCAAATCTTAACGAAGAAAAATACTCTAAGTTGTTGGTGAACTGTATACGAACAATTTTATGAAAACGCTTTTGTTTTTACAGAAACCAAAATTTCACGAATTTTTTTTAAAATTTCACGCCAAAAAAAAAAACTGAATTTTCAGATACTCAAAACCAATATTTTTATCAAGTAACAGGTTTTAAGTTGTTTAATGAAAAGTTAATAAACAGAAAAACACGGAAATCGGANGTTTCGATAAATATTAAATTAAAAAAATTACAACTAAAAATTACACCAAACCTCTAAATCTTGGCGTTTTTGAGGTGCCATTTTTGTAGGTACGTAAAATTTAAAAAACCAAACTACAATTAATTGCGCGATACTCTACATTGTTGATGAACTGTATACGAACAATTTTATGAAAACACTTTTGTTTTTGCAGAAACCAAAATTTCACGTATTTTTTTTAAAATTTCACACCAAAAAAAAAACTGAATTTTAGATACCCAAAACCAATATTTTTACAAGTAGTAACAGGTTTTAGGTTGTTTTAATGAAAAGTTAATAAACAGAAAAACTCGGAAATCGGAAAGAATGTTATTAATACCTACAAATTTCTCATTTAACCTTTTTTTTCGAACTCAACTTTTTGTTTTATTATTTATATGAAAATACGGCTAAAGCTGAAGGTATTTGTACGAATTTTTTAACAGCGTGTTTCGAGACCCAGTGTCATTCTTAGACTCTAATTGCGGAATTTTCAGCAACAGTGCTTCTTTAGATTAGCCTCGAATATTAAAAAAAAACTGAGAAAAATCTAATTGAAAGTTCGCCGAGTAATCCACGAAACATACATTTTTAAAATTTAAACAGGTAAATAAATACAACCCAGATGTGTATTAAAAAATATTCTAATAATTTTTTCGATTTTTGTATCCAAAAATGGNTTGGTTCCGATAAATATTAAATTAAAAAAATTACAACTAAAAATTACACCAAACCTCTAAATCTTGGCGTTTTTGAGGTGCCATTTTTGTAGGTACGTAAAATTTAAAAAACCAAACTACAATTAATTGCGCGATACTCTACATTGTTGATGAACTGTATACGAACAATTTTATGAAAACACTTTTGTTTTTGCAGAAACCAAAATTTCACGTATTTTTTTTAAAATTTCACACCAAAAAAAAAACTGAATTTTAGATACCCAAAACCAATATTTTTACAAGTAGTAACAGGTTTTAGGTTGTTTTAATGAAAAGTTAATAAACAGAAAAACTCGGAAATCGGAAAGAATGTTATTAATACCTACAAATTTCTCATTTAACCTTTTTTTTCGAACTCAACTTTTTGTTTTATTATTTATATGAAAATACGGCTAAAGCTGAAGGTATTTGTACGAATTTTTTAACAGCGTGTTTCGAGACCCAGTGTCATTCTTAGACTCTAATTGCGGAATTTTCAGCAACAGTGCTTCTTTAGATTAGCCTCGAATATTTAAAAAAAACTGAGAAAAATCTAATTGAAAGTTCGCCGAGTAATCCACGAAACATACATTTTTAAAATTTAAACAGGTAAATAAATACAACCCAGATGTGTATTAAAAAATATTCTAATAATTTTTTCGATTTTTGTATCCAAAAATGGTTCTTTTTAATAATCGTTAAGAACAACACCGTCCTTATTCTTATTATTTATTACTGATCTATTACATACCGTTTACAGTAATTACATTTCAATTTGTGTTAATTAAAAATATATGTTTCATCCAGTGCCCAGCAAACTTTTAATCACTACGAATATTTAAATGTACGTCACTGTATGTACGAGAAAGCCTGGACAGACCCTTGGGTTTCGAGAATTGATCTGTCTCGTTTCTAAGAATTTTCCATCAACAAATTTTGAACAGACTCTACCTTAGTAAGGCCTTGTCTCATTCATGAAATACTACAGTAGCAGCAAATACGCACTAGATGGCGATACACTGCATGTACTTGGATATTATGTAAACTCGCTCTCTAGGAGCCTCGTCGGTTTGGTCAACAATTTACCGAGCGGCATGGCCTAGAGGTTTAGACCATTGCTTGGCATTCGGGAGGACGCCGGTTCGATTCCGGGTCCGTCTGCCTTGGTCCAAGTTTATCTGTGGTTTCCTTGGATCACTTAGGCAAATGCCACAGATAATCTTTCATTCTCTTCTGTCTTCATTTCGTCCATCTCCTCTTTCTCACCCGAACCACCACCCGCCCATTCTCACGATTCCTGAAAGCAGGCTGAAGAGGGTCTTGCGCCCTACCTTTCGGCGTAGTCCGGAGGGACTGCCCGCCAACCAGCATTAGTGGCTGGTGGGAATGAAACACCCAAAAGTTTTTTTTTCAACAATTTATCGGCTGAAGAGGACCCTAGTTGGTCCTAGAACGGCCTGAGGTAGAGGGGTTTTAATCGGTAGATCCGAGGAATTCTTCCTCGGGAATCCGACACTACCCAGTCGTACGGCCGGCTGGGTGTCTTTTGAAGATTTCCCCTCTTCCACGAATACATAAAAAAAATCAACAATTTATCTTTCGCTTTTTAGCGCGAGTGTCCATCCAGCACTTCAGAGGTGGACCACCTACTTCGGTTTCCTCCCCATCACTCCTTTCTAACCACACTCTTAACCCATTTCTCATCTCAACCCTATCCCCAATCCTCAGCCTTCCACAGGGTTTATCTCCCCGCTCAAGAAGGGGTTTTAGTCGATAAGAATCCGACACTACCTCCCTTCCGGGGTGTCTTTTTGAAGATTTCCCCTCCTCGAGTACAATCTAAACAAAAAAAAAAGTCAACAATTTATCGAGATTGTCTGTGGTGCGCTGTATTCCTTCAAGAAGCATGCAAGTACGGTCGACTGGTGACATCCTCCTTATTCGATTAGGAGCGAACAGCGGTAGGAGTGCAAGCCGCTGACGTTACCGTTGTCATGGCAAGCCTTTGAGGCAGCAGAGAAAAATATAAAATAATTATAACAGAAATTACATTTATTTTGCGAGAAAAATAAGTCTCGATACTGTTAAAAAAAATAGGTCAAATGCCTCTTCACCTGTTTCACCCGAATAGCCCCCACTAGTAAACCAACAAAAAACCATATAAAATAAACAGAGGCAGTATTCATTTGAATGCAGAAGCTATTATTAAAAGTTTAAGTGACATTTTAAATTGATAGAAAAGTTAAATTATATTGTAGATTTGAGTTGCGTAAATTCTTAACTGGAATTAAATGAATTTGTCCTTTCAAGGCATAAATCATTTAACGTTTATAAAGCATAAGCGAATTTATATTTCTTTTCAATTAAGTACGCCTCAATTCGAGTTCGATCTGTTATTTACAGTTATTCAAAACGTTGCTAATTTTTCGTTAATTGTAAAAGGATAAATAAAATAATGTACTTATTTTTTTTTGTTAGCGTACCTACAGTAAATATAATTGTAGCGACTAACCAAAAATATCTAATATCGGGTTTTCTACTTATTAGTAAAATAACCGATCGGCAGGCAACCATCCGTGTGCGAAACCTAATAAATGCCCTTGTACAAGACGCATTTTCGTCATAAGCCGGTTCTACGGTGGGTAATAAGACTACTTTCACACAGTGCGATAACGACACGATTTACTACACGCGATTTGTCGTATCGTATCGGAACGCCGCGCCGCTTTTACGTCATGCAACTGAATTCCAAGTTGAAATGCGAGCCTAATCGAATGTTTGTCTTTTTTTTGTGAAAGACATGTTAATGGCTGCAAGTCGCGGTTAGCATTACTAGCATATCATACACGTGCGGCAGGAAAGAGTATCGGCTACCATGGACAACGACCCCTAACGATGCTTTCGCACATACGGTTTTCTAACGATAACCGTGCATTTGCTTTGCGTTCACACAGCACACGGTTTTTCACTTCGGGTTTAGTTTTCTCTTGATATGTGACCAAAATGGACTAAAGAATAAAACGCATGTTGTTAATAATGATATGGCATATTATTTTTAACATTATTTTTCCTATATCGTTTTGTTGCTTTCGTAGTATTACATCAAAGTCATCCTTCAGAATCCCACAAATTTCCTTCCAACCCTGTAATATCTTGTTTCTATTTTTAAATTCATCAGTGGTTTTATCCCATAACACTGGTCGCTGTTCAACAAATGTAATTAGCAACGCATTATCTATTTCAATAACCATTATTTCGATATACTATACAATACTAACTGAACAATTCAGAGAGAATTCTGAATACAATTTTTGCAGTGTGAACACACGGCATGTGGGCATACTTCTATACACTTGCTTGTCTCACTGTTACCGTACACGGCTACGGCTCCGTGCTGTTACAGTCCCCATGCCGTGTTGCGACGGCAGCCGTGTACGGCTCCGGCAGCAAACCGTGCTGTGTGAACGCTTGCATATAAACCAATGTATTACTATTATACACGGCACGGTTGCCGTGCACGGCAACGGCAAAAACCCGTATGGGTGAAAGAAGCGTAAGTTGGCGCGACACACGACATGTATGAAAGAGTACATTTGGTTGCATTGAACGACATTTGTTACTACGACGATTTTAATATCGGTTCGCATCAGTGTGAAAGCGTTCACTTTAAACACATTTATTTTGGATATACTTTTGTGTCGTTGCGATTTACTGCATGCAGTAATCGTGTCGTTACCGCACTGTGTGAAAGTGGCCTAATGTCTGCGTGTAAACGGCTCCGTCAACTCTAAAAAGCCATTGTGGTGGCGTGTGCAGTAAACTTTTCCCACATGAACCATACGACAAAAAAAAGGCACTTGAATGGTAGTTTGTAGACGACACTGGAGATTCGCCGGAAATAAACAGTTGCGAAGCTGCCGAGTACCAATTTCTTGACAAAAAAGCTAAGAATTTTGTTTTGATAAGATGTTTACAAAATTCTATCAAAATTAAGCGGATTCTAATTAACCGTAACAACGGATATTTTTCATTGCCGAAATAGCAGAAGCTCAAAACCAAACCCTACAGAAGGACGGTCGGTCTTAAAAATTAAAGTTTTTTATTATTCTTGTCCCATATTACTGGATTTTCTTCTGTTACACAAATAATCACTGGTAGATAGACAGCCTTTGTCAGCCTTTAAAAGCATGCATTTTCTTATGTAGGATTCATTTTTACACTTTTAGAATAATGTTTTCTCCTCCATTCCTACCCAAGTAGGAAATGCCAGACTTGACGACAAATCCAAACCTGGGTCAGTTGAGGGAAGTCAAACAGTCAAGTATGGGTTTGTTAATACCAAATCAAATTCACCAAGTTATATCCAATACTGGGTCACGAAGTATTAACCAAGATAGAAAGCGATGCAGTTGCCCAATTTTGGATTATTTTTGTTCATTATGTTTCAAGCTGTCCAATCTTGGGTTAATATCGTTCACCAAGTCTTGACACAATATGGGCTGCTCAATTTTGGGTTAATACTGCTCGCTAATTCTTGGTCCTGTATTGCTTGCCAAATTTTTTGCTAATATTGCCAAGTCTTGCTTCAGCACTGGCAGAGCAGTCGTGGACCAAGCATGCCAAACAGGCTTGTACCAAAGTGAGAAGCTAAGCATTTGCCAATATTGGTTGCCAATCTCGGACCAGAATTGAACAATTTTGGGCTAAGCTTGGACTAAGTGCGGTCCTGGCATGGTTTCCTACATGAATACTCTGCCTAATTTTTAGTACCTACATACCAAATTTGTTGCTCAATTTAATAAATGATATTACGCTGGACGAAAGGTTATACGCTTCTAATTACTATAAACTGTATCTATGTAGGTAATTTTAACTAATATGGAACTGCGATCTGCGATCCTGTATGACGGCAATGATGTGTTTGCAGTCGAAATTTTATTGACCGGTCTGAGTTTTTAATATCATTCATCACAAAAATATTAGAGGTACTTTAAAATCTCATGGGCCGCAAAATGCGCAGTGGGCGTATATTTCAAAGACATTGACGCGACTGTTTACCATATACACCATGCACGGTCAAGAACGGAGCTCAATGTAAACTGTAAAGTTTACAGTTTATATTTACAGTGTAAACAATTTTTGTCACTACGCAATTCAAAGTCATGTTCCAAACGATTTTGAATTACTTCTAATTAATCGTAAGAGTCACGTGTACTATTTTGTAATTATTTGTCTATTTCAATGGTATTAGGTGGAGTACACGGGATGGCAAACATTCGATTTATCCAGGACGTCAAAAGTTATCGCCCCAACCCTGGGTACTGTAATGTCCCGTCTTGATTTAGACGGACTACGGGCCTAATTAAATTTGCGTAGTTAGTTAGATGAAATAATAAGAACACAAACTTGGATTATCGGTTTATTGGCTATGTTTGGTTCTTAATCTGAATTAACTGGTATAAAGATGAATCTATTTTTACTGGTTTAAAGGATGAATTAATATTTACTGGTTTTACTGAATAATCAATCTTGTCTGGTATAACTAAAGAATCAATATTTTACTGGTATAACTGAATTATCAATAATAATGTCTATATAGTACAGTCTAAGTATTTAAAGCTAATCTATATACAAGGGGTAAGTGGGGTGGTGACTACTATTGGTTGAAACTAGGAATTGGAAAGTGGTAGGCGTTGTGAAATTCTAAGTAAAGGAAAAAGGTCGGTTCTGGAGCTACATACAAATACAATCCTAAACTAATCAGATTCGTTACAGTGTGCCCCGAATATCGAGGGACAACTGTCATAAAGCTATACGTCATAAATTTAAAAAAACTGCCTGTCTATCAAACGCTCAAAGGCTCAGCAGGAACAGTCTAAATTTTCTAAATAGTAAAAGTTTTATACACTATACATGTAATTGATGAACCGGAACAGGTACCATAGTAAAATAAAAAATGCCATTTAAACAATATTATGTTGTTACACTTACCGATGTTTCGTACAGTTTCTTCAGTTCTTCGTAAAGCCACATTTCAACGGCTAGTCGTTTCCTTATTAGGCTCATTTGATGGTTTCCGTATTTGGCAGTAAGAAATTTTTCTCTCCTTTCTTTTACTTCCCCTTTATCACTAAAGTTTACGTGTAGGCCGGCCTTTGACGGAGATCGCTGTGAGCGCACTTCATGTGCCAAAATACCTGACGATGGTGTTGAACCATTTGTGTAACTAGTACTCAATCCACATTCCATTTTTAATTTCTGAAATAAAACAAGCTTGTAAATTACTTTGTTCGCAAACCCTATTTATAAACAATATAACAACAACAATTTATAAACATCCTATACTACCATCATGTAATAAANCAATACTATCAAATTTTATAATTGACCATACTTTCAAATGGTAATAGTTTGGAACTCCCGCTTTTGTTCTTACGCCTCCTGCTTTTTGGAGCTGCCACCTACAGTTTTTTATAAAATCTGTCTGGCAACACTGGGGACAATGGCGACGAGAAAATGACATTACTAGTTATTGAGTAGACCAGTCATTATTTTCATGGAAAATGTAATGTTTTTGTTTGGAAAAACTCCTCCGACTATATATGAGTTTCAAAAGGTCAATCTTTCTTTTTATTTGATACCTAAAATTTCTATGTACTGAATTTATTGACAAAAATAGAAATTCTAAAGCTCATAAAATGCCTATAAGGGATGTACGGTTTTTATTAATTCTGAAACCACACCAACGCTTCTCCTTACAGACGAAACTCCCTCAGAAAAGGCTTCTTTGTCATAAATCCTATCAAACAATGCGGTTTATAACATAGGCAAGACATATACGAGAACATATAAACAATATGTTTTTTAAATAAATATTATAAATAGTCTAAATCAAAATCAGTATTCTAAGACAGCACCTGAATAAATAAAACCAATAAATATCATAATTAATTATAAGACGACACGAAAACGAATGTACACTATGTCTGATGAACACTCTGAAAAAATTAAGGAAGTACAAGGTACATGGTAATACACATAAGCATAAGAGTAATAACCTTACCGAAAGCCCCAACTGCTTCGGCAATTTTAGAAAATACTACAAATGGCGCAGTAAACGCCATCTGTAGCACGATGCTACATTTTAAGATTACGTATGCTCCAACAAGGTCCACTTGTGTGGATATCTACTTGCTGAAAACGNCTGCGACGCGCTGATGAGATCCAAAAAGATCGAAATCGCGATCCGCGTCTGGCAGTTTTGACAGAATACAGACCACTTCGAATTATTTTATTTGAAAGGTTGTATGTTTGTAATTACTATAAACTGTATCTATGTAGATAATTTTAACTAATATGGAACTGCGATCTACAAAGCTAAATGACGGCAATGATGTGTTAGCAGTCGAAATTTTATTGACCGGTCTGAGTTTTTAATATCATTCATCTCAAAAATGATAGAGGTACTTCAAAATCTCATGGGCCGTAAAATGCGCAGTGGGCATATATTTGAAAGACATTGACGCGACTGTTCACCATATATATCATGCACAGCAATATTTTGTAATTTGTTGTCTATTTTCAATGGTATTTGGTGGAGTACACGGGATGAAAAACATTCGATTTATCCAGGACGTCAAAAGTTATAGCGCCAACGCTGGGTACTACAGTAAAATAAAAAATGTCATTTAAACAATATTATGCTGTTACACTTACCGATGTTTCGTACAGTTTCTTCAGTTCTTCGTAAAGCCACATTTCAACGGCTAGTCGTTTCCTTATTAGGCTCATTTGATGGTTTCCGTATTTGGCAGTAAGAAATTTTTCTCTCCTTTCTTTTACTTCCCCTTTATCACTAAAGTTTACGTGTAGGCCGGCCTTTGACGGAGATCGCTGTGAGCGCACTTCATGTGCCAAAATACCTGACGATGGTGTTGAACCATTTGTGTAACTAGTACTCAATCCACATTCCATTTTTAATTTCTGAAATAAAACAAGCTTGTAAATTACTTTGTTCGCAAACCCTATTTATAAACAATATAACAACAACAATTTATAAACATCCTATACTACCATCATGTAATAAAATTATTGGTGCGATAAGGAATTACGACAGGGACAGTGGCGACGAAAAGATGACATTACTAGTTATTGAGTATACCAATCATTATTTTCATGGAAAATGTAATGTTTTTGTTTGGCAAAACTCCTCCGACTATATTGGGTGTCTCGTGAGGAGCCGAGTGCATCACTAGCGTCTCACTCTCGCGTCCCCTACCACCTTCCCACTCACTTTTTATTCTTCTGTAGCGCGCTTCTGATTGGTTACTTTCATTAATTAATTACTAATTATCTACTTTACAAAAAAATTTCAAGCATGGATTTTTGGGCTCAGAATTTTTTTCTCTTTCGATCCCAACAATTGGGTGCGCGACTTCTGAGACACCCAGTATAATAAAATTGATCCAGCAGTATCTCAAGATATGAGTAAGATACGTAACAAAATACAATTAAAATATTGGAGCAGCAAAGAACATCAGACGAAGATAACAGGCTATACGTAATGTATGAATAATAATGTTCGTG
>NW_020442456.1:95728-100290 GCF_000699045.2 Agrilus planipennis | reverse complement strand
TACCATGAGCAGGTAGGAACAAGCGCACAAGTGTGCTGCAGATGTCTAGTAATTGTAAATAGTCTCGCTTACAGAGGTCTAGAGTAAGAAACTGTCACTTACAAATGTCTAGAAGTGAAAAATGACTCTCTCTAAAAGAGGTATTCACACTGTCACTCACAGAGGCTTTCGGGGCTAAAAATGACGGGACCTGACTATTTTTGTCGCCTATAGAGTTTTCTCACTTTTCCAGTTTTCCCTTATCCAGGTTCGACTGTAGCAAAGATTTCATATACAAATTTTAATGCAAAATAAAAACAAACAAGAAAAGAACAATAAAACGAATTGTCTTGAAATTTTTAATGAGAAATTTGGCACTGTTTTTTCGATAGAAGCTGATCAATATCAACCGGAATTGATGAGCTATCTACACGTACGCAGCTTTCTAATCGTGCATCACTGAGTCTTGATCGGTGGTCATTTTTGACTAATTTCATGGTTGAAAATAATTGTTCGCAAGCATATGTACGTACTTCCGAATAGAAACATCATTTGCTTTGCATTTTTCGTCAAAAGCGGAAATTTATCAGGGTTCACATACGATTTATAAAACTTTTTGATGTTTACTGAGAAAAATACATTTTTTAAATCGTTATTATTCTGCATGTCAGTAACTTCCATTTGAAAGTCTTCGAGAACTGTATCCACGTAGATATTAAATGGTGAAGGAAACATTTTCGATTTAAAGTCGATAAAATAAAGTCAATTTTAGAAATGCCTGGCGGGCCGCATAAACATGTTTAATGGGCCGCAAGCGGCCCGCGGGCCGCGTGTTGCTCATCCCTGTTCTAAACTATTATCTGTAGTCCTTATACAATAAGCCGAATGTTTTATTAAGGGATCTGCTTAGTGTACTTTATGGATGTGAAAGTTAGAATGATCGTTTTTATCTATTTCGTGTAAATATAAAGCAAGCATGTTTATTAATCCTACATTCAGAAAACATCTGTTCGCAATTGAACAATTAAAATCATTATCGCTCATTAAAAGCGTGCCTACTAAGATGGTTTGTTACAATAATAAAAAAACACTAATTGTAATCAACTTGAAGTCAATAGAACTAATATTATTCATAAACAGCTGATCTCTAACTTTTAAAGTGAAACTTTTACTGCATCGCCTCGAATTTCTTCGTCCATTTATTGCATGTCGCATTACAGCTGGCCGCGGAGTAGGGATAAAATCGAAAGGCGCTCGACAGAGCAGCCAAGGCCAATATGATGGCGACCATGATTCGCATGAGCTAACCGTTTATATTCTCACTCATTCGTGCAAGTGCATGACAATTACATTTATAGACTGTGAAACTCAAAGCGAAGATGAGATTATTGATAGAATAACTGAAGTTCAAAATGATTCAGTGACTTAAATAAATATTATTCTCAGTGTTTAACATGCGTCTATCATCTGAATGATTGCATTTATTATGTATTCCGTACTCATACGCAGATTGAAATTAAAATTTATAGTTGTCTACCATTGATTTTAATATTCTAAATGGAGTAATTTTCCGAAAATTTACAGGTAAATGCCTACCATCCGAAAAGTTTCACTTGCATCATGGTTTCATAACACCACACAATTGTTTTTTTTTTTTTAATATTCTTAATATGTTAATATGTACGTAAATATTTTGATATGAGATATTCTCACTACTCTCATAGACGGTTAATTTATAAATTCCAAGGAGATTATTATAGATAGTTTAAAATGTTTTGAAGCTTATTGTTCCATTCATCTTATACATTACGAAAACATTAACTTCGCCTCGCTACAGAAGTAGGGATGAAGCTCCAGATAAATTGCAAACAGCGATGTCGCATTGTTTTTATTGAGATTATTAAAATTTGGCGGAATCAACGACAATAAAAGAGATACCATAACAGTGTCCGTTTTGCTGGTCGACTTCACTATTTTATCCAATCAGAAACATCGAATTTTGAGACTCAACTGGATAAAAGATTACAAAACAGCTTTAATTCGACAACGTATTCAGAAAAACTATTAATAGATTGTTAATACCAGCGGAAAGGAGAATGCTACAAAAAGCTTAACACAATTGACAAAAGTAGATGATGTATTGTGGACGTACCAAAACTAAGCGGAACTCAACGTTTTTTTATCTTAAACTCACAGTTTAAACAGGAAGCATCATAGTCGACCTTAAATTCACAGCAATCTGTCATTATTTTCTGTTTTTCAATGAACGTAGAACAAAAGAGACATAAAAACATTTTTAGTGGGTGTTTTTAATATAAGACCTGCAAAGTCAAAGTACAGCATAACTTCGCCCATTCTGTCACATTTATCTGCACTGCATTAATTAAAAAGTATTACTCTGTGTGAAATTATTACTATCAAACTAGCAACACTTCTGACATTAAGTACGGGCCACCGCGTCCAGACTTTAGGCGATATTCTCCTGGCCAATATTACTACTCTTCCAAATAAATTAGTTATTCACATTCCTGACAAGATCAAGTTCACAGGACCAAATAGTTTTCAACGCTTATTAACCATACCTTTTTCATTTCACTGAAAATCCTCAGTCATCTTATTTTAACAATCAAGATCCGTACATCCAGTCTCAACTCAAGCAATTAGCCGTTGGATTAAAATAGGCTTCCAAGCATGCGGAGTAGATACTTCCCAATTTACCAGACATTCAACCCGGTAAGCTGCCACCTGGAGTTTTCATTGAAACTGTTCGTAAAACTGCTGGCTGGACAGCTAAGTCAGAAATATATCAATCGACCCTTAATGCCTGACCCTTCCGCCTTCATTTTAAGTATTATTGGGGAAACTCTATTCTAATAATATACCAACCTTTAATCGTATTCTTAATTTTACATTTATTCATTCTTTTTTTGTGAACATTGATATGTACATATTTTGTATTAATCCTTTATTTTTTTATTACTCTTACTGATGTTCAATGGCTTTATACAAAAAAATATACTTTTTTTCTTAATGTAAATTAATAAACTACTTATATTGGTCTTAGCACTATGATGTGGTTTCTTATGTAATTCGAAAACAGCAACACGATGTATAAGCAAATCAATATTCATATTATACGAGTATTGCTGTTGCATTCCCCCTTCCCTATTTCTTAATTTCAAACGAGCAGTATGAAGAATAGTACAACGTACTAAAATTTCATTAAATCGAAGAGGTGTAAGCTAATCTCCATCATTGCCGTTTTTGATCATCATCTTCATAAGATCTTCACTCCTAAGACTGGTTTGACACACCCCCACTGAGGTAATCTTCGCATGTCCCTAAAACTAGAACAACCCACACCCCTTTACCATTTGCAAACAGTAATCTAATCTAGGTCTACCTCTACCCTTCCTAAGTTCCGTTTCTGCCTCTAATATATCTCTGACTGGACCTTCATACCTGAGAAGGTATCTCGCCTATTTCTTATTGACTTCCATAAAGTCCTGTGTTCTCCTATTCTTTCTAATACCTCTTCATTTCTAACTTTCTCCGTCCACGGTATCATCATCATTCTCCTGTAACACCACATTTCGAACGCATCTAACTTTTTCTTTTCCGCCGCGCCCAATGTCCACCCGTACAGCGCTGTGTCCCAAACACCTTTTTAACAGCCTTTTTCGAATTTCTAAATTAGCCGTTCGCGAGCATAGAAGTGATTTCTTTTTATTGAAGGCGAATCGACCCTGCGCTATCCTCCGCTTTATATATCTAGTACTTCCATCCTGAGTTATCTGACTTCCTAGGTACCTAAAATCGGCCACTCCCTTCTAATGTTTCGTCTCCTAACTTTATATTCGCTCTTTCCCTATTGTTTCTTCCTTGGCATACCAGTAGTTTGAATGATTGAGAATAATTAACAGTTTTGCAGACGCGTTATTTTATCTCCTTCGGTTNCACACAGCGTGTTAAAATCCTTTAAGCATTAATTACCTGACAGAGTGCTTGAGCCGTACAGGATGCTGTTGTGGAATGTTTGAGCCACACAGCGTGTTAAAATCCTTTAAGCATTAATTACCTGACAGAGTGCTTGAGCCGTACAGGATGCTGTTGTGGAGTGTTTGAGCCACAGTGTTACAATCCTTTAATTATTAATTACCTGACGGAGTGCTTGAGCCGTACAGGGTGCTATTGTGGAGTGTTTGAGTCATACAGCATGTTAAAACTCATTTCACCCGTTACTTTATTTTACCACTGACTCCGTTGCACTACAAGATATCTTTTTTTGTTGTTAGTAGTTTAGCACTCGTGGTGTTCCATAAATTGTAGTTTTAAACAGAGAAGCTTACTTTGATGAAAGCATATAAAACAAATGGCATTTAGGCGAACTGGTCGCTCATACTTTTGTTTTGTTCCAGGTATTTCGCACGTCGTGCCACCTTGTACTGAGGCATCTTCCATTTAACAATCAGTTTTAGCTTTGTTTTGGTAAAATAGTTCTTGTATATTGCTTTTCTTTTTTATTGATAAATATATTTTACTTTAATTAATATTTTCGGCAGTCTGAAGTAATTTGTGCCACA